>NW_006440645.1:2819481-2864418 GCF_000325575.1 Pteropus alecto | reverse complement strand
GCGCATGCGCAGTCTGCGCCCGGAGCTGGTCTGCGCCGGTCTGAGCCAGGTGGGGCCGCGGCCGGTGCGCACAGCTGGGCCTCGGGCAGCACCTGGGCCCCAGCCGGCACCTGGGCCGCTGCTCCCGGTGGACCCAGCGGCGGGAAGGTAGCTTGACCTGCCCCTCCCCGCCCTAACCGCGTGCAGAGCGGCTGGACGCCTCATGTGCGTTCACACACGGCAGGTCCTCGAGCGGCGCCTCTCCCGGCGCTGCTGAGGGAAACATGATGGCCTCGCGGCTGTCCGCGTGGAGGCGGCGCGGTTCCCCCGTCCGCGCGGGGTCATCTCCTAGGCTGGGTCCTGGCCGCACCCCACAGGTGTGCAGGGGGCAGACGGCGTGTGTGCGCGGCCCCCTCCTGAGTCCTGACTGTGGCGGGTGTGGGGGGCCGTGGGTGCGGGGTCCCGCCGACACCCTGAACTGGAGTCCATGGGCTGGGAACTCACTCTCTCAGCTCGTTTCTAGTCGTCTTTCCGAAATGTCTGTATAGCTCACGTTTCCTTCAGTGTTTCATAGTAGAAGCGTTATGGGGTCTTTACGGAGAAGTTTGCTGGTGATTTTGTGACCAGAAATATGCTGTAGGAACTTAGCTCGTGTTTCTATCAGCCTGTGGTCAAGTGGGGTTACGTATGCATCTTTTCGCTCAAAGTAAGTTTCCGAGAATACATGGGTGACGTTAAGTGCAGACTTGCTCCGTGCGCGCGTGTGTGTACACACGTTTTGGTGTATATGTGTACGTATGTGTATGTATGAGTGTGTATATATACATACGGATTTTCACACTACCTGGGTGCCTTCCTGCCAAACTTCTCCCTCTGAACCCTCAGTCCATCCAGCCATGGTCCACTGACGTGCAACTAGGGTCAAGGGCAGAGGAAAATTGAGCCTCCCTTGCTGGGAGAACAGGAAGAAGAGGCTAGAGAACCCGACATCCCCATCGCCCATGCCATAGGGAAGCAGGTTCAGTAGACAGGCCATGCCATCCAGCCTAATGGCTGGGGGAGAGGAAGGTGATGGTAACCCCATCACAGCTGGGCTTGCTGTTAGGTGCCTGAGGGGCAGGAAGGAGGTTAGGGCAAGAGCGAAGGAAAAGCAAAAAAAGAAAAGAAAAGAAAAGAAAGGAAACTGTTTTTGGAACCAGAAAGAAAAGACCTTAAGACACCTTTTTCTTCCACCAGTATCTTAGGAGCAGTAATTGTTAAATTATCACAGTCTTCCTTCAAATAGTAGTATACCTATTCACATATAGCATATGAAATTTAAGACTATACTTCCATTTCCTGCTCTCATTCTTTGTGCCATAATTTTCATACCATTTACTTATATAGATTAAATAAAAAACAACACACATCACCTTACTATTCCTTCTTCAGACACAGTGGGTCCTATGGCAAATGTGTATCTAACTTTTTAAGCAACTTCCAAATGGTTATCCAAAGTGAGTGTGACATTTTACATTCTCACCAGCGATATGTGAGGGTTCCAGTTTCTCTACATTCTTACCAACACTTAAAATTGTCAGCCTTTTCAATTTAAGCCATTTAATGGGTACATAGTGGTATTTAATAGTTATTTTAATTTGCCTTTTCCTAATGATTAAGGATGTTGAGTATTTTTTCATGAGCTTGTTAGCCATGAAGTATCTGTTATGAAATGTCCATTTTTTAATTGGGGTGTTGGTCTTATTGCGAATTGTAAGTATTCTTTATATATTCTGTGTTTACATGTATACATCCTTAGACAGACATATGTTTTGCAAATATTTTCTTCCATTTTGCAGCTTGCCTTTTTATTACTTTAAATATGTTGTTTTCTGTTCCTGCCTTCCGCCTTTGGAATTCCAATCGCACATATGTTAAATCATTTGTTATGCCTCACAGGTCACCAAAGACTAATTTTTTTCATTCTTTTTTCCTCCGTTCTTTATTTTGGATACTTTCTGTCACTGTCTAATATGTGTGTTGGATTTGTGCTGTTTTAAAGTTCTTATCCGTTAATTAATTTTACTATCTTTTTCATTTTGGATTTGTTATACTGACTAACTTTTCTCCAAGTTATGGGTCACATGTTTCTGCTTCTTCACATAGGCAGTAATTTTGGTTGGATGCTAGACACTATGGCTTTATGTTTTCAAGTACTGCATTTCGTTATATCTTTTAGGGTGGATCTGGATTACCTTTAATGTTCGTTTAGCCCCACTTTTAAGATGAGGCTTTCCTGGGGTCTCTACTGAATACAGATCTTCATGAAGGTCTGTTTACTTTGGCTCATGGGAACTTGAATAAGTCTCAGGACTTTATGAGATCCAGGAATTGTTCAGCTTCAGCTTCCTGGTAAACTGTTCTTTACTCTGAAATTGTTTATGTCCAATGATCTATTCATAAATTGATATTCAGCCAAAGACTTAATGGGACTCCTATGAAGGTATCTGGAGAACTTGTGCATAGCTCCTTCCTCTTAAGCAATCTGCCTCTCAAATTCTAGTTGCCTTGGCTTCCCGGAAGGATGATTTCTATCTCCTCAACTCATTGACATACCCAAGCTTTGTTTAGATTCCCCTTCCTGTACTTCAGTGGAAATTACTTCCAGGGAGAAAGCCTGAGCAAAAGTAGGACTCACCTAATTTGATTCTCTTTCCTCCAGGATTACTGCCCTGTGCTTCCTCCCATCAAATATCTTAAAATAGTTATTTCCTAAACTTTGTCCACTTTTCTAGGTGTTTATGGAAGGAAGGTAATTACGTATCCTCATTATCTCTCATGGCCAACTTCTGACATAACTTAGTCCTAATTTAGTACCTTTGAAATATAATAGAATTGAAATGTACATTCAACTATTTAAAAAAAGTAGATGCTTCTGTTATTTAATCTCACATATCCTTTGGAGTCCAATTTCTTCTACTAGCCTGAAAAAATAAAATAAAATCGGCCAAATAAAATTAACTCATTTTGATTTTAAAATATTTCGGGGGAGGGGGGTGGAAATCAGTCAAAAATCAGTCACAACTGTTTCTCCCTCTTGCAGAGACTTCTCTAGCTCTCCTTCCTCTACAGCTGGCTCTGGGTCCCAGTCAACATAGTGGCATAGATAGAGATGTTTGGTTCACATACTCTCTCCTGCTGGAATTTTCCTTTCCTTCTCTCATCACTGAATGGCTTACACCAGTGCCTCCTGAGGCCTGACTGGTCTGGTCTTGCTCCATGGTGTCATCTGCTGTTGATGTCTATGGGTTTTGTCCTGTTTCTTTGTCCTAAGGTCCCCATAATGTCTCTTTTCTGTTCTAGATTGACTTAATCTTGTAATCCTTATGGGAGAGCCAAGAGCCATCAGTGGATTTTCCTCACCATGCCACAGCATGCAGAATTCTTTGAGGCTGCCTTCAAACATTGTCTCAGACATCGCTCATCTGCCCAGAGACTACATAGCACCAACACAAGGCTGAATGCAGCGCTCCCATAAGGAGCCTACAGCATACCCTCTTCACTCTCCCCAGGCTGTTAGTATACAGGTAGGTGAGCAGTTCACTCATATGAATACCCTCCTATTTCTCATTGTCTAGTTTCCAAATCCTATTCTTAGTGAAAGGGAACTCCCTGTCATGAGGAAGCTTCTCCATTATCTTCATGCTGTGGCTTCTTATAAGTACAGTCCTATAGGAATTGAGCAAGCTGAGCCTAGACTTAATTGTAATGAGAAGTTTTTGGAATTTATAAAACACTGTTGTTCCTTAATAAAGCATGGCTTCATGACTAAATTTTTGCAATTGGATTAAAAAATGTCATCTTGAGGACTCAAAGAGGAATAAAAGTCCTCTTTGTTCTGTACCTGCTTGTACTCTGAAGCAATAAATATCATTGATTCAACAGTAGGGCACCCACTAAACATCTAGGGACTAGGGAACAAAAACTAAGGAAAACACTTTAATACCTAAAAAAATATTATCTCTTTTACCTCCTCTATAGTAAACCTTCGAATAAGGAACTTTCACCATATCCTCCTCCTCCCTACTAACATCCACATGGCCTAGTTGTAATAATAATAACTAAAATATACTGATTGCCTAAGGTACATTAGGTACTGATCTAAGTGCTTTAAACTTACTTAATTCCCATAACAAGCCTTTGTGGTATGTATATCCACTACCTTATGTGTTAAACCACATGATCCCTTCACTGAGAAATGTAGATAAATTTTGAATTTTTAGATAATCATAGAGAAAAAGAAGGCATTTTTTTTCTTTTTTCTATTTTTTTTTAAGGCTATTTTCATTGACCCCACTACATAGCCTGGGTAATATGAAGATACCAGAGATTTCAGGTTAGAAAGTGAATGCCTAGCCATAATGTTGGCCCATAAAACTCCTCAAATTGCTTCTTGTAACTCTTGTCAGATGAGTTCATTGAAATGACAATATTAATTTAATTTAATGGTATTTTGTTTTAGTTCTTATGATGAAATAGTTCCAAGGAATATGTTTGAGTAAATTCTCAGGCCTTTTAACTGAAATCCATTCTATAATAATAATAAGTAGTTACATTTCTCCTAATGTCCAAGTAAAATACTGAGGTTTGGATAGGGCAAATCTTTGTTCAAAGTCATTTAATAAAGAGTAAAAGTTTAGGGGATAGGTGGTTTCCTTTCACCTTATGAATCATAAATCTAAATCAACTGAATAAGTTAAAGAATAAATAACATGGAATAAGGAGTTCGTTTCCATTTCATCTTGTGTGCAGTAAACATTACATTCTAATTTAGATGTATTTTCTTTAATTTTTTTGAAGAGATAAGTGGCATTGATGTTAAATAGTCATTTGATTATGAAGCATTTCAGATTTGCATAACCAACTTTTAAATTAAAAAGTTTAAATTAAAAATTTTTCACAAAGCTAGTAAAAATGAGAAGAGATAGCATTAAAAAATGGGTTAAACATTCTGACGTTTCTTAGTAGAAAGCAACGGCACTTCCTTTTCTCATGATACCAGAAGCTCCCTGGATGGTGGACCATATCTGATCAGAATGTCTCCCTCCAGCAGAGCACTTGTGTTACTTTTCCCAGCAGCTGACTGGGTTAGGCAGCCTTAGGGCACTCAGCTGACCACCAGGTTATTACATTCCCAGGACAGGAAACGCTCCTTTTTTCACTCTGCACTTAATGCATCATTCCTCTCTTCAGAAGCTCGGGCCCCTTTAAGAAGCAAAACAGGAAGACTTGAATTATGGCTCTTTCAAACTAGAGCGTAATCTATTTTCCCTTCTTTAATTCCTGGAGGGAAATGAAAAAAATATGTTTAATTCTTGATACAACTTTGATCTCCATTTTCCCAGTTAATAGAATGGACATTAGAAATTTTTGCACTGAAAAAAGAATTACCACACAGGGGTTACATTTTAGCTTTATTTCAAAAAGATAAGAATTCCATTGGATTGAAAATTATAGGTGGATTAAAGCACCCATTAACCAGGAATTAGGTCACTAACCCAGTTTACTTTCAATACCATAGATTCTGCAAAAGAAAGGCATCCTCTCCTAGCTCACACAGGAATGAATGGGAGTTTGTATGGTGAGGGATCATATTTGTGGCTTACAAACTGGATGGTGGTGGTTCTGGTCTGTGGAGCCAGAGAGGAGAAATGAAATGTAAGGTGCTTCAATGTCTAAGTGTTATTGGTAACTTTTAAGCAAAAATAACAGTAACGTGAGCTATGGAACTAGTAGTGGAAGAGGGAGAATGTTTTAAGAAAAATATTCACACAATTGTTTAACATTGAGCTGATCGAACAAGATTGTGAGCCATTTTCTTGCAAGAAAGAAAAAAGGATGTTTACATTCTTAATTTTTCTTTTCATCCAAGTCCAACTCTGAAGAATCTGAAAGTCTAAGGCTGGCTGGCTCTCCTAGTGATTCTCCTTCAGAGAGGCTTTCAGTGAGGAATTGAGAAAAACCATATTAGGGAAAGGAAGCTGTTTTGATGGGAACGTGAAAAGATGGGGATATAAAACACAATAAGGTCAAAAAGGGAAGTACCTCCAAACATTTAAATCTTTCTCTGTGGTTCTTAACCAGGCATAAGCATCAGAATTACTCATGAAGCTTTTTCATAACATAGTTGCCAAGATGCCACCCTAGGCTTTCTAAATCAGAAACCCTGGAAGTGGGACATCGAAATGGGTGCTTTTAAAAAGTTATTCTGAAGCACATTTTAGCTGAAGAACTACTTTTCTCATGTATCCACATTTCCCGCAAGCCTCTCCACTCTGTACTTAAAAAACCACAATAACAGCAATAGCTCAAATCTCATGGCCCTCCATGCATAATTGCGGGTCTCATCCATCTATTTCTGGTGTCCCCAAATGCATAGCACAGGAGTAGAAAGCACTTCTCCCAGATTTTTGGGCCTGGCATCCCTTGCTGAGGTACCTCTATGCCAGTAAAAACAGATCCCTAAGATTCTTCTTGAAGCCTCTGTCTCCATCAGGGTTCAGACAAACTCCATGGGACCCATTTATAAGAGACAGTATCCTGTCCACTCATACCCCTTTCCATCTGTCTTCAGGCACCCTCCTCTTTGGAGACACTTTCCTACTATGTGAACTACTTCATCAGATAGCGTTTTTGAGCTTTTATCTGTACCATTTATCAAACACACCTCAAAATTCCAAAGCCCAGATTAGAATGAGATCTCTATTATACTACTACTTCTATGACAGTCCCCTTTCTCCCAATTTACTAAAATCTAGCTAAGTCCAAGGGGACCACAAGTTCTTAGGTCAAGTGAGTTGCTAGATGTTAACCTGTATAGTTACCCAGAAAACGTAAACCCAAGGCCCAAGTACCATTTGGATTGCCACATGGATAAGGGGAGGGAAGAGGTGAGAGAGCACTTGGTAGCAAGTGTCTCCTCAGATCTCCAGTCTCAAATACCACTTGAAGAAGTTGCACATGTCATGTCAGCACTTCATGATCTCCTTGCTCCCTGCACCCCTTTTCTGCTCCCTGCCTCACCCGTACTTCCCAGGTCTTCTTGTCAGGGCTTGTCATCTTTGCAAGTAACTGTACCCTTCAGCCAGTTTTTTAAGCCAAAAAGTGGTTATTCTCTTTTTTCTCACCCATTAAAACAAATCGATCACTAAATCCCATTGGTTCTATGCTCAATTTCTATTGATTCTGTTATCTCCTCTGCATCCCCACAGTCTCTAGTTCAGGCTGATATCATGACTTACTGACACTAATGTAATAGGCCACAGCTAATTTCCTCACAACCACTTCTGTATCCTGAAAATTTTTTTCTGTGGTAAAGAGTAATTATTTTTAATGTCTGCTTACCCCCTCTTAAAAATCCTTCTAAATCCATCGAATGTCAAAGTCTTCAACTATAAATTGAGGATAATGATTTCTATACTGATGATTATTATAAGAATTTGTTATAAGAATTTGAGACAATGTAAAAATATATGTGTAGAGAACATATATATGTATATATAAAAAGCTCTATGTAATAATTTACTTGGCAGGTGTCAGAAGTTACTCTTATTTTTTTTCTTAAGGTAATTAAGGGTAGTGCAATAAATGGAGGAACAAAAGTCCATTCTATCTCTAAACTCCTATGTTGTATGTTACCAAAAGAAGATGGAATGTACCTAAATTTTAAACTTAATGCTATATTTTTTAGATTTTCTGTTGGTAGTGAAATACTGAACCTGATGAACACAGATATGACCCATATTAGGCTATGTCAGAGGTGATGAAAGTCACTCTTGTCTACAGACTGCACTTTGCCAGACCCAGCTCTCTCATCCTTTCTCTGCTGCGTATAGGCTGGAGAGTCAGAAGAAGAGAGTCACACTTCAAGTCAAGCAAGCTCTACAATGAACTGAAACAAGAGACTTAATAGAAGCACCACTCATCTCTTCTTTGCCTCAAATGGGCAGGAGGTGGGGGAGAGTTTCCAAAGGTGGAAGCAATGGGTCACGTGGACCTGGAAGAAGGGCAGAAGGGACAATCAGAGAAGGACATAACAGGTCGTCTTCTGAGAAAGATAATGCTTTTTAATTGAACTGAACTGATTGGAATTTAAGGAGCCTCCCAGGTTCTCCTCCATTGGATTCTGAGGTTCAAGACACTGGGGAGTGAGAAGTTTGTAGTATTTCCTCTCTTTCCTAGAGATATTTCATGTCTTCTGGATCTGTATGTATTGATAGCTGGTGAATGGGTTGGCTTCTAGTTGTGAAGTAACTGCTGGGAAAAAGAGAAGGATAAAGAAAATAGAATGCAGAACGAAAATGGTGTCCCTCAGTGTTTGAGGTTCAAAACGAGGACGTAAAACATATACACATCTATCTACCTACCGAATTAACAGTGGCTTCTTCCAAATGCATGAGTCTGTGTTCTCCTTTTTCCCTGATACCCTTTTCCGGATTCTAAACATCTCCTTCATCTCATTTTTGAAAGGGACCCCTTGGATTAGTGACCCGTCACATGCTCAGTCATCCTTTGAACGTCTACAGATGTGGGAACTGCACCATTTCCTTTTCAAGCTGTAGTCAAATATATCTTTCCCAATGAGTGAAGCAAGAGTTTATTTGCTTAAGATAAATAAGTAAATGAATGAATGAAGTTTGAGAACTCCCCACAAAGTTGTCTTTTATAGCTGGAATCTCTGTTCATCAGTAAATGGAGAGAATGCCTACCTTCTTAGTTGTTAGAAGAAACTGAGAGTTATAAATGAAAAACCTTATATTCTGTTTGGCACAGTCAGCAGTTATCTTTTCCTTTAACAATGCTCAATGATATCCCAAATTTGGAAGTTAAAATTGCAGGCATATCCACAGAAAAAGCATCATAAGGATTTTTCGAATTTTCCATAGCTCATGGTCCCAATATACCATGTTTTAAAATGTCATATAATTGATAAGACCCATTAGAATTCCAGTGATATATTTGACTTTCTATAATGAAATTCAATAGTTGTAAATCTTGGGAGAAAGTTTTCTGTAATAGAATATATCATATAAAAGCTTTGTTTTTGCTTATTTATACTAACCTCCAGTCCACTGTTCTATACAAGATTTATTTACAAAATCTTCAGCCAGAGCTAGAGTTCCATGAATTCTGAGTATACATGAACTTCCGTCCAGAAAATTATTTTAGGTGAGTTTTTCTGATGTGACTTTGATTTTAGTACATTTGTCTACATAGTTATGAAGAACTTTTTTTCCAATCAGAGTTATTTTTGATTAAGAGTATGCTATTTAGAAAAAAAAATTATTGAATACATTCCTACATGGGTTATAAATTACATTTGTAGACAGTGATATGATCATTACATTCTAAGAAAGTCCAAAAGTTATATAATTTTCTAAATGTTTAGTGAGCTCAGTTGACCCATATTTTGGAGAGCATTCAGATTTCTCCTCATGGAATAATATGAATCAGACATAAACCCACATTTACCTAACTTTCCTATCTTTTAAAATGTAGAAAAATTCAAGTTCCCTTTGCAAGTAAATTACATGTTATTCTTCAAGATAATTGTCATGCGACTGCTTTAGTTGGCTTAACTTGTGTTTTCGCCAAGATACATTATTATTTGACTGGAAATTGTTTTTATGTGTGGTATGGGGAAGGGGGTTCTAAAAGTACCAAAATCCTCATCCAGATCTTCAATATTTGATCAGGTCTTTTCAACACAAATAAATACAAATGTCAACAGACTCTTTGGTCAAAATGCGGGGGGAAAAATGCTAAAGCCATATCTGAAATAACTTTTATTAGCATTTACTGATAAAGAAATACACCATTTTACCAGAAGAAATAAATGTTTTGAAAAAATGTGAGAAAGTATTTTTTCATTTAAACCTAAAAATGAATATACCACAACTATGACCAATCTTATTTAATTCACTCTTAAATATATAACTGCACTAAAACTTGAATGGGCTCAACTGGGGTACTGGCCAGGCACCACAAAGCCTGAGGACTAGAGCCTGCCATGTTAATGGGGAGCAATTCAGCAAGGAGCCAAAATCCAGAAAGGAAATGGAGAGTGCAAACCATGTTCTTAAGAGCACAAGGACTCATAGCTGCCGAAGCCAACTGTGAGTGAGTGAACCACAGCCTGGAGCAGGGCTGACGTGAGAGGCTGATCCAAGGGGCAGCAAACGGGTCCAGCTGGAATAGGGTGGGATTACTGGGTGTGCATCAGGAGTGGGAATTGAATGCCCTTGTGGGTCAGCTGGTACTGAGGCACAGGAGGTGGACCAGTCCTAAAGGTGCATGTTGAAAAAGATAAAATAGATCAAGTCGTGGTGGTCTTAACTATATTCCTGGTTATGGTAACAGTTGTTAAAATGTAGTTCTACGCGGGGATTGTTTTCTTATCCAGAAAGCTTTCGTAGAAGTAGTCATACGATTGCTGACTTCTTATTGATTGAAATATTATTCAAACTGATGTTTTAGGAATCAGATTCTATAATTAACATTTATAAGTAATTTTATATATACGTAATTAGAATGATTATTATATATCTAGTAAATTCCAGATAAAAATTACTTACATGTCATTTTGAAGAAGATGAAGCTTAAATCCTTCATCCTGATAGGAAGAATAAAAGTATTTTATAAAAGCCTTGGTCCTAGCACTATGACTGATGTGCAATAGATGTTAAAAATTATGTGTTGGTTGGGCATGAACTATTTCTGATTTGTTGCAGTTTTGGGTGGCTCATTTAATAGTCTTATTGTGGCACTATTAGGAAGTAAAGAAGTTACTGCAATTCAATATAATATTTTTGTTCTCCTTTTTACCTATGTGTGATTATATAATTCCAGTAAAGCCATTTGCATAACTTTTAATTCTGATTTTGATTACATATATAGGGTTGTTTTAGACTAAGAACTATACTTAATTGTCCCTCCTTTTGGTTTTCATAAAGGATTTTTCTGCCTCATAGTTTTGATTTGTAATATATGTATTTTTCTGAAAAATGTTCTGAAACATGTTTGTGTCTCATGGGATTAAGAGAAATAAACTCATTAGAGGATGTTGGTTGATGAAGGAAAAATAACATGGTAAAATAGCTTCTCAAAGGTAAGTTTTCAAAATGCATATCTATTGATTCGATGTGAATTTGTTTGATCCACAAAATCAAACTCGAACTAGTGGTAAGAAAAGAAACTACAGAGGATGCGAAAAGAACAGAATATGCTAAGGCCTCAAGGGAAATTTCAGGAATAAAGGATAAGAATCTCTAAGGGCCTAAAAAATCAGAAGTTGTACTCTACTGCAGTTTGTCACCAAGATGTGCCTTGATTTAAATATTTGAAGTATCATTTTATTCAGAGACAAGCATATAAATTAAAAACTAAAGTCAAAATCCCCACAACTGATACCAATATAAAAAATTCATTTTCTTTTCTTCTTCTTCCCACCCCTACCCCACAGTAGAAGGTTGACCTTCACTGTTTATTGGCCCAGAAAGAGAAATCAGACCTCACTTCTAAGAACCATACAACATTGGTAAGTCTCTTAATAATTGTACCTACAGTGCCATTGTTTGCTTCTTTCAGATCCTATTTTTCCATGCACTGCCAACTAGTTCAAACAGAAGGGCTTTCTCTCTAGTCCCAGTATGGCCAGTAATGTGGATACTATAGTCACAAGACACTGGGGGACATGGTGGTGTGGATTCAATTGAAGTCTGATGATTAAGGCTGGGTTTGTGAGAGGGTTTAGGGAGCTAGATTTCTCTTCTGTGCCCAGAACAATGTTTTTGCACTCTGAGATACTACATGTTAAAGTTGATGGAAATTTAATGTTAACTGTGTATGTGAGTGTGGCTGGGTGTTTTCCAATATCCTAAGAGACTGCTGGAAAATACATATACATAGACACACACACTTAGCAGAAGGGCAGAAAGACCTGTTCAGTTGTAATAAAGGTTAGTTTAATCTTCAAACTAGAGACAAGGCATCACCATCAATAAAAAAAAAAAAAAAAAAAACCCTTTAGAGTGAGACCACCTGGAACCTCACCCAGACCTAAGGTTTTCATCATGGCAGCCTTGGAGATAATCTGGAAATGTCTCTGAGAGACTTAGGCTGCTCGGCTCCAAATTTCAGTAGGGACAGTGACACTAACAGCTAGCTGCCCCTTCGTCTCACCCTTACCTGCTTCCACACATATTAGCACCCACGCACATGTTCATGAATAGAAACTGTTTCTCTACAGTCCTTAACACCTTCTGTATTGAGGTCAGTGGTCCTGTGTTTGCCTTCCCTCTGCTCTCTCAGACCAGAGCGTCCAGATTGGAGCATATGTACACAGAAACACATAGGCGATCTCCTAAATATTCGTTTGGCTAACAGTCCAGCAAATTCCAGTACTCTAGGATTAACTAGTCACTTTATTTCTTTTGGAAGGCTCTGCTATAACTGAAGCCCAACATTTTGTTTATTTTCCACTGTTTATCTTCCAAGGAACATGCCGAAATGCACTCATCATGACAAAGTACCTGCTGTGGAAATACACTTTAAAATTGTGAGATGTGAAGGCTCTCTTGGAGGACAGGGAATTTTTTTTATTATTATTATCCGATTTTTAAAAGTGTTTTGATCCTTTGTAGTTGTGGACAAAATATAAGATTTTTAGAGATTTAAACAACTTTAGTGTTTCTAGTCCCTCTGTAGTGTAGAAAGTTAAGCAGATCCACCTTTGTTAAATGGAGATTTGAAATTTATAAACAAATTTCATTTAAGTTAATTGTTTTGACTTTCTTTAACAATAGTTTTTTGAGAACTGCTAACAAACAGTAAAAGATTTGCATTTCCCAATCATGCATGCATGTGGGTTTTAATGAATAATGCAAAGATTCTCTGGCAGGAAGCCAGAAAGAGAATAAAGAAAAGCGAAGATGGAGATTACAAACAACTCTACAAAATGTCCCACTAATCCTTGAATGACTACAGACTGATTATTAGTGAGCTCATTTTTTGTTCCTTTCAATTATTGACTAAAGAGGGTAGCTTTACAGAGAATCATAAAGCATGATTGAGCAGAGGCTCTCTCAAAATTCTCTAGTCTCTATTTTTTCATTAGGTGAATGTCAACACTAGAACCATTTAGAGTGATATGTTATTGAGAAAAGAAATTAAAATTTTAGTTCTCTATATTTTCATGAAGTAAATTGGAAATAAGAGAATTCAGAGACTTTATTGCTTGTCTCAATGGCTAGATTTTGGGCATCTATATGTAAACAAATCACTCTAACGTAAGTGCTATATTCAAAACACATGCTTTGGGAAGACAGACAATAAATTATATTAATAGCAATTAAGATAGCAATTAGCCTTTTATGACCCATATTTAGACTCATATTGGTGACCCAACTAACTTTCAACATTTGAGAAATGTTTATTGGGCACATATATGCCAGATATTTACATTTTAACAATGCCAACTATTATTTCAAGTTCTCTTTTAAAACAAAGATTATTAAATAAATGGGGATTCATAGAGAGAGCCAGTGACTTGCCTTGGGACCATGAGAGGGAGACAGAATTCAGAGAACTGACCAGGCCCAGAGGTGTGCTGTTAAATAATGTTTTATAGCTGGCTCTCCAGGATTTAAAAAAAAAAAAATCTGATTTGCAGTGTATGCTAATTAATGTGGTGAAAATATGGCCACCATGTTTGATTTCAAGCTACCTACCTGATATCACTGAACGGAGTTGGGAAGAGATGCACACTACCCATTATGCACATTCGTTAGTACCACCAGACGGTCACTATCTAACATCAGCCTGAGAGCCTATTTATGACTGCATAACAGGCCAAACTGGGAGGCTAAGTAGCTTTGCAGAGTGACTCGTAAATCCCCATAGATATATTCTTTGCTCCGATTGTCTCTCTTCTAGTCTTGATTTTAGAGCATCCCTTCTCCTAGGCTCTCTCTTTAGCCCTCTGCTACACTGAGCATGTGACCTCTGCTACTACAAAGAGAAAAAGAGCTTCTGCTCTGAGAAGCTGGCAATAACGTTGAGCTACTTCAGCAATATGTTTCACCATTTGGTCACACAATCTTAAAAAGATATGTGCTCAGAGATGAAATCTAATAAAATTAGTAAATGTTTCTGCTTCATTAAGGAAATTCTTAAATAAAACATAGTGTTTTTCACTGAAAATATGTTGAGAGGAAGAATTCAAATGACGATAAGCCTTAATTAGAGCTAAATTTCTAGAAGTTTAGACACGATTGCTTTTGCACCATCAGTGCAAATGTCAAAATAATTTAAAGGTCAAATAACATTTTAGTGTTGCTATAAAAAATAATATTTACCTTGCAGTCCCACGAAAAGATTTCTGGGCCTTTTATGGGTCTGTGGACGTTATTTTGAGAACTTCCATTCTAGTTTAAAGTCACAAATGTGTCTTAGTTTGTTTATTGTAGTGGCCTCCCCACATTTTTCCTAGCCACTTCGTAATCCATTCACCAACAAACAGCCAAACTGGACTTGTAATAAGATGATTCTAATCACGTTATTCCCTACGCAAAACCCTGATGACTTCCAGTTACTCTTAAGATAAAATTAAAACCCTTACCATGGCTGGCAGAGCCCTCTGTGATCTGGTCCCTCCCTTCCTCTGCAGCCTGATGTTCCTCTGTTCTTCTCTTCTATTGGCTACAAACAGTAGATTCATTTTTGCCCCCACGGTCCTGGCTCAGCTTTTCTTTGTACTTGCATGCTTTCTCCATACACCGTTTACCTGATTAACTTTACCCATCACACAGCTGTCTACTTAGATCTCAATCTGAGAAGCTTTCCTTACCCATCCCTTATTACATTTGATCCCGTCATACGTTGTCACTGTTCTCAAGAAAGAGACTGTGTCTGTCGTGCTCCTGATCGTGTGTCCTTAATGCACAAATTAAGAGTTTAAATGTTGTCTGAGTTTACGGAAGGTTGTCACCTAGCATGAAAAAGAAGGAATTGGAAGATTATCTACATGTAAACGTCGGTATGTGCTCCTTTGACCATGTACAAGACTGGCCCTGTGGGCCCAATCAAAGGAGCAATATAGCACTTTAATCCACTGAAGTACAGCACAAAGACTTTTGTCACTTATTTAAAAAAAAGTGAAAATTGGAGGTGCAGGGGTTACATATCTCATTCCCACAGAAATCAAATCGAAGCCAGACCAGCATGGCTGCACACAAAATTAAAAGTCAACTCCAATAATGCAGGTTTTGTTACAGGGATAAATTTGTTATACCTAAATTCCTCTTTCCTTTAAGATGATGTCTTTCCAAAGAAGTTCCTAACTCTAAGTTCTAACAAAAAGTCCAGATGTGGACTTCCACTATACTTTATCCAGTCTTTTTATTACTCATTCATTCTTCCATTTCAGTAAAAATATTGAATATTCAAGATGAAGTTGATACATCTTACACAATGTAATGTATGAACAATTCACAGTAGGTTAAAACTCAGGATTGCTTATTGATGGAAAGTGAAAGTTTTGGTTAAATAGTTAAATATTTGATTTAAAATGGCTCAACTACATTTAGAAGCATGTGAGAGATTGTTTCCTTTTTCTGTTTCCTGCAGATTCCTGTCAAAGCTAGAGTTTGTTTTAAAAAGACAAAGATTAAACACTGCAGTGAATTATGGCTGAGTTCATGTGCAAACACCTTTTTATTTTTGCTTGTCTTTGTGAATTTTTGAAATCTAGCATGTATTTCATTGTGTTTGAAGAAAAGACAGGTTAAAATGCAACTTGAAAAAGAGAAGATGGTAACCATAAGAGGTCAGATTACAGTCACGTACCATAATTGGGTCAGCAAGAATCTAGGAATGAATGTATTTATAATGGAAATAGGGCCTTTTCTGGAACTTTTAAATAGTTGATGCTGTGCCATTGCCTTGGAAACTCACTTGGATGTAATCAGTCATTTTTTTTTAGATGATGTTTGAGAAAGGAATCCCAGATGGAAAAGTTCAGAGTAGGTGCTTGGTATCTGGAGAAGAGCTAGTGGTTGTGCTCAGAAACCTAGGTATCAGGAGACCCCTGAGAGGGCTGGTTGCTGGGAGGACGAAGGCGCCGGGAGTCCTGGTCCTGTAAGTGCGGGGGCATCGGGGGAAAATGCCACTTCTGCAGGGGCTGGGTGACATTGTTACTGAAGGGTTTGGAATTTACCTGTGTCCTTTAATATTTGCCGTTTCTAATTTCTTTTTCTGTTTGTGCTCTTTGATCTTAATAGCACAAGTGGAAAAAGAAATTAGATTTTAATCACCCAACTGATGAGCCGCATAGTACTCCACAGTTCTATTATATTTCCTTTTACTCACCAAAAATTGTAGACTAAATGACTCATCTGTGCTGTCTTATAGGCAATTTTCTTTATCCCATAGAAGCTGATTGTACAATCTGTGCATTCCACTGCTCCTTGCTTTTGCTGTCCTTCCTGTTTCCTCGAGGCATGCTTTCCCATGGTTGGTGCCTTCTCAGAGCTAGACCAAGGGGAAGGCAAGACTTCAAACTCAGGCCAGCCATGTTGTTAGAGGAACTTTAATTTTTTAAAGCTTGAAAACTTCGAGAAGGTTATGGAAAATAAGAAATTGCCATCAAAAGTGAGGTTTGTAAATTATGAATGTAATTGATTCATATTATAAATTCTCTTTTTCCTTAGAATAGCACTGTCTGGTAGAATTTTCTGTGACGATGGAAATGTTCTGTATCCGTGCTGTTCAGTGTAGTTGCCATTAGTGTAACTGAGTAACTGAATTTTTAATTGTATTTCATGTAATCATTTTAAATTTAAATAGTCACATGTAGCTAGTAGCTATTGTACTGGTCAGTGAACTCTTTTGAATATGCCATTCTAGTTATCACATTCAGTTGTGCAATATCATTGCATTAATTCCAAAGCTACTGATTGAGAAACCATGATTATTTGATTTGGATTGAATTAGTTTATCACTGACTTTTTGAACTATCAAGAAAATGGCCTAACTGCTATAACAAATAAACTTACAAATTTATAATAACTCCACACAGTAGAGACTTATTTCCCACTCACAGTAAGTCCAAAATGGGAGTCAGTTGGCAGATGACCTCCTCTGAGCAGAAATTCAGAGACCCGGGCTTCTACCAGTTTTGGCTCCAATATTTTCAACATGTCTTTTCCAATAGGGCCATCTAATCTTCAATCAATCAAAAAAGGAAGGAACAAATAGCATCAAGTGGAAAGGTTTCTTGGACTAGGCCTAGGAAAGAGACAGACACCACTTCCACTCATATCCCAGTGGCTGGAAGTCAGTCATATGGACACACATCATTGCACAGGGGGCTGGGACATATAGCCGAGATCCTTGGGTGACATGCAACAGTGCCACATCTTCTTGATAATCTACAGCCTGCAGATTATAGTTTTCTTTTCAGTAGATGTCTCCTAGCCGCCCCCATCACTTCTTAATTGCTGGAAGAGAGTAGTCTCATCAATTAATTTATAATTGTGTGTCAGCCCTGGGTGTGCATTTTAAAAGCAGAAGCGTAGAGAATGAATATTCCATAAGAAGACAAATGGAGGAGTTTTGTTGTTTTGTTTTTGTTGTTGTTGTATTGTGGGGGGGTTTTGATAGTAGAGGATCAAAAAATACTTTAAGCAAGAGATCTTTAGTGCACAAAGAAGGCAAGTTCTAAAAAGCAGTCAATTTTCTTGAAAATGTAGAGAAAGAGACAAATTAAATAATAGATATTATAAGTAACATATATTCACTTCTGGTTTTTTTCCCCTCATCTCTTTAGCTATTAACAATGTAAAGTTTTGGTGGATTGGTGTCTCTTTGGTATCAGGTAAAAGCTGTCCTTTATCAGGTCAACTACAGTGACCATGTATCTTAATTCCTATGCTGAATTAGCATGTGTAAAAGGTCTAATAGAAATCTCAAATGCAACATGTTCCAAACTGAAATCTTGACTTTGTACCACAGACGCGCTCCTCCCATACCCTTTACTTTCTCTATCGATGCACCTCTATCCTAACAGTTGCACAAGACTAAACTTTACAGTCATCTTGACTCTCTTTTCTCCTTTCACATCTCTTATCCAAGCTTCTAGGAAATCCTGTTTGAGTCTATGTTTAAAGTACCCAGAATGTGAACACTTGTCCCCATCTTCACTCCTGCTTCCAGCTCCCATCCCCTCTTGCCTGGATTACTGAAATAGACCTCTGTTTCTACTTTTGCCTAACCCCTCTACTACCACAGTCACTTCCATCCCGTCCCCTGCCCCGCCCCCCGTGGACACACACACGCACACAGTCTCCTCCCAGCCTACAGAGTGAAAGCAAGAGGAACCTCCAAACTGTTTCCCACACCTTCACCAACACTTGTTATTTCTTATCTTTTTTATAATATCCATTCTCACAGGTATGAGGTGATCACTATTGTGGTCTTGACTTGCATTTCCCTGATGGTTAGTGATGTTGAGCACCTTTTCATGTACCTGTTGGCCGTCTGTATGTCTTCTTTGGAAAAGTGTCTTTTCAGGTCCTCTTCCCACTTTTTAATTGGATCGTCTATTTCTTTGCTATTGGGTTGTATGAGTTCTTTCTATCTTTTAGATATTAACCCCTTACCAGATATATGATCTACAACTATTTTCTCCCATTCATTAGGTCGCGTTTTCATTTTCTTTATGGTATCCTTTGGTGTGTAGAGGCCTTTTAGTTTGATGTAGCCCCACTTGCTTATTTTTACTTCTGTCGACTTTGCTTTTGGTGTCAAATATAAAAAATCATTGCCAAGATCCATGTCAAAGAGCTTACCTGATTGTTATTTTTTATACAATACATAATGCTCTCCAACATACTTTATAATTTCCATGATTTTTATGTTTATTGTTTGCCTCTCTTTCAGAATGTAAGCTCCACAAAGACAGAGATTTTTTTTGTCATTTTTCCCCCACTGCTGTCTTTCCAGAAGAGTGCCTTGCCTAGAAGAGTGCCTGGCACATAATAGACACTGTAAATATTTACTATCTATTAAGTAAATTTTTCTAGACAGCAGTATATAATTTTAAACGTGATGCTTTTATTAGTTTTAAGATTTTCTAGGTCACTATTAGGTGATAGATAAGTTTAATCAAAATTCTTGGGGACTGACCAAATTGCTCAAGGTGTGTTGATGGAAAATTAATTTTACAAAATACCTTTGCCAGATAAGTTTATAAAACATGGCATACCATACCTCCCTCTTGGAGATTTGCAAGGTTTATTAATACGTTATATTCTCTGAGATAGTCTGCTCTCAACAAACCTATTTAACTCTGATGCAGCATTTCCCAAGTTTACTTAATGTACCTCTTTTCTCATGGAGCAGCTATGAGCATCCTATGGAATTATTGCTCTAAAGCTCACACCAGGGAAACATGGTTTAGTCCAATGGTTCAAAAGTAATATATAAATGGGATTTAACCCATAAGTGCCAGGTTCAATCAACATATGAAAATCAAAAATTGTAATACAGTACATTAACTAAATAACAAAGAAAGCCACATGATCACCTCAGTAGATTTAGCTTGTTTGACAAAATCCCAAATTCTTTCATAATTAAAACCCTTAACAAATGAGGAATAGTAGGAGACTTTCTCAACCTGATAAAGGACATCTGAAAAAAGCAAACTAGCAAACTAAAAACCTCACGGCTTAATTGCGAAAGACTGAAAGCATCCCCCTGTGATCAGGAATAAGAAAAGAATGTGCATTCTCACCGCTTCTACACATTAAACTGGAGGTATTAGCCAGGGCAGTTGGAAAAGAAAAAGAAATAGAAGCATCCAGATTGGAAAGGAAGAAGTAAAACCATTTCTGTTTGCAGGTTACCTGATTTTTATGTCAAACATACACACATGCACACATGCACACATACACACAGTATTAGAGCTAATAAATGAGTTCGGCATCGTCACAGGATACAAAACCAATACACAAAAATCAGTTGCATTACTATATACTAGCAATGAACAAACTGGAAATGAACTTAAGGAAACAATTTCATTGATAATACCATCAGAAAGAATAAAATAGTGAGGAATGAATCTAACAAAAGAAGTACAACATAAGTTCACTGAAAACTATAAAACATCATTAAAAGAAATCATTGAAGACCTAAGTAGATGAAAAGACATATTCATTGATGGAAAGATTTAGTGTTTTTAAGATGGCAATTCTCAAATTGATCTACAAAGTTAATACTATCTTTATCAAAATACCAGGTGACATCTTTTTCAGAAACTGATAAGATAACCCTAAAATTTTTACAGAGATTTTAGGGACTCAAAATGGTAAAAACAATCTTGAAAAAGAACAAAACTAGAAAACTCACACTTCCTAATTTCAATACTTCAAAGCTACAGTTATCAAGACAGTTTAGAACTGTCAGAAGGAGAGACATATAGACTAAAGGAAAAGAACTGAGAATTTTCATAGCAAATTAATGATGAAGCTGAAATTCAAACCCAGTTCAGACATGAAAATCCATGTTTTCGTTACTACCGCATAAGTTTTTTTGGTTGTTGCTGTTCTCTATAGTCTTCACAATATGTACCCCAGGACCACTAGTAAACACCGAATAAGTAACCAATGAATAATTGAACAATATTTCTGGTGATGATAGCTATATGATAAGGCAGTAAGTGATATATAAAGAAAGATAATTATAGACAGAGTAGGTAAAAGCTGTGCTTGCCTGCTCTCACCACCATAGAATTACAACTAAACTACAGAACAGCCATCACTGTGAACCGCCTGCAGTCTAGCTGAACAGAACTCCTACAACTAAGGACATACAGAAGAAACCACCTTGAAACTTGTTGGGGGAGGGAGGGAGACATGGAACGGGGACTGGTCCCACACTCACGTGTGGAAGCTAAAAATCAGGAGGGATATTTTGGCTGTGGAGGTCCCCCCTGAGGATCAAGAGGTTTCATCCCACACAGGCTCCCCAGCCCAGGGTTCCAGTGACAGAAAGAAAAGTTCCCACAACTTCTAGCTGTAAACCACTGGGGATGGCAGCTGAGTGAGATGGTGGGTGTCTAGAATCCCAGGCATTCCTCTTAAAGGGCCTGCTCATGGACTTACCATCGAAGGACTCGCTCTGAGCTCCAGAGGAGGAGCAGTAGCTTGAAAGGCTTCAGGGACACACGAGGAGGAATTGAGTTGTCTGGCTTCAGAACAAGGGCTGGCTTTTTCCCAAAAAGAGATGTTGGCAGAGGGCATTGTTTCTCCGTGGAGCCCTTTTCCAACCCAGCATTCAGGCACAGGCGGCCATCATATCTGAGTATCCATCAACCTGGCTGACACCATTAGCCCTGCCCAGGTGGTGGTCTGAGCCCCTGCCCTTCCTAATTCGCAGACCCACCAAAACGGCTTCCAATGGCTTTTCCATACAAATGGCTTGTCTTGACTCATGCTGGAGACTTTCCTAAAATCTCTCAAAGGTTTACAAACCCCAAACAAGCAGCATTGGGCATCAGTGTGCCCTATATCTCTTGCTAAGGAGTCTCATGCTTGGCACTAGTAGCTCCTGGCCTCGGTTTGCAGCTTAGCCAATCCCAGGCACCTCCAAGCCTAGCACACATGGCAACCATCCTCAGATCAACTTTGTAGCTTATACCAAGTGGCCCTAGGTAGGGCATGGGCAGCAGCTGAACTTGCCCTACAACAGAGCCCCCCTCCCAAGAGGCCCCAGAACCAACATACCCAGTGGCCAGCT
The DNA here is from genome assembly GCF_000325575.1 of Pteropus alecto. Taxonomy (NCBI): domain Eukaryota; kingdom Metazoa; phylum Chordata; class Mammalia; order Chiroptera; family Pteropodidae; genus Pteropus; species Pteropus alecto. Next base: position 2,842,608 of record NW_006440645.1, on the reverse strand, counting down.
TTAGACCACCCCCAGAGCACCACCCAACCACCTCCACAAACAACACACCCAAAGGGCAGACTGGGCAGGCTCCGTAGGGCCCGCCCCTACCCAACAGCTTCTCCACTGTAGCCATGACTAGCCCGCACAACTAATCAGCCTGAGGATCAATCCCTTCCACTGACATGCAAATAGCAACCAAAGCTCAACTACAACAGGAAGGCACACAAGGGACACACCTGGAATATCTGGCTCAGGTGACTAGGAAGCTTGTGGCACTGGGCCCCACAGGATACCTACTACATGAGACAACTCCACTCAGACCAGGAGACCTAGCAGCTCTACCTAATACATAGAAACAAAAAGAAGGAGGCAGCCAAAATGGGGAGACCAAGAAACATGTCTTAATTGAAAGAGCAAAGCTCCAGAAAAAAGAAATGGAGACAAGCAATCTACCAGATGCAACGTTCAAAATACTGGTTATAAGGGTGCTCAATGTTCTCAGTGAGAACTTCAACAGAGAGATGGGAAACATAAAAATGGAGATAGAAAACAAAAAAGAATCAGTCAGAAATGAGGATACAAAAACTGAAATAAAGAATACAGTAGAGGTAATCAACAGATTAGATGAAGCAGAGAATTGAATCAGCGATTTGGAATATAATATAGCAGAAAACACCCAATTAGAACAGCAAAAAAGAAAAAAGAATCCAAGAAAAAAAATGAGGATAGTTTAAGGGACCTCTGGGACAACATCAAGGTTACCAACCTTGGTATCAAAGGAAGAACCAGAAGGAGAAGAGAGCAAAGAATTGGAAACATTTGAAGAAATAATGATGGAAAACTTCCCTAACCTGGCAAAGGAAATAAGCCCAAGAAGTACAGAGAGTCCCAACCAAGATGAACTCAAAGATTTGATAGAAATAATGACATTATAATTAAAATGCCAGAGGTTAAAGACAAAGAATCCTAAAAGCAGCAAGAAAAAAAGCAGTTACCTACAAGGGAGCTCCCATAAGACTGCTGACTGACTTCTAAACAGAAACTCTGTATGCCAGAGGGATTGGCATGAAATATGCAAAGTGACAAAAAGCAAGGACCTACAACCACGATGACTTTACCCAGAAAAGCTATCACTTAGAATCAAAAGACAGGTAAAGAAGTTCTCAGTCAAGAAAAAGCTACAGGAGTTCATCAACACCAAACCTGTATTATCAGAAGTGTTAGAGCTACTTCTTTAAGAAGAAGAAGAGAAAAAAAAAGATATAAAATGGCAATAACTACATATCTATCAATAATTACTTTAAATATCAATGAATTAAATATTCCGAACAAAGACATAGGATGGCTGAATGGATAAGAAAATAAGACTCTTACATATGCTGCGTAAAAGAGACTCACTTCAGATAGAACGACACACACAAACAAAGTAAAGGGATGGAAAATGATATATCCTGAAAATGGAAATGAAAAAACTGCTGAGTAGACTTTAAAACATAGACTTTAAAACAAAGACTATAACAACAGACAAAGAAGGACCAGTAATTCCTCTTCTGGACATTTAACTTAAGAAACCCAAAACACTTATTTGAAAGGACATATGCATCCATATGTTCATTGCAGTATTACGTACAATAGCCAAGATATGGAGGCTACCTGGGTGTCCATCAGCGGATGAATGGATAAAGAGATGATACATATACATGGTGGAATGTTACTCAGCCATAAAAAAAGAATGTAACTTTTCAACCTGTAACAGCATGGATGGTCCTAGAGGGTATTGTGCTGAGTGGAGTAAGTCAGAGAAAGGCAAATGCCATATGATTTCACCTATATGTGGAATCTAAAGAACAAAATAAACGAGCAAACAAAACAGAAACAAACTCATAGATAGAACATTTTAATGGTTGCCAGATAGGGGTTCGGGGGGTGGGTGAAAAAGGGGAAGGGATTAAGAACTACAAATTGGTAGTTACAAAGTAGTCACAGAAATGTAGGCTTTAGCATAAGGAATATAGTCAGTAATATTGTAATAATTGTACAGTGTCAGATGGGTACTAGATATATCAGGGTAATCACTTCATAAGTTATATAAATGTCTAATCACTATGTTGTACACCTGAAAGTAGTATAATATTGTGTGCCAACTGTAATTGAAAAACAAAAATTATTTTTAAAAATGGATAATTATATTGTTAGGTACAACATACCAGTTACCCGGAAGCCGAAGAAAGTAAAAGCTATAATTATCTATGTGCTGAATGAAACACAGCTGGAGTTTCTACACTCTAACATCCTTCGGAATGGATTGGTAAGAATGAGGCTGAAACACTGTCAGTTTGAAATATAAGATACTACCAAAATTAAGACCAAACTAAAAAAGTAACTAGGAGACATTTGCCTCATGTTCTCATTTTTCCTGCCAACCTATCATTTTCAGGGAGGTTAAGATAAGTGTTAGTTATGTCAGAGGGGGAATTTTCCATACACGCTAACACACGTGAATTCTCCCAAAAAGTCCCGGGAAGCACTATAACTTTTAAGATCCTTGGAAATTTATAGTCTTGGAATAGATTCACCAAACAAAGCAATCCTAAAGAGTTCAAGGGTCATCAGTGACTAATGTGCACCATCTCAAATCACGTCCTCTGACACAGAGAATAAAATGCTGCCACAATCAAGCTTGAAGGTAACGTGTTGGAGCACCAAGCTGCTTTCTAATGAATTTACGCATGGCAGTTATGTTGTCTTTCTCTTGTCGTAGTGGATTAGCCCAGAAGAACACTGCACATGCTCTGGCCGCTGAAGGAACACACAGCAACCTATCTGCCCACAGGGCCATCAGGACGAATGCCTCACAGATCGGGCTGTGGGGTGTGCTTGTGACAGTTGTTTGACAGCAAAAGGAAGGATGTTCAGGGGCTGAGGCGGGGCCGACCTCCTCAGCTACCCATTAGTCTCCTTTTATGGACTTGAGAGCTCACCACAAGCAGTTGCATGCTTTGATAAAAGTGGATCATAGCAATGGAAATAAATGCCATATCTGGCCCACATTTTAGCCTCATTTCTTTGGATGATTGAATGTAAACAGTTGTTTTTTATGGGGTAGCAAAGTCTAGCAGATATTTCTAAAGGATTTATATTTTATCTAATAGTGTGTAAATTAGACCATTTTTAGGTAAAACAAATAGCATCTGAATATTGATATTTCATTGTGTCTGACTTGTAAAATCATTTAGAATAATTTGCTTCGTTTTTAGAGCCTAAATTCATGTGCTTATGAAAATAGCAATAATAGATGTCATCTTTCTGTTTCTTGTGTTACTAGGAAAGCTATTGCACAGATAATGTAAAATACCACTTTGGTATGAATTTAGGCTGGAATGAAATGAGTGACATGGGCCTGGACTAAAAAGTTTTAGGGCCTTAAAGGGGGCCTGCTCGGGAGCCAAGCTTAGAAGTTTCATTTATATTTCTACCTTTGCTTGTTCTTTTCTCTGATTTTATTATGTAGCTCTTTCAAGTTGAGATATATATGACACTAAGACACCTGCTTAAACCCGTTTTGGAAGAAAGTAAGGGTATAAATAATCAAACTTTAATGAAATAGTATAATCATTAATTAGCTGGATTTTTTGAGCACACACTGGGTAATTATGGAAAATGGTAGAAAAGGTTAGTGCACTACTTAGAAACACCAACTTGTCAAGCATTTAAAATGCATAAATCACATACAAATACATGAGGCTTTCCTTAACATTTGGGAGACATTTTATAATGAAAAAAAATGCTGGAAGTGAAAATTAAATATTCATCAATACGCTTTTATACTACATACTATGTGCCAGACACTTCTGTTTGCTTTACATGTCTGATGTATGTTCTGTTATTACCACCATTCTCACTTTCAAATGAGGAGACTGAGGATCAGAGTGACTAAGTGCCCTGCCTAAAGTCACACTGGTGAAAAGGAGCTTTTTAGGGTGTGAAGCCATGGAGGCTGTTTGTGGGGGTGTTGTGCCATTCGCAGTATTATTACCTCTCCAGAGGGCAGAAACAGCTGTGCAAATAGCTCTGCGACTCTCAGCCCAGAAGGCTCAGTAGCATCCTACAGGGGAAGGACGAGGGGAGTTAAAAACACGTGCTAGTCTGGGTCCCACTCCGAAATCAGCACGTGTGTTTTCTATAAGCCCTGCAGGTGGTTCTGTTCCTGCACCCTGGGTTAAGATCTATGGAAATCGATGAAGCATCGATTTCAGTTCATACACTAAAGAGCAGCGGGGACTTTGAAGGGATATCCTGTATTCTGAGCAGGCTCTTCAAAATCTTTAGGATAGAAGAGTGATTAAAATGAGTGCAGTGCCATAGTGATAAAACAGTAATGAGAATGATCATGACCCAAAGAAACCAGCCATACACAGTCCACAAGTTGTCACTGTCCTCTCAAATTAAAATGAGTGCAGTGCCATAGTGATAAAACAGTTATGAGAATGATCATGACCCAAAGAAACCAGCATACACAGTCCACAAGTTGTCACTGTCCTCTCAGCAAGATACCACAATGGCAGCAGTAGGGAGTGACATATTCAAGAGAACAGAAATTTAAGTCCAGAGGTGACAGAAGGCAGTTAAAGCAATATCTCTGGTACAGCACATGTAGGTCACGCTATCCATCAGTAGAAATGGAAAGAAGTACCACTGTAGGGAAGCCACCTCTCAGCTAAAAGCACAGCTACAGGCTCTACTTTTGCCACATGGAAAAGAACGTCCTTTTTAACCTATGCTTTATGGTCAGAACTATGCAGAATATCTTTAACCACTTTAATTTGTGATTGAAGATCACAGAGATCAAAAGTTAATTTACTGAGTTAATATACTCTGTACTCAAAAACGAGACTATTCGCAGAGAGAGCAAGTAAGAGATTAAGTGGGAGAGGCTTTGTCAGGTATTACCAAGAAATAATTTAAAACTAATGTGTGTGTTTCCCCTGAGAGCTGCTGATTCCGCATGGAGATGTGTGATACGGTGCCTGTTAATGCTGACCCCCAGCCCTTTCAATTATTTTAGCTCCCGGTGTTTTCCAGATGCACGGAGGATTTAACAAATTACAGAGACCACGTATGTGAACTGTTCACTGGTCTCCTTTTGTGCATTTCATTCATATCCACATTGCTAGACGCAATCATGTTAGGTGCCAGATTCCTGAAAAAAATTATTTTCTCAGTACTAGCTTAGTTGCTTCCAATCCCTTGTGGCGTGATGGGGGTATAAAGAAATAAACGAATGTTATTATATGTGCTCAAAGGCTGCCCGTGTTTACTCCTGCACTGATATCAAACTGCTTTGCTAATGAGGTGACTTAATAAAGTCACAGTTACAGTTCTCTACTTATATTTCACTAAGAGGTTCTTAACTTTAGGGAATAAACTGCTATTTGTGCTCAGAAACCCACTCTTTCAACTTATTTTATCTTGACTGCCATGTGGAAAATAGTCCTTAGACTTTATTTGGCTTACTTTTTTCTTTCTTTCTCATTGGGCTTTGCAGTTTTATGGAGCAGTTTTACAATCTGAAATTACTATAAAATAGCTCCTTGAGAATTTGGAGAACTAATTTCATGTAAATTTGAATAAGCAAAAGGGACAACATTCAGTTTAATCCTCCAAGGACTTTCGTTTTTGAGGTATTATGCTAAGTTGTTTGCTGCTAAGGGAGGAGTCTACCAAACAATAAGAAAAGTGATAAAATAATATTAGTAATAATAATAATCTGTAACTATCATTCGGGCAGCTTCTATGTTGATATTTTCCCTGATATGACATAAGGAGTTCAGAGAGGCAGGCTAAACAAACTAATACTCTAGGTAAGATTACAGAGCAAATAGCAATTAAAATGAATATTTTCTTGCATGTTAAAAACATCTGCCGATCTACAGGGCGTTATGGGGAGGGTTGGCAAGGAGGCTCGTCTTTCTCTCCTGAAGGGCACGGGCAGGGTCAGAGCTGGTGGGCGGGGTGGGCTGGCAGGGCAAGTACAGAAGGGTGGAGTCAGCTGCAGAGCCAGCATCACCTGCTCCAGGGCTCCCAGAGCTGGGTTAATATACTCTGAGAAATTACAGAGTACTGCCATTTAACCTCGGTCCCTGCTGTGTTTTCTACTTCAGCCTTACCAGCCACCAGCACACCGACTCTTTGCTCTTTGTGCCTCCTTTCTGCCACTTAGAACTCTGAGAAGAGAATGGGGTGATTCTTCGACTCCTAACTTTCAAAGGCCTCCTTAGGCAAGTTGCTTCATTTCTCCAAATATTTTACAGATGAAATGAAGAGGCTGCTCAATGCTAAAGTTTCTTCCAGCTATCTTATTTACAACTTTTCTAGGTAACAATTTTGAAAAGCCACATTCAACTGGTTATTATCAAAAATAGCCAAATGTGCATTTCTTTAAAAACACTACATTTATATCCAGGTGTCAACAAAAGTTTGTCCAAATTTGCGACAGTTTAAAATAGGAATTAAAAATACAAAATAAATTCTCATCTACAGTCTTTCTATTCTTCAGGATAGTAGATCAAATATTTGAATATTTTCCGTCTCATTAAAACAATTTTATAAACATCATTATTATTTTATTATTCCATTTAAGATACTGATTTCATCTGGAAAATTTAAAAGGCACAAAAAAAAAAACAAGAGAGAGAGGAAGACTGTGGGAAATGGTATAGGGACCCCACATGTATCCATGAAATAAATATTCCAGAATCCATCCTCTCCAACGCCAGATTGCTATGAATCAGAAACTCAAATATGATTGCAAACTATCGCAAAGACATAGTTTTGCCTAAAAAGGGAAAGGATAGAAAAGAGAAGAGTGTTTCATTTTTCAAACATCTACATGTGCCAAATATTATGTTCGAGACATTTATCTTTGTTATTGAAATCTTTGTAACAGTTTTATAATGTAGATATTTTTAGCCCATTTTTATACAGAAGTCATTTGAAGTTCAGGGAGATCGAACACATGCTCAATGACACACTGTTAGTGAGACCTGTCTGATCATCCCAGAACCCACGTCTTTCCCAAACCGTTCCCACCATGTGTTGCCATGGGCTACACTGGTTGGTGGTGGTGGAGTGTGTGAAGCTATGATGACAGGGTAACTTTTCACTTCTAACAGAATAAACCTCCTTTATACTCCCATCATTTGTGCTCTTTTTGTCCTAAGCCGCACAGCCTCAGGAAGTAAATGTCCCATTTTTCTTAGAGGACCGTTGTTTCCTTAAATGTCCTATGAAATGAGGTTAGACATCAGGCCCACAGAGACTGGTCTTTGTTTAATGTTCGATAATGCGTTTGTCTTAAGGTCAAATGGGATCATTACTAGAACTTTACTGGGACAAAAGGCAAATGGAAAAGTGACAGAGTTCAGATTTGGGTCAGAACTCCGAAAAGAAAAAAAAATGTGGAAAGGATTTGATCTAGAAACAGCAAAACCTAGGAACAAAAAAAAAAAAGCAGTAATAGAAATATATTTTACAAATGTCATAAAAATTTGTTTAAAAAAGATTTCAAGAAAAGTCTTGCTTCTTTGCTATAAAAGGAGAAAAACTAGTAACATGACATTAAAAACAGAGACTTTAAATAATTTTACTCCTTCATATATTTTATTGTTTATTGAAAGCATCACATACACATAGGATAGTATTGCATTAGGCTACATATACATGACTATACATCTCAGTGAATTTTCATAAAATGAACATACATAGGTAACTTCCCCAGTTCAGGTATATCTTTCTCACTAGTAAAATTCCTTATTTTTGTTGTCCACATCTCCAACAAAATTACATTTTAATTTGTGCCAGTAGGAGCTCTCATTAGGGGCCATAAAAAATCGTCATCTTTCCCTCCTCCCCCGAGAATATTATGCTTCTCTAACTAAAAATTTGAGACAGATTATCTTCCCTCAAATATACGAAGAAGACAAATGAACAAAACTATATGTTTTTGCAATTGGAATGAAAAGGAGTGATGTGCAGCTTATAACCTGTCAATCACGCATCTCATATCCTGAGGTGATTTGTCACAGCTGTAATTAGCATGTACACCTGCAAAGTCTAGGACTCACAGGTATGTCTGTAAGTGAAAGGTCATATCCAGAGTTCCCACAGGTACAGCATCATTCGTTTCTGTTTGGATGTGCATCTCATATCCACAACCTATAAATTTGAGCAGAGTGTAGCACTGGGCTTGGAGGACATGGTTTTATGGTTCTAGATATTCTCTAATCTTTCTAATGTGTTTTGTACTAAATGGTCCACTGAATACAGCACTGTAAGAAAACTTTCCTTCAATGCCAGTTGCATTCACTTTCTCTAAGGAAGAAGAAGCATCTTGACCCCCAAATAATAAATTCTGTGAGTTCCACAGGTCCTGTTCTATATCTTATGCCATCATATTACTTTCAACAACTTTAGAAGTCAGAGATTTAAAGTTCCTCTCTCCCATGTTGTTGGCTTCATTGGTCAAATTCTTATCATTCTAATGAGTTTAGAATCCAAATTTTAGTAGCAATATTCTGTAGGACCAAGACTGGATTTTGGAGAATGGATGCCTGGCTATGATTTTGGTTAAGCTACAGAGCCATGTAAAGCTCCGTTTTTCTACAATATATGAAATGGACAGTAATAAAACAGGAGAGCCTCCTTACCTGAGCAGGATTGATATTGGAAGAAAAACTACTTAAAGTGAATGCACTTCAAATAGCGTAAATTTTATATTGAACTATAAGAAGTTTACAAATTCACCTTTAAAAATTCAAGCCTAACTGTATGAAAACGAATCCATTTTAATTCATAGTTAACATTGCAAAGATATGTTATTTCTTAGCATAAATAAAAGATGAATCAGGTATTAATTTTTGGCATACCTTTTTGGGATAAAGTTACATGATAGTGTGATAGGGAGTCTCGGCTTTTAGAGCAGGGTCATAATCTTTTGATATTTAAATCATTCCTTTTTTAAGACCATAACCTTCAACAGTTTGCTGATCTTCTCCCGTTTAGTTAACTGCTGTAAATTCTTCTGGATCCTCGCTTGTTAACGCCTTTGCTTGTAGTGATCCGAACGGAGTTCCAACATATTTTTATCAACTTCATGAAATCTGCATCTTTTCCAAAATCTACAGTTGTGCTTTGTTGTTGGTTTTCACTATGTTGCTGGATGTTTGACATAATTAACAGGAAACTGAGGGATAAAACCTTTGGCTTTTACTGGGGTGCTGGCATTTAAATGGAAGCGAGGTTGGTTTGAGTGGGGTTCATTCTGTAGGTGTCCAGTTTATTAGTGAATAGTTTGGGTTATTGTGACTTTTACTTTCCTCTTAACCACTAGGACTCAGTGAATGAAAACGGATCTGAGGTCCCCCTACCTCATCTAAGTATATTATCGAGAAACCTAAATGTAAGACTGCACCTAAAATACTTAGCACAGTGCCTGGGATGTATTAATCCAACGCACATATTAGTGATTGTTGCTATTATCATGTTACGCACTTCTCTAACCACGGCAGGGTGAAGTGACAGTGTTCTCACATGAGAGTGTCCAGCTGTGCACTCGCAGGAGAGGAAAGGTTATAATATCTAAGCTAGGATAGGTACGTTCGTATAGAATGGGTGAATTAGTTTGTACACAGTTATATAAACACATGGTAGTTTGAAGGAAAGGCCAGGGAGGTCTTTGAGAAGATGGTGTTTTAATAATAATAATAATGATGAAAATTACAGCCACACTACTGTGGATCTTGGGTGAATAATCTGAATGAATGAATGAAGCATTTTAAGCCTCGTCAATGATCATTGGATGAATATTTATGTAAGCATGGAAAAAGAGCAACCACTCCCTCCTACCCCCACCCCCATAATATATTTGTGCATGTCAGTAGAAATCTCTCAAATGCCCTAACACTGTGGTAAATGGCCTATAGCATCTGGCCACATCTTATCAGCTTCGGGACTCCATTGGGCAAATCACTGTCATCATTTTTTGTGTAAACTTGAATAAACCTCTCCTTGATAGAGACTGGAGCACTGGCCACAATCAAAGGGACCTCATTTGAAAAATTCAACCGAGGGAACATGTGTGTGAGGATGCAAATAGCCACTGCAACAAATGTCATTTCACCCCACCACAGGTCCAAATAATCATCCAGTTTCTAAAACCCACAGTCTGTGCTGCATATCATGTTGGGCTGCAGAGAGGAATTTATGTTTATTAAAGTCTTCAAATAATACTAAGTTGGCTGGGTTAAGTGCAGACAAAAACAAGGTAATGGCTAGTTACCAGGAAAGACTGGTTAAGGACAAATAAGAAAAAAAAGTACAAAGAGTCACAAGGGATGACAAATTAACTGTATTATCCCTATCCTTAGTCCTGTACTGTCATATAATGCTTCTTATATGAAGGATGAATAGGAAGGTGGGAGCTAGAAAGTATTTTTCCCTCACAATAAACATGCATCAAATCTTAATTAAGAGCTCTGCATTTGGGAGCCTTATATTGCCCCCCCAAAAAAGAAAAACTGGAAGCAAGAGAGAATCTTGGAAAAATCTTAGGAATAGTAAGAAATAATTTAAAGCATGCTAAATAAGTCCCATGAAACATTACAGATGTTTAGATAAGAAAAAAAAGAATAATTCTGTCTTCTAAGACAGAATTGCCTCCCATTATATTTCAGAGTAACATAAAACATTTGTTTAATGATTTTAAGTAGAATGGAACGCTTTATAACCCTTTTATGAGAGAATGATATCAAACCCTACATAACCACAATGAGATGTCACTTCATACCCACAAAGAAGGCTATAATCAAAGAGATAGATGATAACAAGTGTTGACAAGGATGTAGAGAAACTGGAACTCTCATACAGAGATTGTGGGATTGTAAAATTGCGCAGTCACTTTGGAAAACAGTTTGGCAGTTCCTTAAAAAGTTAAACAATTATCTTATGATCTAGTAATTCTATTCCTTATATACACTTAAGATAATTGAAAACATATGTCCATACAAAAATTTATACATGAATGTTCATAGAAGCACAATTCATAATAGCCAAAAAGTGAGAAAACTCAAATGCCCATCAACTGAAGAATGGATAAACAAAATACATATCTATACAATGGAATATTATTGACTCATAAAAAATACTGACACCTGCAACAACATGGATGAACCTTGAAAACATTGTGTTAAGAGAATGAGCTCAGACGTAAATGCCAAATATTATATAATTTCACTTATATCATTTATATTAAATAGCTGGAATAGACAAAACTATAGAGGCAGAAAGTAGATTGGTTGGCCTAGAGAGGGCATGGGAGTGACAGCTAAGAGCTCAGTATTTCTTTTGGGGGTAATGAAAATATTCCAGAATTAGAAATGTTCTAGAATCATATAGTGATGATGGTTGCACAACTATGTGAATAGACTAAAAACCATCAAAGCATACATATACTTTAAAGGGTGAGTTTTAGGATACGCGAATTATATTTCAGTTTTTTATAAACCCATATAAGTGAGTGACTAATATTAGGAAAATAGCTATTATATTTTATTAAAAATTTTTTATCTTCTAATTTAAACTTATGCAGCTTAAAAATATTCATTAAAAGATAGTACATATCAGCTATTCCCTCTTCTTTAGAAAAGATGAAATAAAAACAAAAAGACTGAAATTATAAGATTAATAATGCAGGGTCTCTGCTTACATGGATTCCCTGTACAGTGGAGTAGACAGTCATACAAATAATCTCACTACTTGAAATACATGGGAAAAAAAATAAAGAGCTCTGTACAAGGTATTACAATGGAGGAGGGAAGGTGTAATTCCAGGTGGCACCAGGGCTTACAATATACTGTTCAAGTATTAACTGTACTAGTCAAAGGTAGTACTAATTGATGGAAGAGCGCCTAGACACACAGGCTGTGAAAACGCACGCAGAGACAAAGGAGCCCGAAAGAGCATGTCAGGTTCATAGACCTGCAAGTCATTCGACTGGGCCAGAACTTTAGAGTTTTTGCACCAGAAGAGATGATGAGCCTTAAAAAGTTTTGCTCTTACACAGAATTAAACTGTGAGCTTTGTTCCATAGACAATAGAGAGCCATCAAAGATTAAGATTCAAAGAAGTGAAATACTTAGATTCCAATTCAAGTAGATCTTGCTGGCAACGATGTGGAGCAAGGGTTGGAGGAAGACAAAAGTGGAGGCCGAGAGATCCTTAGAGAACAAGTCATGATGGAGCACCATTAGCAGGAACGGAGAGAAGGCGACCAGTCAGGAGACACCTAGAAAGACACCGAGCTGGGAGAGCGGAGAGAGGGACAATGACTCCTCTCTGCCTCAGGCCGGAAGAGAGGGGAGATTTGGTTATGTTGTTTCTAAGAAAATTGCGTTTAAATTGTAATGTTGAATTTGAAACGTTTGTTCTAGGTATGGAAATCTCGTTGGTAGAATTTTGAGTTTGCAGCTTGGGGGAGAAAGTCTGAGCTGGAGATATATATATTGGAGGGGTCATTAGAACGTGCCTGAAGAAATAGGAATAAATACGATTGAGCAAGAAGAACCGTCAGGAAAAAGAAAAGAGGGCAAAGACCAGAAACCATTAAAAACCTAGGTTATGGATTAGAGAGCACAGAGCCTGGCGCATGTCACTCAGTAAGTATTTGTCCAATGAGTGGACAAGTGAACCTGATGTTTGGTCCCAAGGGTAGCAGGTGGGAAGAGAGGATGGATATGGAATCGGAAAGAGGGATGCCACAGAATCTTTTTCCTAGTTGTCTGTTTTTCATAGTGAGAAATAAAAGTGAATTTTGTTCTACATTGGTTGGGCATATAATTTTGGAAGTTGTCAGCTCGGAAATGAGATTACTGAGGAAATGAGTATGAATAAAAAAAAGGGGCTGAAGACTGAGGCCTCCTCAGGGAGAGAAGACGGATCCAGCGACTAAGACAGACAAGCAGCCGTAAGATAGAGGTGAAGGGGGCGAGAGTGGCGTCTTGGGAACCAAGAGAAGAAAGTAGAGAAGAGGGCAGTCGCCTGCACCAGACGCTGTGGAGAAGTCGTTAGATGACGGAGGATCTTATGCTGCAAATGGCCGTAGAGATCAGTCGTGACCTCAGCAAGCACTCTCACGTGGAGTGGACGTGGGAGAAAGCCTCGCTGCAGTGCGTTCAAGAGAGAGAGCTGTGGAAGAGCAAAAGAAGCAGGTTCGAGTGAAAGATCCAGACGAGATGAAGAGAGAGCAGCACAGAGGTCTGCCCTCAGAGGGAGCAGAGGAGTGGCCGAGCAGAGTGGGTCCGAAGGCACGACAGGGCCTCTTCTCCATAGGATGGGAGACACTCAGTGTGCTTTTGTGCTGATGCGAATGATTTAGTGCAGAAAGAAAGAACAACGCGGAAGAGAGAAGGGAGCGGCAGACTTGTGGACGTTGAGGGGCAGCAGAGCCTGGTACCCAGCGGGTGGGTGGGAGCCATGCTCTTGCAGGAGGAGCGGAGGCTCTGAGTCCAGGTGGAGGCACGGGGATAGATTTGGTGAAATTTAATTTTGCAGATAAGAAAAGAAAAAGAGTAGTAACTTCCCAAGAACCAGGAAGCCGGGATAGTTAATTTAATTTGTCTAAAAGTTAATGGGACATATGCTAAATGTTGTCTTAATTGGGACATAGTATCATTACTTAAAAATAATACTATTATTTTTGTAAAGTAATTTATCTCTTAGTAAGTGTAAGAATAAAATGCTATAAAAGTTTAAATGTAGGAGGTAGTTGGTTTTTACATATCAAATAACATAAAAGTAATTACATTGGAATCCATGTAAAGCAACATTTAACACAACTGAAAGATTTCTAGGGTCACTTGACTAGCCTGACATTAAACAGGAAGCCATCAATAGCAATATTTACTTTAGGAAAACATATCCAAATCAAACAAGCTCAGAGGGGTACATTTCCTTGAAAAATAAACAGAAAATAAATGGCCTAATAGCTGTCTTTCCAGTAATAGTATATTTTCATAAAACACTTTTAAATGACTACAATTCATTTTACAGAGGAGGCATTCAAAAATCCTTTGTCGACGAGTACATGAATGGACGAATAAACCTTGATGAAAATCAAGGAGCTTCGTGAATCCCACAAATAGTTGTATTTCTTTGATGCATGAGTTACCTCTCCTTCTAGAACATTGCCTGTTTGGGTCCAAAAGCAAAAGAAAAAGTTTTATAAACTCTAAATTAGCTTTTGCAGAAAAATAATATAAGGGATAAATTTATCTGAATAGAGTCATATTTTTATTAGATGCTGAAAAAAGGCTTGAGCAGACAAGGTGACATTTCAAAAGTCAGTGAATGTTGGATATGATTATTGTTTACACTATTTGTGTTTTCACTAACTTGTTTACAACTAGAGTTTCTTTTCAGTTAGTGATTAGGTTTTCTTTTCTGTAAATAAGGCAGTTGAGATACTGTCTCCACCTTATGAGGTAACAATGACTTAAACAGCCTGGATTTTTACGTCCAACAGAGAAAATAATACTTAAATATAGCACTTTGCACATCCTGATATTCAATAAGTATTTATTAATTTGGCTTAAAGACTGCAGCTATTTCACATGAAGTAATCAATGTTTAACATAATAAACTATCAGTCTAAGAATGAGTTGGAAAAGTTACTACAAGATCAATTGGGACAATATTGTGATAATATTGCAAATATTTTTTTTTTTTGCAAAATACAAAGAAGAAATCTCTTTGAGACTCTCAAAGTGAGTCCTCTAGCTTACATAAGAGCAGATTGGTTTACACTCCTTCACTCCAGATAAATGTGCCATAAATGCTATTTGGGAAGGAAAAGAAGCAAATTTAAGAAATCATATTTCTTTACATAAAAAATAAATGCTTTTTTATCAGTTAATAATGTGATTATAGACCATAAATATTCACTTAATAAATAAAACCATTTAAATTTTTAAGGTAAATTTGGGTCCTGTTTTATACTCGAGAGCGTATTTATTGAAGTCCTAACATACATTTGGAATTTCAGTGTAAGTAATATGGTAATTCATAAGTTGCTAAGTATTCTTCCCTGCTAAGTCTTTAAACAAAATGAGCACACTATTTTATATTAGCAGCCTGAGATGGTCTCACTTCGAAGCCCCATACTGATAGTTCCGTATCATTTAAATTCAGAATGCTTTCCAGAAAGTGGATATATTGCTATCTTCTACTCAATGGTCAGATGTTCTTTTTAAGATAAAAAGTACCATTATAACTTGAAACAAATTTTAATGGCTCTGATTCTAGTGATTTTCTTTAAATGTGCCTTAAAAAGTAATTCATGGCCTTTGTCTCAATGTGTTGGATTTTTAAAATCCAACACATTGTTATTTTTTATTCTAATCATTCCATAGGGTGTTAAAAATATGCAAAGGTTCTATAGCAATTTATACACAAATTACATACCCAATTTCACTCCTCACTTTCCTTTGCCAGGTAAATTATTACTTGGCCTTCTTGCTATCACAGGAAACGTGCAGTTTCACAAAATATACAATGTACAATGTTTCACGCAGTTTCACAAAACATACAATGTACAATGTTTCACGCAGTTTCACAAAATATACAATGTACAATGTTTCATGCAGTTTCACAAAATATACAATGTATAATGTTAGGGAACTGAAACACTTCAGATAAATGGGCATATTTGAATTAGCAAGTTTTTTAACTAATGTAGCCTTCAGCAAGTGTTTATTTGGCTTGGCAGGCCCCTAAGTATAGACTTCTGGGTGTGCATGAGTCTTACCATTTTGATACCATGAGCAAGGACTGTCTTTTTTTATTTGTTTTCTTGACTCAACAACAGAATTATACTTACAGAATAAAATGGTGGTGGTGTCTAGGTTAGAATACTTTCAGCTGCAAATGACAGAAAACCCAAAACAGACTAGCTTAAACAATCAATTATTCATTGATTGGTTCAGCTAACCAGAGGAAGAGACAGAGGAGAGGTCTTAGAGGTAACAGTCTTGTCACCTGCCAGAGTTCTTTTTCCTACTCTAAAAAGAAGCTGCTGCTTCTAGCAAAATAGTTGCAGAAAAATCATGACTACGTCTAGAAAGAGGATAACTCCAAGAATCTTTGTGATGATAGCTTTTTCTCAGCTGCCCCTTGAAAACCTCTCTTCACATCAGTTGGGCCACATGTTGTCCACTGCACCCATCACTTGTTCTAGGGATGGGGTTAGCCTTAGAGGCACCAGAGCCAACCCTGGGGTGGTTCGTGCAATCGAGTTCTCCCGAAAAAGCGGGAAGATACTTGAGTAAGGTGCGGGGATTGTTGGAAGGAGGGAAGGGAAAGGGAAGAAAAGGGAATGGAAGGGGAAGGGGAAGGGGAAGGGGAAATGGAAGGAGAAGGAGGAAAAGGACAAAGGAAAGGAAGGAATGCTTGTAGGCCACAGAAATGCCCATGTCAGATGGTGACTGGTGATCAGATATAAAATACGGCCCTCCAAAAATCAAAAGCTAATCAAATTGAGAGAACAGTACTCTTCCATATAAAAGTGATTTTCATTTTGTAGTTTTAAAATTATTCGGAGTCGAGAGACTCTTTGGAATCCTGTCTTTGAAATTCGTTGTGTGTTTTCAGTCTTTTTGCAAAAAGATTTATATACCAGGTTGGTTATTCTGTAGCTACTATTTTTTAAATCAGCTACTATTTTGTAACTTTGGAATGGTATCAGACATTGTTTTTGCCCCCTCTGTTATTGAGCATTTCAGGTTATGTTTTTCTAACTTTTTATTCAACCAAACTTTAAGAGGCACTTCCCATAGCGAAGGGAGGGTGCTTAGGTGCTTTTATCCATCTGTGATACATTACTGGCAGCTGTACAGTTCAGATATTGGTGGAGGAGGTTGAGTTTAAGATGGATATGCTGGGATATCTGATGACAGGATTTGATTGGAGTGACTGATTAATTGAAATAGAATAAGAGATATGCAGACTGTTGTTATATTACATCTTATATTTATGTTAAATCTTGAATTTGTTGCTAGACTAACTGTATTCAAGCCTCCTACTAAATCCATGCTTCACTTGCCATGCGATTTAAGTATTATCTTAATTGATGCTTATGAAACCAATAATGTAGTTAGAGATCCATCTCTTATAACCACCTAGAAGAAATTCCTGAGCTCTCTGAATCTATTTCCTGATTTATAAAATAGAAGGAAAACCTACCTCACCGAATTGTGAGCTGAGCTGTGTAAAATCATAGCTCAATGTCTGACATAAAGTAGGCCCTCAGTAAAGGCCAGGCAACTTCTGGAAAGTATCTGTTGAGTCTCCCGATTACAGAAGCTACCACTCACAGGAGATGAGCGTGTGAGTGCAAACTCTTTAACTGTATAGTATCACAAGATTGGTTTTTCTTTCATGAACAGCAAAAATGAAGAATATAGAAAATGACAAGAACAAAGACATGTAAAGAGGAAGCCAGAAATCTTTTAGAAAATTTTCTAACGCAGCATAAACATGTATCTGGTATGACCTGCTCCACAAATGCAGAGTCAAAAAACAGTTATGCACATCTCTTATTTCGGTCCAGTTAATCCAGTGTGTCAAAACAAAAACTATTAGCAGGTGGCCCAGTAACTTTTACACTCTACACCACCCTCCACCCGCCCTCAGCTCTACAGGGGTTGTGTAACTGGCATCCCAGTTCTGCTGTTAGTTGGTTTCTTCACTTCTCCACAAAATATCTGCTTTTAAAAGCTGGAAATTATCTCCGATCATGTGGTTCTTTCTTTTTGTCTGGAATGATAATGAAATTATACTTTCTTTACATATTTGAAAGGAAGCAGACTTCACAAAATGTCTGTGAGGCCTTCTGAGATTTTTTAAATGAGACTGTAGGATCAACTAAAAAATTTTTAGCCAAAACTTGTAAAGTAAAGACGATTGATTCTCTTGACTAGAAATCAAGATGAATAAGCCTCTGTCTCTCTCGATTTTCTTTTTAAAATACACATTTTTGTTCCTTCAATCTTTAAAGAGTCTATTTTAAATGACCTACTTTAAAACTGGTTTTTAGTTAAGTGTGTCATACCTGGATCAGCTGACTTAACAGTGTGTTACTCCTAGTATTTCTTCCTAAACTTTTTATTTTTGTCATTTTGACTAGTGCAGGCTCTTTTCTCTAGATAATGGAATCTTTCCTTTAATAGAAAAGTGGATGAGTGTTTTATGTTGTTTTATGTGTCTGTGAGCAGTTAATATTATTTATCAATGAAAACAACATAGCCCCGCTGTTTAATGTGCTCCCCACATGCAGGGGTAGGGCAGTGAGGAGTCTCAGGCTCCAGAGGCCGACCTGCTCCTGAGACAGGACTTCAAAGCACTGTCAACGCACGGTCATCCACCCCATTCGTAAGTCTCTAGGGAAAAATGCCACTGTTGTTTGTCACTGTGGATCCTGCCCTGCACCCCTGTCATGAAAGTGTGTCTAGTATCTGCCCCAAGTCCCTCCTGCTTTCATGTGAGTCCATTTTCTCAGCGTGTGGCCTCGGTTGATACGAAGGACCATCCTCTGTGGAGTGTCTTTTCACGTGGCCCAGCCTGTGTTTACCAGACTGAACTCTTGGGTAGAAACCCCTGTTTTTGATTTAGGGGGAAAAAGGGCTGTGCACTGATTGGTGTCATTGCACTATAATATCGTTTCATTATGCATACGTTAGCTCTGTCTTTGAAATTGAGAATGATGATCTGATTTAAATTCACTGAGTTAAAATATTGGGCTGATCCCTACTGTGCAACGGCTTCAAACACATACTCCAACATTGCCCTCAGAAAACTGCTTCACACAAGCCTAGTGCTGCCGAGAGTCAGAGGTGTTCTTATTAAGGGTGACAGGACTTCCACAGGACTGCTGAAAGCAATAACCCTTCCTCAGAGACCAGCTGCTGACGCGGTCATGTGCAGTACATAACAGTACTGCCGAAGAGCTCCAAGAAAATGCCACGTTTGTTCTGCAGTTGACCCAACAAGTAGCTCCCGAACACATGCCACGCGTCTCAGTCACTACGCCTTACCACGCAGCGTCGTCCCTGAGAGGCCTCCGCGGTCCCCACCTCCTGGTGTCATCCCTTCCCCTTGTGCGAAGACAGGACCTCGACTTGCTTCCCACAAACAGAATACAGCAAAGGTGATGGATGGATGTGATTCTGTGCACGTAAAACCAGAGTGCCCATCTTGCTGGGGTCTCTCTTCATTGCTGGCTGTGAGAAATTAGGTGGCCATGCTGGGAAATTCCGTGTGACAAGGAACTGAATGAAGGTGGTTCTAGAAGCAGAGAGGAGCTTCCAGCCAATGGCCTGCACCCAGCAAGTAAAAGAGTTCCACGGCTCTGCAGTCAGAAGGCACTGAATTCTGCCAACGGCCTGAGTGAGTGTGGAAGGGGACCCTCTCCAGTGCAGCTGTAGGTGAGCCTGCAGCTCTGGCCACTGCTCTGATTGCCTTATGAGATGCCCCTTAGCAGGGGAGCCAGCTCGGCCAAGCCTGGCCCCTGGTTTGCAGGAACTGGGAGTGGTAAATGTATGTGGCTTTAAGCCACTAAAATTGGAGTAATGTTGCATGACAACAAATAACTAATACACAGCTCCTCAGTCTCTTTCTTAACCTTGAAATCTTTGTAGACAGTTGCTCAATATGGGCGTTTGTGTGAAAATCCCACAATCTAATCACCATGATTAGATTCAGACTTTTGGCAGGAATAACACAGAAGTCATGTTGTGTCCTTCTTAGTATATCCTATTAAATGGTGTATATTGTTAATTTGTCCCAATATAAGTGATTTTTAGATTGATCATTTGGTTAGCGAGATATCCATAGGTCTTAGCAAAGATACTATTCTACCATAGTAATTAATTAGCAACTTGTGAGAAGATACTTTATATAAATACCCCACTCATCATCAAGCACTCACTGTTTTAGCATCCATTTATGGTTTTCTAACTACATGATGCCTTTTACATTTATTAGCTGGCATTCCACTTGTAAGGGACATTCCTTTCTCTTCTATTTCTTTGCTTATCTAGTTATTTATTCATATCAGTATGGAATCACAGTTTCTTATTTAGTCAGTGGTAACAATAATTTGTTACTATCATTATATATTTGGATATTCAGATCGCTCCAGATTTGTCCTTTGGAAGCCCCTTCAGATACATCTTCTGCCCTTCTGATAATGTCGGCATCATTTTTAAGCCTTTCTTATTTACTGGCAAAACAAGATTTTCCAGGTACGTTTTATACTTTCCTTGTAACAGACTTGGAATCCTCTTCAGACTCTTGGTTTCTTTTAAAGTGAAGAATGTTATTTAGAAAGCAAAATCGGGGTACCGAGTCTGCTCATTGCCACTGGAATATGGCTTCTAGTATCTCAGTGACTGAGCTGGAATATATATATACACACACACATACACACACACACACATATACATACATACACACACATGTGTGTATATATGTGTGTGTATAACAAAATACATGTAAGACAAGTACACTAGAAACTATAACACATTGCTGGAAGAAATTTTTAAAAGACCAGAATAAATAGGTAAAATACACTATGTTCATGGATTGTAGGACTCAATATTAAGATGTCATCTATGAAGATGTCTTCTGCTTAGCATCTCACAAAGCTTCTCAATTTATTGGCTGGGATTGTGGTCTTATCTGAGGCTTGACTGGAGAAACAGCTACTTCTGAGCTCACTCAGATTGTCAGCATTCTGTTCCTTGCAGTTGTAAGACTGAGGAATTCATTTTCTTGCTGGCTCCTGATCCTTGTAGGTTGTCACCTGGAGGCTGTCCACAGCTCTTAAAAACTGCCGCATTTCCTTGTCACGTGGAATTTCCCCACATGACATGCACGCGCATGCGTGCACACACGCACACACGTTTTAATTTTTAATCCCCAATTCCATTTCAGTACCACAATGTACATTCTAGTCTTTCCCCTTCAATAGTGAGAAACATGGATCCCATTTTATGTGCAAGTATGTTTACTCAATTTTTCTCAAGCCTAGAATATATAGGATTGCTACAAGAGATCAGAATATACTATTAGGAGAAAAAAGGTAAGGCAGGAATGATGTCATGACGCTTACAGTTTGTGTTATCTTTTTTGGTCAAGGAATTTGACCATTCATGGTTTGGTTTGGTTTGATTTTATTTTATTTATTTGTTTGTTTGTTTGTTTGTTTTCTAGTTGTATGACCACCCTTTAACAGTAGAGACAGATAAAAGCCAAATCATGCAGAACCTTGTGAGCCATGTTTAGAGGGTTTGGGTTTTATTCTTGTACAACGGGAATGCATTGGAGGGGTTTCTGTTAGGTCGTTGCACATTTGTTTGTTATAAATGGCTTTAACGGCATTTTTTATGTTATTTCCTGGCAATGTTTATTATTTACTCATCCTTCAACTCATTCTAAAACAAGATTTGAGAGCAATCTATACCAATAAGTTAAAATAACCAAGAATATCAGGATAAAGAATAAAATGGGTCCTGGAAACAAGAAGCCAGCTCAAAATATGCTTACCTTTCAGTACTTGAAAATTACAGGAAGTATTATTACAAATGTTATGTGAGTTTCCTAGAGACTAGGACAGTTGGAAACACCTCATCTCTCAGTCCTTTGTGACATGCTTATCTCAGATAACAGGCCTTCCCACTGACCCCCAATCCACTGTCTACACTATACAGAATTGAGACTCCCTTGTGGGAGAATCTGTGACCTGTTTTCTTGCAGTAGTTTTTCAGAAAACTTCCTGTTTTCTGATCATTTAAATTCTGATACAGTTCGTTATACATTACTTTACACTCTTTTGCTTGTGTGGTTGTGGTTGCTTGCATACAACAGGGAAGTTTAAGAGAAACTTAAGTACAAAAGGACCATTATTTAATGAGGGAAAGACAAACCATTGCTTTGGGGGATTGGAAGACATTTTAAAGTTTCTCACATTATCAATTATGTGTTTCTATGTAGTAGTGAGTAATGCCTTGCACTGTTGCCAAGAATACTTTGAAAGGAGTTTGTTAAAAGTAGCGAACTCACTTTTGGTCTATCACTGTGAATAGTGTCCTTCGCACGTTGTGAAACATACAAAGCCAGATTTTATTTTGCGAAAAAAATCAATTCATTGCAAAGTATCAGATTAAAACTGCAGGTGCAGGACAGTGATGTGGGGACGAGGACCCAGCAAAGACGTGGATTTGTTTTTGTAAAGTGCCATAGGGATAGGACAAAACGGTAGGAAGGCCGAGCCCTTTCGAAGGGATACTGTGTGTATGAATTCTAGTTAAATATTAATGACGAGTTAATGTATTTGGGGCTAACTGCTGCTCTGCACTGTACCGGTAGCAACCGTGGTCTCTAGCTGATTGTACGGTGTCCTCGTTTTTTGACATGATACACAAACTGTCATCCGTGATTATTCCTGTGTACCCTTTCTTTTTACAGAAAATCTCTTTCCAACTCATGGAAAGGGAGTGTTTGATGCAAAGGCATTTAATTTATAATTATTATTGTTGCAACTATTAAGATTAAGCACGGGAAAGACGGTTGGGAGTCACCCACCAGGACCTGCAAACCTATCCTGGTGGCCCACGCCCTCACTCTGCTTCCCCAGGTGGGCTCGGTGTCTGGGGCGCTGTAAACCACCGTGCGCGCTCGGCCCGGAGGGAGATGACCCCGCCGCTCCCAGACCCCTGCGAGCGCTGGGCTGGAGCGAAGCGAGGCGGACGGTCATGGTTCTCCTGGCCGGAGGAAGCGCTCCTGGGGTAGCAGCCCCTCTCACTGCTGGGGGAAGCTGCCCGAGCTACCACTCTCTGAGCTGGGGCTGGGTCTCCACGCCGCGGCCTTCCCTTTCCTAGAATGGGACACTCCGCGAACACAGCCGTCACCGCCGCGCGCCCCCGGAGCTCGCTCGGCGCGCAGCGCACCCCAGCGGCCGCGTGGCCGCCTTCAGACCCGGGCCACCGGGCTTCCGGAGAGTTCGCCAGTCGCCGCCGCGACCGCCTCGGAATCAGAGAC
>NW_006440645.1:2818469-2819385 GCF_000325575.1 Pteropus alecto | reverse complement strand
GCCCGCCCGACCGGAGCGAGGCGAGGGGGAGGGTCTCCAGGCTGAGCCCGCTGCTCGAGGGAGGGACCCCAGCAGGGGTGGAACCGGCACCCGCGAG
The DNA here is from genome assembly GCF_000325575.1 of Pteropus alecto. Taxonomy (NCBI): domain Eukaryota; kingdom Metazoa; phylum Chordata; class Mammalia; order Chiroptera; family Pteropodidae; genus Pteropus; species Pteropus alecto. The sequence continues at coordinate 2,819,288 of NW_006440645.1, read as the reverse complement.
GCGCAGAGGCGCGCGGCGCGGTCATGGAGCGGGCGGGCCCCGGCTCCGCGCGGCCGCGGGAGCAGGACTCGGTGGAAGCGTGGCTGGACGATCACTGGGACTTTACCTTCTCTTACTTTGTTAGGAAAGCCACCAGGTAAGAGGAGGACCCACGGCAGACCCGGCCGGGGCGCGGAGCGTGACCTGGGGCTGATCTCTGTCTCCTGTGGCATTGTCCCCTTCCTTCACCATTAAGCAGCCTCAGCTCACGGCCTTGGCTTTTGAAGTCGGTCCGTGGTCCTTTTACGGTGCAGAGACCTCGACTTGAAGGCGAGTACAGCCTAAAACCCCAAGCGTGGGCTTCGATCCAACTTGCTCTCAAAGTTCAAATACAGAAACGTCCGTGCCGCCCCGGCCCCCCGCCGCCCTGGCATTCCCGGGGAGCTCGTTCCCATGCGCCCGCGCTCACGGGCCTCTCCAGCCCTCTCCACCTCCCGCCGCCCCTGAACGTCCCCAGCGAAACCAAAACAGTTTCGAGCCCCTTCGCCGCAGCTCCGGAAGCTCCGTTTCCAGCTGGGGCCCGGCGGCAGCGCTTCCTCCGTCCCCCTCGCCCGGGCCTGCCTGCGGGGACGAGGAGCCGGGCAGGGGGCGAGACCTCGGGGCAGCAGCGCGCGGAGCCTTCCCCCAGTGAGTGCCGGCGCCGCGTGCCCCCTGCGGTCCCTGACTGTCCCGCGCGTCGCCTTTCGCTTGCTCTTGCTCCCCAGGCGGAGCCGCGGAGCGGGCTCCGGGAGGGGTCGCGGGGCGGCGGGGAGCGGACCCGGGGGCGGGAGGGTCCCGCGC
>NW_006440645.1:2795212-2817782 GCF_000325575.1 Pteropus alecto | reverse complement strand
GGCGCCGGTCGCCGGGCGGGGGATGCTTCGTTGGAATGAACCGTGTGACATTTCGGTCTCCCTTGGCTCTCTGCGGGTGTGTGTTATTTTGCAGTCTTAGAGCGGGCCCTTTCTAACCTCGTTTCTCCTAACGAACGTCCAGAGTTGGGGTGGACTTGAGCACTGTCGAGAGTTCTGACAGGCGATGGCTCTGGGCACATCCCGTCTCCCCTGTTTGATCCCTCCGCCCTCCTTCGACAGTCCTCTTCCCCGCGTCCGCCTTTGCCCTTCAAACCCGCACTTCCAGAGCGACCCGAGGGGAAACCGTGAGCGGAAGGGGTTTCTTTTCGAAGGGCGCTCTCCGCGAATTTGGGGTGAGGCACGACGGCCAGCGAGGTCTGGAATTGTCCATTGCCATGGACGGCCGTTTTCAGAGGTCTTCCGCCACTCCGAGGCCATCAGCCCTGTTTCCTGTCACCCTCGCACACCACCCTTCTGCCCTCTCTGAATTGTGGCGCGTAGGGTGGGGAGTGGGCAGAACTGGGCTGACTTTTTTAAGTGTGTGTTGAGGTCCGGGGAAGCGGTCCTTTAGGCAGATTATTAACAATCGAAAAAGAGGTTATTTGTCTTACAAATCAACATAAATGCCCTATTCTTCCCCTCTACCAACTTTTAAAGGCATAAACTCGAGGTTGTTTGGTGGTGGTTTTTAGCCACACGTAAGAACCCTTAACTTTTCAGAGCCTGCCAGAACTTTGAAAGTAGTATTTTATTGGACAGTAAATCGAAAGAGTTATTACATTTCTTTTCACGTTGTTTTCTTCCCCGAGTAGCATAATTCTCAAAATTACTCTCCTCAGTGTAAAATTTAGACCATCCGAGACTCTATATAGTTTTTTTTAGTTAAGGTTTTTTTCATATTACAGTTGATATTGATAGTTGTTGGCTGCACGCTTTTCTGTGGGCCGTGTGTATATATATGTATGTATACTCTTAAGAGAAGAGTTTATGTTGAGTCCAAGTTGGAAAACGAAAGTGTAAAACATTTCAGAGTAGTCCAGGCTCTCAGTTTTTGGCGTTATAAAGTTTTGAAAGTTTTCAGTGTAAAGAATATGATCTAAGAGCCTGTGTGTAGCCAGAGGTTCTTGACAAAACGATATTCCAGTTTGGGTTTATATTTGGTGGCATTAGCTAAAGAGATTTAAAATAAATATGAGAGGTTGGACATCAGTTGCTTGTATAATTCCCAAACTGCTAAACCCAGTATGATTCACTTGGTTGTGGCAAAAACTTACTGCAGACATTTTCACTTTACAGCTAAGAATTTTTTAACTAGAAGCTCACATTACTTTGCTTTTTTTTCTTTTGTTACACTTTGTAAATGTAAAATGAACACTAAAGGTGACTCAGGAAACCCATGACAGCAGTTCTGTAAAGGCATTTGGCATGTTTTAAGACTTAAAGTAAATTTTGATTCCCTTAGGTTGGCCATCTGTGCCCATAAACAGGCATAATGATGGAACTACTTCTACATTATTTGATTTAGATTTTGTCCTTTGACATTTGTGCAAACTTCTCTGTCCTTTCCCCAGACTGATTTACACTCAGTAGTAGACACGGAACAGAATGAAAGTTCTGGCCTTCCTGGATTCGCCTTTAAACATCTGTGAATTTGTGTTGACCTTGAAAGCAGTTATGCCACTATAGGACAGTGTCTCGTAACTGTCTTCAAATACAGAGCTAAGCACCTCATTGCAAGCCGTAGCTTGGAGCATAGAAATAGACGCTATTTAGTAATTACAACTTGTGCGTGTGAATTTGAGTGTCAGCTGAACAATTCAGCAGTCTATTGGCATAAAAATTAGAGACTTGTACCACAACATGTGGAAAGCTCTCACCCTCACTCCTGGAGCCAACTTCGCCGTCCTGCAGGCCCGAGACTGTGCTAGTCAAGGACCCTCACGCTCCCGTGTTCTAAATGATGCATTCCCGGGGCTAACGCCACGGTCACAGCTGCTGTGATTCTTGCCGGCGTGTTAGACTGTTACCTTTCATCAGCAACTAATCAGCTCTGTGATTGCGGGTGATGTTTTAGGTGGGTTAGTATTGTAGGGGTAGCACGATTGACTTTTTATTGCTTTGTTTTGTCCTGGGCAAAAGCTTGAGAATATTTGGCATATACTGGGGATATTAAGTGAGGATAAGTTTTATGACCACTTGGATCAAAGTCCAGAAACAGAAGTTTTACACTCCCATGGAGTTTTCTGTGATAGACTTTCTATGGCACTGCAAAGCTGGGCTGAACTGTTGACGGTCTACATCCTGTGTTGGGATTCTGTCTTATTTTTTTTCCTTTTTCCCCTTCTTTTCTCTCGCCCTCTTTTCTTTCTTTCTTTCATAATTTTTTTTTCCTCACCTCTTAAAGCTATACTTTTATTTGCAAGATATTTATATTAAAACAGATGACGGATAGAAAATCAATATTGCTATCCACTCTTTAAAATTACTGTTTTTGTAATTATATAGGAATATAAACGTCACAATTTTCAGACGCATGATTTGATAAGCATATTTGTTAAGCAGTCACTAGTGTTGAAGATAATAAAACTCTGGGCACTGACTCTGACTTTGGTATCATTTACAGTATTTTTATGATGGTAATTCTGGTGCAGTAACTGCTTTTTTTGCTTGTATTGTTTATAACCAGGGCGCATACAGCCAGCTCTAAGCTGCCTTGTACTGCCATAAGAGTACTCATGTGGAGTGAATGCTTTCCTTCCGGATAAGTCTCTGGAAGACCCTGAAATGACATTTCTCATTGTTCTATCTTGAGATTTCAAGTTCAGATTCATTTAGAGCCTAAAATTATGATAGAGTGAATGCAGTGACAGTTACTCACACGTGGATATCTCCAAATATGTTTTCTCATTGTAACACGAACTTAAATATGCTTGTAGTACAATTCAGTAGCTTCTTTTTTTTCAGTTTGTGATCTGAAGATCTATAGAAATCGTAAATATTTTCACAAGGTCATATCTCCAGCACTCAATTTTTAGCGTTTTGATTATGTTGTGTAACAATTAAAAAAAAAAAAATCCAACTAAATGGGTGATTGGACTCTAGTCTCTGATGTCATTCGAGTTGTGTAGGTAAAGTCTGTAACTTCGCTCTTACCTGATGACAGAATGTCTTACTCTGATGCTCCCCTTCCTCTCGATTTGAAGACACTAACTTAGAGCTTTGGTTGGTCTTGCCAGTGTGTTTTAATAATACTCGGGAAAGATCGCTTTCGTAATTGAAAAGGCTGAACAGAACCGCTTGGTATTTATTAGTTTATCCCTCAAACCTTTTTCAACCCAAAATTTATAAAACCCGTAACTGTTGTGTCGAGTTAGATTTGTTCTTTGTTCTCAGAGCTGATTGTAGGATAAAACCTCTTCCTAGGATAAAAGCCTTCAGTAAGGATTGTGGGACAATTAAATAAATCACTGAGTTGATTGATAGTGGAGGGTTGAAAATGACTAATTTCTGAATTTAGGATACAGACTAGCTACTGACTTTGCAGGACTTCCTATGAAATTAGTTTGGCTGGACAGATGTAGATTCAGTTGACCAGTGTTACAGCTGATTGATGTGGCCTTGGAAATATCTGTCATAGTATCAGTTTCTCAGTAGAAAATGCCTGTGAACTGCAAACCTAGGAATAAAAATTGAAGAAAGTCTTTCCACATGAGTCATTCATTTGATATTTAGCTCTGCAATCTTATTAACTGACTTGGTATTCTCATTTTATTTTGAATTATATGTATATTTTTTATGATGTAAGTGCTTTGTTCATTTTCTCTAAATGCTGGAATTTTTACTTATCTCCAAACAAATGTTTAAAGTAGGTAAAGCAAACAGCGTTAAGTTCGTAAGAATCATTTTGATAAATACTCCAAAAAACCTTGAAAGGTATTTATTTCTCTGGTTTTTAGTTTGTAGTGAACATATTTTTTAAAGTCTTATGTGCCATTGTTGGGCTCTGATTCTTTGAGACTTCCCCCTTGAATCTGAATTGTAAAGTAAGATTAGCTTTCTGCAAATTATTTTTTTCTGAATAATTTTATTACACCTGAACTTGGGAGAGCAAAAACCCCATTTGATATCTTATCCTTAATTTTTTATCATTATTATGAAAGATAAGAGTCATCATTTCTATTCTTCGATGCTGAGGTTATAAGAAAATACCCAGGTCATTTGAGCTGATAGAATAACTGAAACACACACACGGGATCATCGTCTCGTAGGGGCAGAGGGATCATGTGATCCAGTGTTTCTCAGGCTTAAGTAATGTGCCCTTGTTAAAGAAAGACATTCTCATTGGTCTCCAGTATATTAGTTAGAAAGCTTTTGGTCACAAGTGACAAAAAGCAAACTTGAAGTCCAACAGAACTGACTCACATAATTGAAGTGCTGGGATTTGGTTTGGCTCTGAATTCAGCTAATCAGATAATCTCGTCAAGAGCTGTTTCTCTGTATATCTGTTTAATCTGTCTTTCCTGCAGTCTATCTGTCCATCTGTCTATCCACCCATCTTTGGGCCTATGCTATGTTGGCTTTATTCCTCTGTATGCTTTCTTCTTGTGCTGAAAAAGTTTCTTCTTGGCAAGTTTATGTGGGTCTTAAACTTCTGATGTCAGAGAAGTACCTTCTTAACCATATTAGTCCTCTCAAAATTACTCTGGCCTTGCGTGCGTCACATGCCTGCTCTGGACCCATCGTGCGTCCAGAAGAATAGGGTTGTCTGACTGCTTTGCTGAGGCAGGTAATCCGTAGTGTGATATGTCCTTGAGGACAGGGGAATTCCCAAAAGGAAGTAATGTGGGCATACCCAGAAGTTCCAGACATCTGCCATACCTAGCGTTAGCTTTCTTTTATCTTATCGTTATTTAAACATGAAATTCTTAAGAGTAGGTATAATTGAATCATAGTTCCAGCATGTATGCAACTGTAATATCAAAATAAATGTGTAAGCTAATTATGAATAAAATGAAAAAACTCCAGCCAGATGCAAACTGACAGCATCCATTAAATCACCCTGCAGAGTGCCGCGACCCGGTGGAGGTGCCGGTGGTCAGCTTGCCTCCGCTGCAGTCGCTCTGTGACGGTTCGCGTCCCCCACTGGGGCTCTCTCTTTAAACTCTCATGAGACTTTTATTCCTGCAGCACAGCGTGCCAGCTTTGGGGTTTTACTTGGTTCGAAAGCGTATTTACATATGGCATCTACCACTTTTATGTTCTCTTTACCCCAGAACCATTGGGCTGCAGTGTGAGTGTAACAAGAATAGAAACGTAAGCATTAAAAGTGCAGGGCAGTACTTGGTTGCAAGGTGGTCCTCCCAGTAATGTCCTGTTCTTCTGTTTGCTTTCGGTTTCAATTGTCACCATTATGAAAGCACAAAAGTAAAATATTTTCATGGAAAAAGTACAGCTCTTCATAACATACTCGATGTGGGCTCTCAAGGCTTCTTATTCTTCAGCCTGAGAACGGTCGCATCCAGTCTCTCCCGAATCAAAGCTGCAAAGCAAGTCAGTTGACATATTTACAGCACAGATTTCAGTGATTATGTTTCCTTTCGGATGTAAGTAGGTTTTCCTTTAAGGGACATTTTTCATGCGTGTGATCATGAATGCATGGAAAGTTACAAAGTATATGTCTTCCAACTCTGGGTCAAATTTGAATGTAAAACCATATGTAAAACCATAAAAACAATTCTGCATTTTATTTATATTTGGTCCCAGTTAGCTTCTCAGATGTTTTCATAGCTGGAGAAAACTTAGAAACACTAAATAACTTCAGGCAGAGTATTCATTTTCTTCCCATGCCAGACTCAAGTGATCTCACCGTCATACCAGAGTAGGGATTTCAGAGGATGTCATGTGAAGGTGCCTCAAACCGCCCCTGTTTTATTTAATACCCTGTAATTGTGTGTTCATATTTTATTCATCTAAACTGCTCTTTCTTAAAATCAGATGCTCTTGGCATTGGGTGCTGACCCTGACTTTGTTGGGAGAGACTGTTGACGCATGGTGAGGTGTTTAAGGTCCCTGAGCCCAGACACTGAATGCTGGGAATGCCCTGTCTTTGTGACCCATGTTTCCACGTGCCTCCCACTACTTGGCTGGGAGCTACAGTGCTGCACGCTCTAACATTTATTTCTATTTTTTTGTTGGTTAAGGGCTGTAGGCGGGACAGATTCAAGCTCTAACCTAGGCCACCTCTTTCTGAGACTATGACCTTGGGGACTTTATTTGCTCTCTCTGTGAAGTGAAAACTATAGCACAAACTTCATGGGCTTATCAAGAAATCTAAAGAGAATAATGCATAGCTCCTTCTCGTTTTTAGTAGTGGTTTTCAGTAGTTTACTGTTTTACCTTGTGAATCATCAGTGCCTTCAACAGAATGACAAACTTCGATGGTCATTCCCTTATTCTGATGAGTGCGGCTTGGAATGACAGAAGGGTGCTTCGATAGACTTTAGGTGTCTTTGTCATTTTTTAGAGGAATTGTTATTAATGGTTTGAACAGAACCTGTGTGGATCGTGGACGGTGCTGGAAAGGGAATCGGAATGGGAGGCCAGGGCCCTGATTTTGTTCCCAGCTTTGCTGTTAACTAGGTCTGTGCCTGGCCTACGTTAGCAAACCTCGGCTTTGAGATGGGAAGCGGGCAGGAGTGAGGAGCGGGCCAGAGAAGGCAGAGAAATTCGTGAATGGGCTCATGATTCTTTCGGCTCCAACCGTTCTCGATTCTCCCCAGGAGAGCAGAGGACCAGTTTCTCAGATTGAATACTTTCCTTCTTTAAGTATTTTTCAAACACGAGAAGTGGATCCAAGTCAAATTATGCAAATAATGTAACCAAAACTGTGTAAAATTAGCATCCAAGAGCGGGAAAAATATTGAACGTTATATTATATGTGAGTTATTTGTGTTTCCTACAGTTAATTTTAGCAGATTTCCATATAAGTTGTTAGCCATTCCTTGTAGACAGGAAATTCGTCCACTTTTTGTAATTCTGTTTTTTAGTGATCGAGTCACATGCCTGATGAAAAAAGCACTGGAGAGCAGGAAAGCGGGTTGACGTTTTAAGAGTGGACTTAACATGAGAATGCACTGTGCGCTGTGGGTCTTTCAGCGCCTGCAACTTTTTGCTCTGCTTTGGGGCACCCTGCAAAACCTCCCCAAATGCGGCCGTTCCAGGGATTGGCCATGTGGCCGTCCCTCAGGCCCGGGCCTCCCCCAACACGTAGTGAACCCCCTTGGGAAGGAGCTAAATGGGCCAACTTTAACCCCCACATCTCCCGTGGCAGAGTGTTAAAGTGTCGTTTTAGCAAGGATTACGACTATCCTCCAGTTCAGAATTATGGTTAACAGAAAGTATTGCTGTAGTTTTCATCATAGGTAATTAGTTGTGTATTTTCTCACATTTGTTGTCAGTTTATTGTGTCTTTGATATTTAAAAAAAAACAAAAACAAAAACAAAACTGTCCCCCAAATATATAATTTATTTTTGAAACAAAGTTAATTTCTAAGTTGTAATGGAAAAACAAGTTACTTTCTTGGGTTTATTTTTCTCAACTAAATGTTAGGCTCTTAATCTTTATGTATTATTCAGAAAATTATGTCATATGTAAATGCAGTTATTGGTCTAGAGAGTCTGTGTATTTCAGTTCTATTTTGAGAAAATACTAACATTAAAAAAACTTTTTTTAAAAATGTAAATGTTTCTATAGAGAAATTAGTGTATTTAAACTAGGAGCTTAAGAAGAAGCAATGGCTAACCTCTATTTTTTTCTGTAGAAGCCTGTCAAATTCTTTTTATTTTTACGAAAAGAAAATCGCTTTTGAAAATGTACTCCATTTAATGTTCGAGTAACTTAAAAACAATATCATGTGTTAAACACTGTGTACCAGACTCTGTGCTGTCACACTACATGCATAATTTTCTTTAAGTTCTCAAGGAACCTTTGAATGTCATTGCCTCCATTTTATAGAGACAGTAAATAATGGACCTAAGGTCGAAACCTTCAAAATGAATAGTTCTGGGGTTCAAGCCCACACCTTTCCCACCAAGGGCCCCTGCCCACCGTGCTCGCCTCTGTCAGCGGGAGCCAGGCGGGGGCTCACAGGCCTAATGTCCTGCAGAGGCTAACTCAGCAGAGGTGACGCCTTCTCCTCGGGCCTCAGTGTGCTGGCACACCACTGAGTGACGCGCCTGGAGACTTTGCCCAAGTGGGTTTAGTTTCCATATATAGTTTTAGAGTATAAAAAGTGGCAACTCTCAAATGGCATTTTAAAATAGAGTGGCTGAAAATTTAGGTGCGAGGCCATTACAATTATATTTTTAGTTTTAGAACACAAATACCCGAAGCACAGTATACTTTCAAAGACTTTTTATCCTTTGATACATTATTTTAGGCAGGAGTACAAAACACATTAAACTAGTGGCTTTACAAGTAGGTTTCATCTAATATTTTTAACTCATGAGAGTTACTCTGTTTATATCACAATTTTACTTTGCCTTGTAAATTTTTTTTTCCTTGCCTTCTAGATGCCAAGAAATATTCTATAAAACCCAGGCAAAGTACTTTAATTATTTTTCCCTTTCAAGACATCTGGAATATTGAATATGTATTTTAAGGCATTTCTGTCTTTCTTAAGGTGCATTTTGTAAGATGAGTAAGCAGTTCAATTTTGTTAGCAAGAAAAGGTATTGCTGTGTGGAGCCCCGTGGCCACAACTCCTTTGCAAGTGCCAGTGGTCGGGTGTGCTTGCGCGTGTGTGTGTGTGTGTGTGTGTGTGTGTGCGCGCGCGCGCGTGTGTGCGTGCGCACGTGCGTCTATGTACACGTTTATGTCCCTTTGGCTCATCCTATTTGAAATGCTGTGCCAGAGCTTGCATCCTCTGTCCAATAAGTTTTGTGTATCCTAATTAATACTTCTAGGTAGTAGGCATTTGGAAGAAGCTGTGATTTGCCTAGATTAGTGGAAAATTTCTAGGACACAAACTGTACGTCATCGTTTTCTTTCCTGTGATAGGTTTATCATAATTTTGTCTAAAACTGAGAAATTGGGAAAGGGGGAAAGGTTTGATTCTTAACAGAGTACCTGCCGTAGAGTGACCTTTCATTTTTTCAATGCATACTACTAATCAATTTATAAAATTTAGAAAGTAGGAGATGTCGTGTACCCAATATACAAAATTAAACCTATTTAGATATCTATAAAAAGGTATTACTACTTTGGTACGATTAAATTTAATCATTAACTTACTTGAGTCCATCATTTTAAGAATGTTACATTTTTCATCTACTTGAAAAATATGAGCACACAGGATGTGCAGAATGACATATATAGCACTTTATTTCTGCCACGTGTGTAATTTGATAAGATAAACTCTTTGCTACAACCATTGTAGAAAAATGACAGCTCATCTTCTAAGCTTCCTATTCTCCAGAATCCCTTTGATATTTTTTATCATTCACAGATGCATTTATTCATCCTTCTGTGTATGACTAAAGACGCCAAATGTCGGACACTGGAAATGTCAAGTTCAGCCTTCTCCTGCAGCAGCTGCTACACCCTGGCTGCCTGGCCTTTTGAGTCTGTGAGCTCATTTAGTTTTGTAGGGCGCTCCACCCACATGCTGTCAGTGCTGTAAAGAGGCCTCATGAAATCAAAATGTGTTAAACATTAATTATTCTTCGTGACACTGATTTTCATATCAAATTGTCATCACATGAGCAGTTTGAGCTGCAAGAGTCTTCCTCAAAGTATTCCCTAATATCTTAAATATTCCTACATTCCCCAAAGTAGAACATCAAGATGATAAACTTCTGATTGGATTCATCGTTTAAAAAGATCAGAGATTTTAAAATTCAAGTCACGTTTATGAAAACTCATAGCAAGTTTTGGGCAGCCACCATTAGCTTTATTTCCTGCTGTCTCATTAATATGTCTTTGGGTTCCTTTCTTGCTCATCGTGGGGAAGGCTCCTTCATGGGTCCTGAGCAGAGTTTGTGGTGGATGCAGGTTGGAAACCACAGGTGGTGTTCACCTGAGAGAAATAACTCCCAGCGTTGACTTTGGTGCCCTCTGGGGTTCCTCCAGTTCTTTTAAGACATACCGTAAAAATTGAAAAGCAAAAAATTAAATCTAATTTACCCGTTTCTAAAAGGTGCTAAATTCAGCTCCTATATGAAGGAAGACATTTTTTTGCGTAATAAAATAAGGAAGAAAATAAGTGACTGGAGGATAATAAAACCGATTTTGGTGAGGAGAGACAATGATATGGGTGGGGCGTTAAAACATCGGGATCTTGTCATCGATAATAAATTCTTGGCGTCAGGTTTCATTGCATTTCCCTTAGCTGTGGCTGTATTTGAAGCGCCGTTCATCGACGGCCTCGTACCAGTTAAATCAGCTCAGAGACTTGACGAGGGTGGCCTGCTTCCGAGTGCTCTGGGTTCGTGGGCTGAGCGAGGACCCGCTTATCACGGAAGGAGAACTCTACGGTGTCCGCACTCGTGGCAGCGGGGGACATGCCCTCGTGGCACTCGCCGTTCTTTTCTTCTTCGTCCTCCGATGGCTAAACTGTAACTTACGTAGAGCGATGATGCAGCGCTTCTTTTCGGGGGACAAACTTAGGCTTTGTAAGGAATGGCTTTCCAGAGGACTTGCTTTGGCCAAAGACTGCGAGTGTCCGGCGCGTGTAACCAGCCCATCTCCAGACCTGTCCGGCCCGCTTGGCCTGCGGGCTCGCACCACCCCAAACAACCTTTTCCCTCATCCGTTCCCTGATTCTCTTGGCAAAACTTTACGGGGCAGTGAGCAGCCATTCTCCTCACACCAGCCCTGCATCTCCATTAGAATGAGCACTAAGTGTAGGAGCCAGCAGCAGCTTAAACACATGGGAGAGGTTTAAAATGTTTCCACGTGCGTTTTCCGATCTGACTCGGACGTCAGCCCTCTGCGGTGAGTGAAGGAACGAGGAGGTCCTTTGCCTGTTTAAAAATGAGAAAACTGAGGGGCAAAAAGAGGGTGAGTTGAGTGACCTAATGGTCCTCTGCTGGCCTGTTGATGTCAGCCGTTGTAGGGACTCCATGGTCATCGCCGCCCATCACTACAGCTGCCTGTTCGCACAGCGGAAGAACTTGAACTCCAGAGAGGTGCTAATTGGCTCACTTCCCAGCTGCGTCGTCTTGTAGCTGGAACTAGGGTCATCTCCGGAACACCAGTTTGGTGCTCTTGACTCGGTCACCTGCTGAAGACAGCACCTCATACTTCACAAAGGCGTCGGAACACGTGGCATTTTCCCAGTTTCATGCCAAGGAAACTCAGAGGGAGAGAGTTGTTTGCACTAGTCACACCTCCCTCAGAGTAGATGAGCATTTAGGACTCGTGGCCGAAAAACACAGCCACTGGAGGCTTTGTAGTCCCGAGAACTTTGAGCAATTAGTCAATCTCCCTTTTATAGGTAGATCGCCATTTGTTTTTTCTCTATTAAATAGATCTTATTCTATGGTTTTGAGAGTAAAATGACAAGACTTGACTCAAGGAGGAATTTGGCACCATAAATTATTAATTTGAGAGCTTTCAAAAGGTTCGGTTACCACACACAGGATTGCAGTGTGGTTGGTACACAGGGTCCCTCGTGCCCTTGCGATGATGATATCAACATTAATGTTTCCATAGCCTGGAACGCATTCGGATGCTACACAGAACCTGCTTATTCTCCGTTGTCTATACACCAGCAACTCCAGTTAGGAAAAACAAAACACAGAAACGCCAGAGTGGTCAGCCAATATACAGCACACCCAGTTAAATTTAAGTTTCAGATACTACGTATGCTAAAAAACTATTCATTGTTTATCTCAAACACAGTTTTAACTGAGTGACCTGTATTTTTATTTGCTAAACCTCTTGAACACATTTATTATACATTCTTTTCAGCACATTGTTTTAGATTTATAAAACATGACCTCTGTTCAGAGAAACATAGACATGGGATTCAGCGAGACTTTCTAAGGACACTGTCCTTACGAATCTTTGCTGTCTGAATGCTCTGAGACAGTGCTTCTACCTCGGTGGTGTAGTGTGCCATCCTTTTATGATCTGGAGGGAAAGCGTTAAGTTAGAGAATGTGTTATTGTAAGTGATCTTTCTCTGCCTCGTGTGCTTGAATTTGACCCTTTAAGAGGCAGCTAGAAGTTATGGCATGTCTTCGTGACAAGCATGGGTGTGCGAAGAACGTCTGTGTTCGAGGCCATGAGACTCGGAATAGGACGCCTGGATTTGGTTCCTGGTTTTGCTACCGAATGGCAGAATGTATTTGGTTCAGTCGTTTATATTAGCTTCATCGTTTAGAAAGTGGGATTATTAATGCCTGCCTCAACAGCTTCATTTACAATGGCACCTTTTGTTCCCTGTCAACATCACTAATGTGAATACTTTTCAAAATCCCGTAAAATCAAGGAAGAGAAAGAAGAGGATGTAGAGATCCCCTCCTGAGCCATGGCAGCAGTTTGCCCCGTCAGAATTCCCAGCAGACTTGGATCCTATCCAATGCTTTTTATCCTTACATTCGACATGTTCATAGTCATCTTCTCCATCTTTATTCATTTGAATGCATGGACATTTAATTTCATATGACAACAGAATCCAATGTGTATATAAGTTAACTTCTGAACACAATATAAACTTCGATTTTGGGAGGAGCGGTCACTCAATGATGGGTTTGGGATTGCTCAATTTTGCTCATTTCTGTACTCCCGGTGTCCAGCACAGTGCCTCACACACTCAGGGGTCTTCACCTGACAATAATTTAGCCGGGCAAAGAAGGACACTTAAAAGTGACTCCAGTTAAAATGGAAAAATCTTAGTGAAAAGTTTTGGATTGAAACTTGATCATGAAAAATGGAATTGCAGATTATGAAAGTAAATTCATCTTATTTTAGATTTAGTAAGATTTAGATTATAATAAAAACTATGCTAATTTTTAGAACAATTTTCCGACTATAATAATAATATCTTTACTTCATATTTGACTTTTGTAGCAGAATCAAAAAGAGATTTCTTCCCCCAAAAGTAGTGTTTTTGAATTCCTATTCGAAGACTTCATTAGTTTTTCCAGGGGCCTTTCTGAATCTAGAATGTAACTCTTCGAATAGAATTCTCTATTCAAGTATCTGTTATGTCATTACCCTTTTGATTCTTACTGGTTAGCTGGTCTTTAATTAGGCATAACCCTTAATTATCAGGGGCTTCGCGTAGTATTAGAACAGTTCTCCAACATGACTTCCGTCTACTTTTAGAAATTCTGTATCTTAAATGGAATTTAAATTTAAATTTGCAGGTGGTTTGTATTTGTATAGAGACTGAAGTTTTAAAGAGTCATCAGGAGAGGAAAGACCCACGTGGGCCGTGCACTGCCAACTCCCAGGGGTGCCTGAGGGAGAGAGGTGTGTGGGATGATTTAATTTTATCTGTGGTTGATTCCTAAGTGATTGTTTTAATGTTATGATAACATGTGTTCCTATGCACCCACGTAACCACAGGGACTCGGGTGATCAATGATGCGGTCGTGAGAAGCCCCTTGCCTCCATGACTGGCGGTTAACAAAAGTGGTTGATTGCATGACTGAATATATTAGATCTCCTTTTCCCGCGTCATTTAACACCCATTCGTCTCTCCAAGAAACTATCTAGAGATAAAACATTTGCGAGACAATTCAATATAGCAATAAGAACACATAATAAAAAATTTTAGAGCACTGTCTCTGCAGTGTGTCTGAGGATAAATCAGTAGCCGTGATCCGTGAGGCTTACATCAGAGGGATGATGGGCATTAACTGCTAAAACACAGTGTTGATTTTTTATAACAAATACACATTCGAATATGTGGAAATTCAGAAGGCGGTCATCCCTTTTGATGCAGTTAAGTTAGGAACCTGCGTTTATTCACTCAGGAAATATTTGTTGACATACAATGCGACACATTTTCTAAGTAAGAGGATGCAGTGGTGACGAGACAGACACGTAGCTCTGATGGAATTCACATATAGCTGGAGCACACAGATAACAAACCAACAGATTGAATTCTCACTATTGGATATTTTTAGTGTTTATCAGATAGTGCGGGGTGGGAACCTGGCGTGTCGGAGGCCACTTGGTGGGTGGTAAAGGAAGACCTGTCAGGGCAGGGGGAATGGGAGCTGTGATGAGCCAGGAGCTGGTGAGGAGGAAGGGTCCAGACAGGAGCAGGCAGAGCTTGGTCAAGCTGGGGAGCCCCGGGGAGGCCAGCATGGGAAGCCAGCATGGGGAAGCATTCGAAAGCGTGGTTTTATTCTCAGCTCAACGAGAAGCCAAGTGGGGTAGTTAAGGTGTTAAGATCTACCTTGTTGAACATTATTCTGGCTGCTGTGTGGAGAAAGGATTGAAAGGGGCAAGTATGATGTCAAAGAGACCAGTTAGGGGCTGTGGCCACAGTCCTGGGAGGGGGGCTTGGACTGGGGTGGTAGTACAGGAGGTAGAAATGAACAGATCAGGACAGAAGGTGCTGGGAGTCAAGCTGGCAGGGCTTGGACTAGATGTGAGAGTTGAAGGAAATAAATTTAGAGTAATTTCTAAATGTTTGGTTTGAGCAACTGGGGAGGTGACGGTGCTATTTTCAGTATGGAGAAACCTCCAGGGAGATTGGAACAAGGTGGGGAGGTGGGCGTTGGGAATTCTATTTCCACCGTTTTGCATTGTTTCTTTAGAGAGCCTCATGGAGTTGTCAAGTAGGCGATTTGATTTAAAAAAAAAAAAAAAAAAGATCACTGTTATCCAAAGTGAAGATAAGAAGGAAGTTGTGGCTGAGTTTTAGGTTCGTCGCTGAAATAGTTAAAAACTCGTATTTTTATATCGATTTAGCAATTTAAGTTACATGTACATATTTGAAAATCATATGTTAATTTAGACATATTGCTTTTTTCCTATCACACATTTTACAAGATAATTTTCTTCAAAAGCTTCCTGTATGGATTGGATATGCATTTTTGATATCGGTGTCTTTGGCCCTCCTACTGCAATTTTGGGAGCTTATATTAGTGTTTCCCAGAGTATGGCACCCCACTTGAATCTAAGTTTTTAAGATATAGCATTATTTTAATCAGTGTATGTTGTTGTCCGTGAAAAGTTTGTCCTCAGGTATAGAATAACTTTATAAAACATTAGGACAGTTATATTCTTTAAAAATTCTGTGTTATAGGCATATACCTGTGATCTGTACCATGTACTTAGCTACTATGTCACTTTTAAAGGAGACCTTTAGAAGGTCAAGAACTGTATCCAACACTTGAAATTATGAGTCATCCTCATAAGTACCTGTGTTACCTTTTTAACCCATTTCATTCTAGGCTGAATAACATAGAATAACATAGGTTTACCAAACAATACATTGTTGTTCCAAATAAAATAATTAAGGGAACATCCCATAAATGAAATACGTAGTGCAGACTCAGAAATAAGGCAGTAAATCATGTTGATTATTCATCTCGGTACCCATGAGCCGCTTTTGGTGATTGCCTTGTCTTCCCTTGTATAAAGTGGATTTAGCCAGCCTTCCATTGGTGGGATTCACTTGCTTCTTAGCTTCGCTATAACTGTACTACCGTAAATACCCGGCTTGTTCCTTTGCCACATGTGTGAAATCTCTAGAACAAAGGATATATGCATTTTTAAATTTGTTAGCTATTGCCTGTTTGCCTTCCTAAGAGGCGATAACAGTTTTTGCTACAATCAAAAATATCATAGTGTATGTAATATAGTCTGTGTCTCCACACTCTCCAAAACAGTACATTGCCAAACTTTTTATCTTGGCTGTTTGGTGAAAATATCAATGTTATCGTGCAGTGGAGATTGCATTGCTCTCATTATTACCAAATTCTTTTAAATGTCCTCAGTGGTAGCAAGTGTTTTTATTTTGAAGATAAAGTTTGGTTTTGGAAAAAGCCAACTCTTATGCATAAGATAGATAATAAGTTAGCTGGGACCCCAGTTTTTTGGGGGGAGTGGGTTGTATTTATTTTGAGAGGAAAGTTTAGTGAAAAAGAAGATCTAACTTTTAGATAAAAGTAGTATTCTTACGTGGCTTACGAATTTGCTTAGATGTTCGTTTCAAAAGAAGAGTTCCAAAAATGTCTAAAATAATGTCACTGTCCATCGGTATAAGATTACAGCGTTCTAAGGGGAATTATTTAAATCGAACAATCATTGAATGTTTATGTTATAGTATGTTTGTTTTAAAAAAGGCTTCACCCACTGTGAAGCCTTTAACATAAATAGGTGTCTTTCACAGGAAAGTACATTAAAAACAAATAATTTAAATATTCTTCAGCTGAATTTTTAAAATTATTATTTTATTTTTAAATTGCTTTCCTTTATATCAGGAGCAGATAATCTAGAAGAGATCATTTTTATCATTATTGAACAAGCATTATTAGAGAATATTTACAGAAGTCTAGTTTTTCCATATACCAGATTGATGGTCTGTATTTTCCATTTCCTCTTCCACAAATAATCTGTATATAGTGATATAGATAAAGCTGTCTAAAATTAAGCATATTAGCTAGCCAAATTTGGGTAAATATTTGTGTTTAACTTTCAGATATTTAACTGCAGAACAAGTTGTGTGTTTTCAGCAGTAAATTAATTTTCATATGTGCATTTTCCTAAGACTTGTCAAATTTAGTGTCTTCTTCTTTAATACAAAGTGATTTTGAGACACAGACTAGATGCTCGATGTGTTGTAAATCAGATATCTGAAAGGCGTCACAGTCCTTAAAATGCTTATTGCAGCAATTGTCCTTTAGAGTTTCCAAAATAAAACCGTCGCTCATAAACCATCTTGTTTTATTTTCTGTGACAAATCGGATTATTATCTGATCAGTCACTGAGAGAGAATTTGTAGCGGCCCTCTCGGGGGGGTAGCTCCTTTCTTAAGTGTGTGACGTGTCTGGCTGTTCTGTTCTGCAGAGAAATGGTCAACGCATGGTTTGCTGAGCGAGTGCACCCCATCCCTGTCTGCAAGGAAGGCGCCCGAGGCCACGCCGAGTCCTGCCCTTGCCCCTCGCAGCAGAGTCCCCGGGCGGACGGCAGTGCCCCTGGGACACCAGCCAGGAAGATCTCTGCCTCCGAATTCGACCGGCCTCTGAGACCCATCGTCGTCAAGGATTCTGAGGGGACTGTGAGCTTCGTCTCGGACGCGGAAAAGAAGGAACAGATGCCGCTAACCCCCCCAAGGTTTGATCACGATGAAGGGGACCAGTGCTCGAGACTCTTGGAATTGGTGAAAGATATTTCCAGCCATTTGGATGTCACCGCCTTATGTCACAAAATCTTCTTGCATATCCATGGACTCATCTCCGCCGACCGCTATTCCCTGTTCCTCGTCTGCGAGGACAGCTCCAATGACAAGTTCCTCGTCAGCCGCCTCTTCGACGTGGCGGAGGGCTCGACGCTGGAGGAAGCTTCCAACAACTGCATCCGCTTGGAGTGGAACAAAGGCATCGTGGGGCACGTGGCGGCGCGCGGCGAGCCGCTGAACATCAGGGACGCGTACGAGGTAAGCCGCGGCTGCCACCGAGCAGGCGCGCAGGGCGCGGGGCGGGCCCGTGGGTGGCACTGTGAATGGCCGGGGTTCCGAAGCGGAAATGTGACAGGTCGCATACTTACTAAGACGGGAATGTGCGCTGAGAACGTTCCCCTCTTTGAGATGCCAGTTTCTTCGCTGGTGGTCGGGGCAAAGATGTGGGCCTGAGCACAATCTTGTCTTGTTTTTTTCCTCGTGATAATTTACCGCAGCTCATCTCATAGCTGTATCTTCACATCTTTCCCCCTAATCACTGTGCAGAGCTCTCGCCATGTTCTCTCTGTGTGACCTTCTGAGGATTTTACAGATTCTCAAATGTCAGGTGTAAAAACTGTCCAAGAATTCATTTGTTTTTAAATTAATTCATTCAGAATCATATCCATTCCAAGTCCCATTGACCTCAAAGTCTGATTTTCTTTCTTTCTGTGCTTTTTATTAGGCAAATGTATAGATATCTTTTAAAAATGGAAATTTTTGCTCTAAAATATTTCAGTGGAAAGATTCGATATTTTTTCCCACTACTGACTGCTACAGTGATGTACAGATTTTTAATTATGGACTTGAAGATGATGCTATATAATTCTTCAAATTTCCTACTTAAAATGATCCTTTTTATTAATAGAATTATGGGTTTTAGACAAAGTATTTTAACTGAATGGCACATTGTATGTTTAAGAAATGTTATTTAGCCCTCTAAGAGATGAGTTGTAGCCACTTGCCCTGTAGCATACTGTACTATACGACGAAGGGTCCGCAGTAATCCCAGCCTACAGCTCCTGCCCGTAGTTCACGGGGTCGTCACTGTTTTATTCACACCGCCCCCCGCCCCCCATCCCTAATACAGTGCCCGGCGCATAGTTAGGTCTTAGTATTGATTCAGCAAAAGTTGTAGTAGATTGAGATAGATAAGTAGCATAGAAAGCAGATGATACTAGATGGCTGAGGAAAATGTGGTGGTTCAGGGAAGCAGGAGAAGACGGCTGGCTGGTGAGATGGAGAAAGGTTGGTTTGAGGAAACCATGCTTGATGATGGACCCTGGGCAGCAGGTACGATTCGAATAGGCTGAGTTGTGCACATGAGATCCAGACCGAAGAGAAGTTTCAAGAAGACACAGGGAAGGTGGACCATGTGGCACCTGTGCGGAGTGCTGTGGGTCACAGTCAGGTGGGACTTTGAGGAGTCACTGGAGCAGGGCTAGAGGTGACTGGGGTTTTGAGCGCCAGGCGGAGGAGTGTGGTCCAGGGCCGAAGAGTCATTGAAGATGAGTCAAAGGGGGCCAGAGTGATTCAGACCGTGCTTTATGGTGGCCAGAAAGTGAATTAGAGGGGTCAACGCTGGAAGCTGGGAGGACAGGCGGTTTCCATGACAGGAGGAGGCGGAGGCCTGACCCAGGGCACTGGCCTGCAACATCCAGAGCGGGGAGCGGGTTTCGGATGAAGAAGTAGAGTCTGCTGGGCAAGGCAGCTCCTAGGAGATGAAGAGGGGGCAAAGGAGAGGTGACGATGACTCAGGTTCAGGGGCGGGCGACTGAATCACGGCAGCTGGTGGGGAAGGCTGAGGGCGGGGATTTGGGGGGAGAGGTGATCGTTCAGGTAGATTAAGTCCTGGGCTATCTGTCAGCGCCCGTGCTGCACAGGCGTCTGTTCGGCGTTGACTTCGCAGAGCTGTCTCCACGGCCCCTCTGAGCTGTCGTGACGTCACACCATAGCTGACCCCGGAAGGACCGCTGCCAAATTTGCAGAATTCCCTTCCTGTCTCAGGTGATGGCTGGGTGTCTGCTTTTCAGTGGCACTGCGGTCCCCAGTATGCTAGGACCGTGAATGTGCTTTGGCTGCGCTGAGCACGGCCTCCTTTGTCCGGGGGTCCGAGCTTTCTCCAGCCCTGAGGATTTCTTCACGTATGTGCATTTCGTGTAGACTCTTGCCATCTTCAAAGTTTAGACCACGTGGGTTTGCAGTTGGGATGATTTAGTGCCTGTCGTCGACAGAGCCCATCTCCCCGATGTGGCGTGCTCCCAGGTGCAGCCTCTCAGCCTGCCACTCCTGTGTT
Source organism: Pteropus alecto (assembly GCF_000325575.1). Taxonomy (NCBI): domain Eukaryota; kingdom Metazoa; phylum Chordata; class Mammalia; order Chiroptera; family Pteropodidae; genus Pteropus; species Pteropus alecto. The sequence continues at coordinate 2,798,082 of NW_006440645.1, read as the reverse complement.
GCCCTTTGGCGCCCCCGATCGTGTTTATAGTGGCCTTGCAGACGTTATGTGTGTCCCAAGATTTTGTTAGAAGTTGTGGGGCTGATCTAAGATGTAGAAGTTACATTGGTATTGACAGTGGAAGTCAGCCTCATCGATAATTTGAATAATCAATTACTATCATAGCCTTTTGTGAAAGTAGTCATAACATGAAAATGCATCCGAATGTTTTCTGAGTCCCAGCTTCTCAAACATGCATCTGTAGAAATGACACTCTGTAGCTGTATTTCTAAAGCTTATTTGACCACAGAACACTTGAAAAGTGTATAATGTAGCAGGGGTTGCAGTGGAAAACCTCAAGTGGCCATGAAATATAATCATGCTCAGATTGAAGCTAAGAATAAAAAAAAGCCACAGATAAAGTAATAGTAAGAAATGGTCACCATTTGATTCACTGTTTAAAACTTTATAAGAGAATGATATAAATTAGAAAAATCAACTGTTTTATTACTAATAAAATAATACACCTATGTATTTAAAATATAAGACAAGATCTACAACTCAGGCCAGTAATTCTCGATTAAATCACAGATACCCATGAAAGGGTTAGTTGGTGAGTGCTGCCAGGTACTGATGTTCAGTGACACATCAGCCTGTTACTCATGCAACTTTCTTGGATGTGGCACAGGATTTATTAATAATAAGATATTAACACATAATCAGAATAGCAATATAAATATGTTTATATTAACACATAATCAGAATAGCAATATAAATGTGTTTGCTGTTTTCCTTATATATGAAAACTAGGTATCACCTAATATCTAGATTGGATTGTATATTAGTCAGGGTTCTTCAGAGAAAAGCACCAACAGCAGATAATCTATATATCTATACCTATCCTTCCATCCATATACCCATCATCTGTCTGTCATCTGGATATATAACGAAGAGAGTATGGGAATTAGCTCACTTGGTTATGGAGACCAAGACCTTCCATGACCTGCCTGCTGTCTGCCGGCTGGGGAACCGGGAGAGCCCCAGGGATAGTTCAGTGCGAGTCCAAAGGCCTGAGAATCGGGGGCCAGTGCTGTGAGCCTGATCTGGGCCTGGTCCAAAAGCCTGAGAACCGGGCACTCAGACAGACGGCAGGACAAACGGCAGGAGGGCAGAGGAGGACAGGTGTCCCCGCATCGGTGAGGGGACCTGCGTCGTTCCGGCCACTGGCTCAAATGCTCGTTTCCTCACAGACACCCCAGAAACAAGGCTTGCCAGCTTTCTGGGCATCCCTTCACCCTGTCAAGCTGACACACAAAATTAATGAGCACAGAATGCCTCGAGCCCCCAGTTCCACGTCCTCTGGAAGCCTCGAGCCTCTCTCAGATTTCCTGTGTTAAAGGATTCACGTTGTCCAAACGCCCCTCTTCCTCCCAAGTCAACCGGAATGTCCCGCAGGCAGCCACTCCCCGTGCGCCATGACGTCCAGGGGGAAGACCCGGAGGGTCTCAGGGAAGGGCGCGATGCTGCTCACGCGTCCACCCCAAGTAGCTGCTGTTCCTCCCACCCCCTTTCAGTTCCTTCTCCGGTGAATAAAACTTCACCATCTCTTATCCTGCAGGTCTCACTTCCTCTTTCAAGTATTAAGGTATTTTCCTAAAGAAATATGAGCTCTTTCAAATGAATTTCTGATGAATAAAATGATTCTCAGGATGAATTTTAGAAGAAAGACATAACAATAGCAACTGTTTTAATTTTGATAAATCTGCCAATCTGTCATGGCATGCTTGTGCCCCAGGGAACACAGTTTGGGAACCGCATTGCTCAATGTGCTAATTTTCTTGAGGCAGTGTCTGAAAAATGCCACTCTGTCAAAGAAAACCAGCCTATAATTTGGCAAGTCTGCTGTGTTCTTTCATTTGTTTCCTGTTATTTTTATATAATTTCAAACTTACAGAAAAATTGCAAGACTCATGTAAGAAGCTGCCATGTGCCCATTACCCAGATCCTCCAACTGTTTATGTTTTGCCTCATTTTATCTCTTTTTCTATACATAACGCATGTAAGTAACAAATGCATATTATTTTTCATGAACCATTTAATAAGTCGGAGACATTTAACTAAATGGTGTATATTTTCTCACAGGAACACCATCGGGATACATAAATCAAAACTAGGAAATTTTATGACGCAGTGCTACTATCTAACAGTCTATAGTGACACGTGGTCAGCTGACCCATTAACGTCATTTATAGTTGTTTCTCCCCCGACCAGGGATCTAGTCCACGATCACACCTGGCACACACTGTCATGTTTCTTTTGCCTTCTTTAAATACGGCATAGTTCCTCAGCGTTCCTCTTTCTTGACCTATGTTTTAGAAGAATGCAGGCCAACCGTTTTGTAGAGTACCTTTCCTGAATAGATCCCACCTGGGGTATGGCCCTTGCTCTTAGGGAATGGCCTTTCCGTGTCTCAGCTGAATGCCGGAGGCGCCCAGTGGGATCTGTCCCCTGGCTGGGCTGAACCCTACTGTCCTAACCTTGCCCTAACTGGTGTTGCCATTCAGCGTTCAGCCCGCAGCAGGTGCTGTTTTCTAGTTCTAGCATAGTGCACTGTGCCTGTCCGAAGTCGACGGCTGCCCAGCCTCTGCCAGCCCTCCTTTACACCCCTCTCCTCATCCTACCGCCCCCCGCCCCCGACGGAGCCTTGCCAGTGCCAGCCACCCTGGAAGCCCTGGATCCCGTTCACTTCCACTTGGGTCCCATCTGCCTTCTCCCCAGCAGGAAGATGCCCCCAAGAAGACAGCATGGCATGGCAATCCTGTATTTTCTCTCTTCGGTCCCTGTGCCTTTCTCGTCTCATGTATTTGATGTAGTCTTATATTTTCAGCAGG
>NW_006440645.1:2781375-2795196 GCF_000325575.1 Pteropus alecto | reverse complement strand
TGTTTATTATGGTGAGTGGATAGCCAAGGCTTGTGGTTTTTTTGTTTGTTTGCTTGACATGTTCTCATACACAGTAAAAGGAATAATCACAATCATAATCATGCTGTTTTTCCTTTTGTGTTTCCTGGGCCGAGAGCGGTTAGAAGTTCTCTGTGTTTACTGCCTTTGCACTGAGTGCGTTATTAAAGGAAGATTCTGTAAGATGTTAGAATTCACCTAAAGTGAATTTGAAGCATACATTACTCCCGCCCTTCGATGAAGAGAGAACTCCAGGGCTGTTGTTGATTTTAACTTCTAGTATACACCAGAAGCTTGAAAGGCCTACTAATTTCAGTCTGTCAAACTCTATTGCTTTGATCAGATAGCTGGGTTTAGTTCTCTTCTTTATAAATTGGTCTTGTAATTAAAATCTGCATAAATAAAATAATTGCCTAGGATGCATTTTTAATCATAATTTGGCATTAGCTTATAAAGTAACTCACTTTATAATTTAATATTTTTTTACTTCCTTAATTCATCAATATCAGTATCCTGTCTTTCATTAAATACTTTAGTATGTTATTTAAGAACCATTTTCTAGAAACATTCAGCCAAGATTTTTTTTTGTCCCAATATAACTTTGAGCATATTTGCAGAAAAAGCAAACATACAGTAGTGTTTATTTAAATATAAAATATTAATTCTGACTTTCCACCATTTTATAACTTTTCTGTTGAAATTGTCTGTAATGCCAAGTTTGGTTCTCTTAGGCCTCATTTTTGGCCTCATTTTTGACCCCAATTGAGTGAATCCAGAGTAATCATTTACTTCATTCACAGCTTTGGCTTTGCATGACTTTAGACTAATTAAAAAAAAAGAAAAAAATAGAAATGACCTTCAAAGATGAGGATTTTCCAGTGTGGCTATTCCATATTCTCTGAAGGGAATTCCAAAAGCAGAGTTTTGAGAGCAGTGGTGCTATTATTAGATCGAGCATGTAACTTCCCAAGGCTACAGCTTGAAGGGAACAGCGCTCATGCAGATGTTTATGCTCTGGCATGTTTGTTTCCATTCTGATCTTATCCCGTTAGTGGTATCTGTCCATTTCCTCTGGTGAGCACCCGCACCCCCACCTACAAGTTTTGCTTTAAACGATAACAAGCAAAAAATGATCACGTTAAATAACTATGGTGTCATTTGCTAATGAATTCCTTCATTTATTCAACGGACGTTTTTGAGTTCCTGTGCTAATATTGGGAACATGCTAGTGAACCAAAAAAAAAAAAAAAGCTCACATCGAGTTTACAGCCTAACTTTAACCTTCCCAGTCCAAAGTTCAGCGGAGAAGAGCCTGTACCTCTTTCTTTAACCCACATTTAGAACTATCACATTTCTCAGAGTCCTTTTGATTATTAATGTGTGTGATGTGCTTTGTAAAGAGAGGAAGAGATTCAAAGATTAAGGGGTTGTTTACAGTCCAATTGAGGCCACACATACATCTATAGGTATATTTGTATATGTGTGTGTGTATATAGATATGTATATGTGTACGTATGTGTGTATGTGTATGTGTGTATATATATATTCAATATATATGTATATGGAAGGAAAGATAAGATTTAAGTTCTTATGAACTCCTGAGATGGAGAACAGACTAACAAGGAAACAAATGATCGCAAGGGAGGTAAAGTCGTTCTGGGAGTGGGAGGTTTTATAGGGAGAGTCTCCGAGCAGAGACGCTTTTCCTCTGATGGCACAGAAGCCTTGGGCAGTGAGGCAGGAGCAGGCAAACTGTGTTCCAGAGCGGGACAGGTGCCACTTTTCCCCAAATCTAGGTAAGGCTATTCGAAATAATGTTTCAAATTTCCTATATTTCCGGACATTTGTTTGAGTCTGTATTTTTTTGGTTCTTAGAAACATTAGCTTCTAAAAAAAAAAAAAACTGCTTAAATTTATCTTTGTCAAAGACGATATGTACTCATATGATTTGATGCCTATTACAACAATAAAATTGTCATTCAGAGCAACAAGGTAAGTCGAAGGTTAGATTTCTCTAATCTTATAAATCGGAAAAATCAAATCAGTCTTCGAACAGGTCAGTCATTAAATTAAATTTCTTTTTCCTTACTAGGATCCTCGATTCAATGCAGAAGTTGACCAAATTACAGGCTACAGGACACAAAGTATTCTTTGTATGCCAATTAAGAATCATAGGGAAGAGGTAAGCCAATTTTCCATTTCATAAAAGGTCATTTGGAAACATTTTTCTTTTCGAAAAAAGATTTACTTTACTTTGCACACTTAGGAAATAATGCTATAGTGACAAGTTAACTATAAAGTGCTTAACTGTTCTGCTTGGTATTTTTTATTTAGATTTTAGTTATAGAGTTGAATCCTGATAGAGACTTTACTGTGACTTAGAAATAAATTCTAGACATTTTATTTCCTTATCCACCATTCCCTTCAGGACCTTATTCTATCCAAGATATATTAATTGTAGTTGCAATCAACTTATTTCACATTATATTTTAACTGTCTGAATAATATTCCTTTCATAAATGGTTATCCAACTGCAGTGATCATCAGCTGATTTTTTAAAATAAAAATGAGGTTTTGAAAAAAAGGAAATCGTAGCTAATCCCAAATCAATTCCATTGTGAAGTTAGGATGAGCAAATGAAAATGTGTTGGTTTATACTTTACCTAACTAGAAGGTTTAGATTATGTTAGTACTGAATTCCCTTTTCATTTTATATGTATTCAAAAAAAGTTAATAAATTATCGATTAAACGGAATGCTTCAACTGAGTGTTCTCAGCCCTGGCTGCACATTATATTCCACTGGGGAACTTCTAAAATATTACCAATTAAACCAGAATACCCTAAGGGCAGGGTCTGGATCCTGATGTACTTTTAAAGCTCCCCATGCAATTATGAAGTGCAGCCAGAGTTGAAAATCACTACTCTAAGTGAAAATAAATAGATTTGAAAAGCCCGTGTCAGTGGTTCCTCACCTGGGCTGCACACTCGTCACCTGGGGTGTGCTTCTGGTGCCCAGGCTTCACCTCAGATCAGACTCTGAGGGCTTGGGGCCCGGGCACCAGTACTGGAAAGCTCCCAGCACTGGCAATGACAGTGTGCAGATAAGGCCGAGAACCACCGCCAACGCTCCTGGCGACCCGTGATGCTTCCGCTTGATTTATATTCGGATTCTGACGTCTTTCCTTTCTCTTCTCCACATGGTCTGTTACCAAGTCCCATTGATTTTTTTTCCATTCGAATGTTTCTCATTTCAGTTCCTTTCTTTTCATACCCACTGCCTGAATCATAATTCGGATCTCGAAGTGATGCCTGAACTTTTAAAATATTCCCGTGAGGGGGTCGCTCCGCTTGTAGTCACTTCCCCTTCAATCCACTCGGCATAGGTCCTGAGAATGCTCGTAAAACGCCACTTTCGAAATCCATGCCCCGAAAACATTAACACGCATCCTAGTCACATGGGGATTTTGTTAAAATGCAGGTTCTGAGTTCAGTCGGTCTGGGTGGGGGAGGAGATTCTGTCAAACAAGCACCAAGCTGATGCTGACGCCCAGGTGTGCAGATCAGAGTTTGCCGGACAGAACCCTCCACCTGTCCCGTCTCACTAGTCCAGTCAGTCCTCAGTGCCTTAGGGTGCTGTATGGTTTCATAGAGGGTGGTTACAGCCACAGTTATTAAAAACACCTGCAGCTAAAACATGAATATGAGATTAATTACGTGAATAAATAAATAAAGTTGAAAAGCCTATGCGTGGACTAATGATGATAATGTTACTAATTGGGCTGCCAAACACAGCAAATAAAAAGCACGTCCCGTGAGATATTTGGGACACAGTTATACTAAAAAAGTATTTGTTCTTCATCTAAAATTAACTTTGCCTAGACGTCCTGTTTTCATCAGGCAGCCCTAGTTATGCACCCAGGACTGTGATTCTGTGCATGTAAGAACACAGTGTCCGGCTTTATTCAGGAAATATGCTTTAAAACTGCGGCCCCCCAGACCAACTTTGTGTCGGCCAGGAGACTCAGCCCAAATCAAGCTCTGATTAAACTTCTCTTTTGAAATAATGTGAACAATCGCACCAAGGTGGGGGTTGAAGGAGCCCTTGAGAATGCGCAGCAGTCGCCAGGGAGAGGCGAGTGGGACGGCCGTGCTGTGAGAGCATCTCCGGAGTCACATGTCCTCTCGCTGCGACGCGATGATGTGAGGACGATTTAGGTTAAAACGCAGCAGCAGTTTTATATGTTTATATCCTTTCATATGTTTGTTTCCCATTTGTATATTGGAGAGGATGCGGAGAAAAAGGAACCCTCATGCACTGCTGGTGGGACTGCAAATTGGTACAGCCACTATGGAAAACAGTATGGAGGTTCCTCAAAAAACTAAGAATCGATCTGCCACGTGACCTAGCAATCCCTCTACTAGGTTTTTACCCCAAAGACTTGAAAACATATTCGAAAAGATATTTTCACACTGATGTTCATAGCATTATTCATGGTGGCCAGGACATGGAAGCGACCGAAGTGTCCTACGATAGAGGATCGGATGAAGAAGCTGCGGTACATATATACGATGGAGTATTACTCAGCCATAAGAAGAGATGAAATACTGTCATTTGTGACAACGTGGATGGACCTCGAGATGATTATGCTAAGCAAAATGAGCCAAAAAAAGTCAAAAACCACAAGATATCACTTATATGTGGGATAGAAACCTAAAAGCACCAAACGAACAGGTCAAACAGAGACTCATGGACATGGACTATAGACTAGTAGTTATCAGAGGGGAGCGGGGGTCAGGGGACGGGGGAGGTAGATGGGGTAAAAGGGGTCAAATATGTGGTGACAGAAAGAAATCTAACTATGGGGGGTGAACATACAATGCAAAATATATATGACTTATTGTTGAATTGCACACTTGAAACTTACTAGATTTTCTTAACCAGTGTCACCATAAAAAAAAAAAAAATCTGGTTTAAAAAATACACACAATAGCAAAACCCCCAGCTGTATCGAGGTATAATTTACATATAGTAAAATTCACATGTTTTAAGTACACAGTTTGATGAGTTTTGACAAATGTGTGTATAATAACATAACCGCCACAATAATCAAGATATAGAACACTTCCGTCACCTTGGTGTTCCCTGTGCCCCTTCGAAATTGGTCTCCTCCCCATCCCTCAGCCCCTAGCCCCACCCATCTGGCCTTGTCACCATTGTTTTGCCTTTTCTAGAATGTCATGTGGACGGAATCCTGCAGTGTGTCATCTTGCGTGTCTGGCTTCACTCAGCATACTGCTCGTGGGATTTATCTGCATTGCTGCGTGTGTCAGTGGTCTGTTTCCTTCTCTGGCTGAGTGATTTGCTCTGTTGTCCAATCAATCCTCAGTTGATAGACATTTGAGTTGTTTCCAGTTTCTCCCTATTATGAAAAAAAAGCCCCCGGCAATATTTGCATACAGGTTGTTGTATGGATATAACGTTTTCATTCCTCTTGAGTAAATACAGTTGTGCTTTGAGCAGCCTGGGGTTTAGAGGCACCGAACCCCACACAGTTGAAAATCTGCATATCCCTTTCGACTCCCCAAAGCTTAACTACTGATAGCCTACTGCCGACCGAAAGCCTTGCTGGTAACATAAACAGTTGGTAAACACACATGTTTTGTATGTCGTATGTATTCTCACAATAAAGGAAGCTAGAGAAAAGAAAAAGTCTTAAGAAAATTATCAGGTTCTTCTGCAGGTTTTTAAAATTGTTGCAAATCTCCAAAAAGTTTTCCAGTCTACTGAAAAAAACCCCACATATAGATGACCCACACAGTTCAGACCTGTGCTGTCCCGGAGGGGAATTGCAAGGTCCTGTGGCGGTGCACGCCGTCTCGTTTTGCAAGAAATGCCCAGCCCTCCCCGACAGCGGCCATGCTGCATGCTCTCTCACCTGCGGCGTGTGAGTGCCGGTTGGCAGTCCCTGTTATGAAAAAAAAAGCCCCCGGCAATGTCCTTGGCAGCACTCGGCATTGTCAGCTTTTAAAATCTGAGCCATTCTAGTGGGGATGATTTAAATTCGGTTACATATCTATACAACTCCACTCACAGCCAGGGGCCATCTGCTCACTTACAGATCTGATTAGAGTGGGTTGAGCCATAGGTCCCCAGACTGTGACTGTCCCAAGCTCTCCCTGAGAGGCCTGCTGGGTCCCTGAGTGTCCCCCAGTTTGTCTGTCCCCTGCTCCTGCACCCCCTCTGCTGTCTCTGTTTTACCTTGTGATGACTCGTTTTGAAGTCTCTTCACCTGTTTCCACGGAAGTTCACGCACACCACGCAGTTCCCGAGATAAGACACCGTCAGTCCCCTTCCTGCAGACTCAGCGCCTTCACTGAAGAGAGGGTTTCCAAGGCGGCTTTTAAACATCTCCCCGGCCCTCCCCATTCTCTGCCCGCTCCCCCTGCTCCACAGTCACACCACCGAGTTCGAAATCATTTCCTGAGAGTTATTTCTTCAGAGAAAAAGAATGAAGAGAAACAGAAGACCAGACATACTCTCGGCGTGGCCACTGTAGTATAAAAAAGTCATTTGGCTGACCTAGAGACACAGCTGCTAAGAAGATGCAACCTACAGCTTCCAGCGTCATCTTTAAATTTACGATAGCTGCATAAACGAATCCAGGGCTGTGTTTGCTTTCGTGTTCACACAAAAGGACTCTTCCTCTCATGAAGATTTGAAGTCAGAGTGGAGACTCACGGTAAGGCTTTTGGGAGCAGTGGGTAAGGTTTTCTGCTGTGGGCTTGAATGCCATCTTCACCCCGTAGTTGATGAGCACCCAGGATGGAACTGGTTAATCCCTTCGATCTTTACTTTCCTCATCTGCAAAATGAGGCTTATAAATGGACTTAACCCCATAGGGTTGTGAAGATTAAATGCATCCTTGCCTGCAAAGGGCTTAATAGTTCCTGGCACACTGGAAGTGATTGATAAATGTCAGCTGTTATTTTCTGAAAGAAGACAGAACAACTTTTGAGAGCGACAAGGAATGATAAAGGTGTACGAACAGGTCATCAGCCACAGACTCAGCAGCCCCCTGGGGTCACATAATAACCAGCACAATTCCTGACTTAACTGGTCTGTGACCCTCTAGCAAACTTGAAACTTTAAATGAAAATACTTTTACATTTCTCCTCAAAAGAGGCAAATGAATTTGGTGTCTTCTCTATGGAGTAAGCCAACACCACTTTAAATGAAAATACTTTTACATTTCTCCTCAAATGAGGCAAATGAATTTGGTGTCTTCTCTGTGTTAGTCCAACTCTATGGAGTAAGCCAACACTAATTCCAACTAATCACCAAGGACCCTAAAATGAAAGGTGAATCTTGGCTGTTTATCGATTGTTTACAGAGTGTCCTGGTACCTTCCAGTGACCCCAGCTTCTTAAGGCACAGGTGCTGACTCTGAGAAGCTGCTCAGTTGGAGCAGCCGGATACTGAATCTGACATCCTGAACGTGACATCGTCCGGAAAATTCAGGCCTTTTAAGATCCAGTAAAACCTGTCATCTCTTCATTTGCCCCTCTACTTGTGAAGCATTTCAACTAATGAAAAAAAAATTCAGGTGTTCTTTTCATTTGTTGTACTTTTCAGTGTGGTAGACGTAGCACTACGTTTTTCAGAATCACAGATATTCCTAAACTTCTGTGGCAGAAATATTTTTTAAAAATCGTAAAGCATGAATTTTTGCATTCTTCCCTTCTCTCTAATTAATCCTTTCTAAGAGAAAGGGGCTTGATGGGGAAAATGGTGAGGGAAACTGGAGAAGCTTGAGACGGCTAAAATAATTCATTTTGAGAAGATCAAAGAGCTGTTGGTTAGAGAAAATGAAGACCAGTAGACAAAGGGCCTGGGGGAGAGGGGTGCCGGCCCAGGCCGTGTACCAGCAGTGGGGCCGGACCTCGGTGGTAACCGCCTACCCTGTGGGAACCACCCCAGCGACCTGGCGTGCATTAATTCACTTAATGTTCGTTAACAGCCACAGGAAGAAGTCATTACTTTTTTCCGCTTAACAGACGTAGAAACTGGGAAGATTCGGGGCACTCAGCCAAAGCCACATAACTAGTCTGACCACAGGGTCATAATATGGGAAGGAGGCTTTCTTAAAATTCTGCTGGGCGATGACCTCACTCCACTTCCGATGTGTTTACCGTGGCTCCACGCAGAAGCTGGGCTCACAGCGAGAACAAGGAGACCTGCTGTCTTCTGATGGCTCTTCAGAGTTACGTGTGTAAAGCACTCTGCACGTGGACTCTTTTTAAAATGAAAAAGAAGAGAGAGGGCAAGAGGGACCAGAGTCCCACCCTCTGTGATGTTCCCAAGACATGAATCACATCGAGTGGATGAGAGGAAACTCTTACCAGGGGTGAAGGAGTTACAGGGGCCTGTGCCCTGTTAATCAGGGCCAGAGCGCCCCACAGAAGCACCGTGACGTAACGCGAGCATAATGAAAACATTTGCAGCCAGTGAGTGTGTGAGCTTTCGGGGCTGCCATTGAATGTCTTTCCTAGTGAATGCTGGATTTCGTGGACCTGAGCAGTTGGACCAGTTTTGTTTTGTTTTGTTTTGTTTTGTTTTTTGCTACTTGCATTAGTTGTTTCTATAGCCAGACGGTTCTTTTGTGTTTGGTAAAAAAGTGCGGGGAAAGCCAGCTCTGTCTCTCTAGCTCACATGACCCATTTCTGAAATGCTGTCCTCCCCGAAGCATTGCTCGTTATGACGCAGGAGGGACGAGTGTTCTTTTTTATTTATAGGGGCCGCACCGATGAGGCAGAAGGCAGGACATTGTGAAATAATGCAGATTCTGTGAACATTTCTATTGATCTGAGCTGGAGATAATACCCAGTCATGTCTTCCAGGCCGAAACACCTGTTTTGTCTTGGTGGAATGTCAACCCCGGTTATTAAGTAGAAATCTAATTTGCAATCAGAGCTGTTTTCCTCACTCTCTGTTTTTATTTTAGCGTCTTGATTTTATTTTGTCATACTTGATGATAGAATTCTTCGATGCACATATAACAGGATTTATCAGATTTTTTTTACAATGTGATAAAAAATCATTTTAGCTAAATATGTAATTTATATCTTCCTTTAAAAAAAACTTGAAAATTTTCAAAAAGTATCAGCTAATTTTTATGAGATAAATCGATGAACCAAAGAGATTTGGTTCATTTTGCTGAAAATCACAAGATAAAACATTAATGGAATCAGATATGTAATTCCAGATATGATATACAAGAGTAACTCTTTTCTAGAATTTAAACTATATGACTTTAATTTGCTCATTTAAAAATATTCTCATATTCCCTCTGATCTCGTTTGGGCAAGTAATTATTGAATCACTGCAACATGTAGATTATTGGTCTTGGCAATGAGGATGTGAAAAATATGGAGCTAGGAGTGTACTTGCTCTAAAATTCTTTTTCAATTGTAGATGGCGATGTTAGACACCCAAAGTTAAAGAGCAGGGCGAGGTGACAAGACACACGTTAAATGAGACGCAAGTTCGGAGGGAAGGCGGTGGATCTGGGGAGCTGGCGGTGGATCTGGGGAGCCGGCGCCGTCCCAGAGGGCGGGCGGAAGCTGGGGTTTCGCGCAGCTGGCCCCTCCCGCAGTGAACACGGCGTGAGTGGGTGGCGGCAGCGTGGACAGAGGCCTGTGATCGCGTGCTCACGGAACCAGCGGGGCCCTCTTAGATTAGACACGCAAGTGTGGAACTGATGAACGTTATGGCTTCGTGCCCTTCTAAGTCAGGCTCGATGAAAATACAGCTACGACAACTAACAGTTTAATTGCAGACTGTCAGTTGATCTGAATCTATTTTAGTCTTAAGGAGTTGGCTAGTTAGAAATTGTTCATTGCATTTATTCCCCCGTGATAGTCTTTCTTGTAGCTTTGTTTTAGGAACAAAACAAAGTGCTCGCAAAGTTTCCGTTGCGAGTGACCACTTTCCCAAGGGAAAAAAACATTTCTTAAGAGCCGTAGATGACAATCACTGTGCTAGTAGGTTACATCCCTGAGTCCTCACTCCTGTTGCAGAAGAAGAAAGGATGAATGAAAGCCTGAGACTGAAGAGTAAATTAGGGGTAGGCTATATTTACCCAAATCTTATTTTTATCAGAAAATTTGGTTCAGACAAAAATGCTATGTTTTACACAATATGATGTTTATTTTTATTGGTATTTTCAGGGTAACCATTTCAGCACTTGCTGGAATACGTTGCATTTTTAATTTAATAGATCATTTATCCATTTAATCTCAAGAAGTTGTACGTAGGCCCTGAATAATGATGTGTAGGTCAGCATAAATTTTTTTTTTGTATAATACCTGACTCAGAGTCACATAATGAGATATTTGAATGGATTTTGAGTATTAAATAATTTTCATTTTTTCATGCATTCTTAGAGTTAAGTGATTGTCAATGAAATTTCTGTTCTTCTTAGATATCTGTGCAAATATCTGTACTCATCCATTAAGAGCCAAAATTACATAGGTAAAGTGTTCTGTAAACTCTTAAATACTCTGTATTTCTTCTTAGTAAACCCTCATCTGACTATCCCCACTGGTCTCCTTCTACCATAGAGTGGCAGTTAACGTTCCAGGCTGAATTCAAATTAAAGAGAGAGCGACGATGATCTTGTGAAACTTTTAAGTCATAGTTTTCTTTTTCGCATCACTTCCTAGTGGTGAGATGAAGGGAAAATGACTCGCATCCGGAATTCCAGATCCGTTGGATGCTCACAGACTCTCCGGTGACCGCGAATTCTGTGTTAGTGATCTCCTGCAGCACAGCAAACCGCCCCGAGCTCCGTGATTTTGAGCGACAGGCGTGTGTAGTGTCGCGGGTTCTGTGCTTCAGGGAATTCCAGAGGGCGTGGCCGGCCGCTGGTTCTGGCCCCAGCTTCCTGCAGGGGCTGCTCCCAGGATCTGAGGAGGGCGTTTGAGTCCAGCGTGCACTCCCACTTCTCAGAGGGTTCACTCCGTGCCCGTGGGACAGGAGGCCTCGATTCCTTGCCACGTGGGCCGCTCCATCATTTGCTCAAAGTCCTCACCACGTGGCCAAGGGAGACCAAGGCGGAAGCAGCAGCATCTCCGGAGCTGTACACCTTCACCTCACGGTGTTCTGCTCCTCAGGAGACCGGCATCACGTCCAGCCCAGGCTCAAGGGGAGGGGCGTTAGCGGAGGGTCAGAGAATGCTGGAGAGGTTTGGAAACCACCAGAAGGACTGAGTCTGCTTTGCGGCTTTATTCTCCTTCCTTCAGACTGGCCAGAATTCTGGTTATTAATTTAAAAAATACTTAAATATGATTTCTCTTTCGCGTGCTGGGAAATGATATGAGCGACCCGAGGCAACGTGGCCTGGGTTTACAGAAAGGCGGCAGGTCTGCGCGTGCTGGGCCGGCGCGGCGGGCATCACAGGGAACGAGGGAGTGTAGGAGTAAAGGAGGCAGAGGGAGGAGGCAGAGGAAGCCGCCTGCTCCTTGGGCGGTGGCAGGTGCCCGAGACGTGAAAGGGCTTCCGAGCGTTCTGTCACAAATTCCGGCCTGCGCGAGATCACTGTCTGCATGTAGTTTAAGTCCTCTGCTGCTTAGCATCCACAGGGAATTGTCACCGCCGTAATTCGTAAATGAGATTCAGCCCGTTCAGTGTTTGGACACATGAAATTTGCCGTTTGCCATTCGCTGTGTTATTTCCCTTCTGTTTATCTTACTGGACTATTACGGGCACCCCCTTTACCCTGTAATTATCAGGAGCTTTATTAGCACAGCATCGTCCTGGGCTGTAGAGACACAGACCTGTCATAATGCAGGCAGCGCTAGAGCAAACTTGGTCCTGGCTTAACGGAGTCCAAATCCAACAACAGTGTCCAGGGTGAGCCCGTGCTTTGCAGGCCAGCACCTGGCAGAATGCAGGACACCACCCTGAAAACAAATCTTGGTTATTAAATAGATCCACGGCTCCGAAGTCATTTTTGGCAACATCATGTCTAAAGGTAAGAAAAACAGTGGTAGAATTATTTCAACACAAAGTACAGTTTGTACAGTGTACATTCGGTATACAACGTTTTCCTTGTGATTTTGGACTTATTCCCAATGAGGCAGAGAGACAGGATTTGAAAGAAAGAATTCTGACTTTGTAGCAAAAATGGCTCGGCCTTGCATGCTGGCTCATGACCGCGGTTCCTTGCACGAGTTTCTTCACCTCTCTGTGCTGTAGGTGACTCATCTGTTAAGTTTCAACATGAAACGCAAACACACAGGCTGGCTTTGAGACAAGGAATGTGACAGCGGCCACCGCAAGCTCTTCACTTAGTGGAGGTTCAGAAAACCGCCCTCCCTCTTCGTCCCGTTAGAATTGTGAGGGACGGGGGGATGGGGGGTTAAGCGGCCCTAGTAAGCTGGCCGCGCCCCGCCATGCGGCACAGCAGGCTCTCTTCTGCTACGTAGGCTTTGTGTCTCTGGCAGTTTTCAAAGGTCACCCAAGGACACCGCTCAGAGGGCTTTGTGCTGCTCTGCTCCAGGACCAAACCCCTGTGTCCCAAAAGACACAGAGGTCCAGAACAAAGGCAGCAGGTCTCTGTGGTTCTAGGCTTAGGGTCTTCACCTCCTCGCTTACAAGCTGGTGTGGCAGAGTCTGGCATTTGGCAGGGA
This sequence comes from Pteropus alecto, assembly GCF_000325575.1. Lineage (NCBI taxonomy): Eukaryota > Metazoa > Chordata > Mammalia > Chiroptera > Pteropodidae > Pteropus > Pteropus alecto. Next base: position 2,782,487 of record NW_006440645.1, on the reverse strand, counting down.
AGAGGAGTTTTAGTGTGCCAAGGTAAGAATAAACATTGGGATCGGGAGTCATGCCCAGCATCCCCTCGTCTGGACAGAACCCAGGCTCAGGTTGGCGCTGCTCCCACTGGACATTCCGAGGGCAGGACAGCTACTGACCCCAGAGGCGGGCTGTGTCATGGCCCTATCTGAGGACCGCCCATCCTGGTAACAGCACCGAGCGAACGGTCAGACCTCGGCCCGCTCTGTCACCGGGACGGCGGGGAACTCCACACACAGACGATGCTTTCACTTACGGCCATCGGCAATTACAAATGTACTCTTAAGACTTGTAAACCCTCGTCGAAAACAGGTTCTACGTGCAGTGAATACACAGATCTGAATGTTCACTTTGGTGAGTTGTGACAAATGTGTGTACATCTGTATAAGTGACACCCAGCCAACATAAGGGCACTTAGCACCCCAGTCGGCCCCCAGCACCCATGGGCAACACTGTTCTGATTTCTGTTACCATCAGTTCTTTCTGCTTTTTCTTGAAGAACCTCCTTATTTTTGAAACTGCATTATTATCTATTTTCTCCTGAAACGTAGGACTTTTTTATAATTTCGGCTATAAAAGTGTGTCATGAGATTTATAATCAAAGTCAAAGAAAGCAGAGCATTTTTAGCAGCCACTCAGGATTTGTCTTTCTTAAAGTGCTAATTTTGAAATTGTTCCATTGCCTTTGGTGAAGCTATGCAGTAACAAGGTAAGCTACGTGTGGGGTTTGCAGACGGCCTGGGCTGTGATGGGGAAGCCTGCTCTTTGCGGTGCCTTTAGAGAATAGTGCGTCAGAACCTGCGTTTTCTGCCGGAGCTGGTAACAGTTCAGGAACGATGTGCACAAAGGCCGTGGCATTCTGACTCAAAGACCACGCGAGCGACCTTGGTGGAAGTTGAGCGTGCGGATTCAGTCTTCACTTCTTATCCTACAGATGGAAGGATGGACGGACGGGTGGAGCCCTTTAAACGTTTGAAAGCTTGTATGCGCATAGCAGTGTCCCGAGAAGATAGATTTGGCATAAGTGTCAAAAATGGACCGAAAACAAGAAAACAATTAGTGATGAGATGTCAGGGCTTTCGAGGAAAGTGAG
>NW_006440645.1:2751771-2781317 GCF_000325575.1 Pteropus alecto | reverse complement strand
AGGAGAATGTGAGAGCGACTCCCGTGGGATGTACGAGTGTCTTGCTGCTGCCCTAACGACTGCCCGAAACTCAGTGGCTTCACGCAGCACAGTGTCCTGGTGGCCAGAGTCCACCATCGTCCTCACTGGGCTACACTCTGCCTGCCGGCGGGGCTGAGCCCCTGGGCGGAGTCTGGGAAGGTCCGTCCCTGGCCTTGTCCGGCTCCTGCAGGCTGCCCGTACCCCACGACTGTGGCCCCTTCCTCCGTCTTCGGACCCTGCGGCGTCTTGCAGCCCCGTCCCTGCTGCCGCCCGCCCTTCCTCGTAAGGAGAGACGGGCTGTGCGCCTGTCCTGGTCACTGCCGTGTCTTCATTGTCGAGAGCAGCGTCCGGTGCGTAACAGGCGCGTAGCAGTTGCTTGCGGAAGGACATATTTGTTGCTGAGTGACTGGCCGAGCCCAGGGACAGTGTGAAGAGTGCCGTGTGGCTAGGAAGCTCTCGCTTTCTTGGTGGAGTCAGGTGTTTGGCTCAGGTCACGGATGGTGCCGCATCCCGGCACGGTGACAGAGACATTGTGGGGGCGGGAGAGACGGCTGAGGGGTGCAGAGTCTGCACCTCCTCACCGGCTTCTGCCCTCCGTGCGGCGCGTCCCCTGGAACTGGGTCGGGAGAGGTGTGGGGTGAATGTGGCCGCAGTAAGGGTCTGGGCAGCCGCCCATCGAGGGAGAAATTGCTCACTGTGGCCGTGACCGGTGCCCTGAAAGGACCAGCTCTGGTGTCCCATGCTTCTCACCCCGCGAGACGCGAGTCTTGCCCTTTGCATTCCGAAAGGAACGCTTGACCCTGTGAGGACATAATGTCCATTTATGCTGCGAAAATTGCCAGTAAAACAGAAAACAGAGAAGCTCTTTTGTGCTTAAAAAACAATAGCATAAAGTGTTGGTGTTTGAGGGTCCAGCAGGTGGGCAGAGTGACGGGGCTCTCTACGGAAGCTGACATTTTTAGGGGCTTTGCCCCTCAGATACGGCGTCTGACAGACACTTGCCACAAAAGCTGTCTTTGAAAACTGACATTTAAAAACTGTGGTTAGCAGTTTCTTGGCTTGAAGAAAATGAACTAATTTGTCGAAAGGAGCAATAGAAAGAAAGACTTTATATCAACGAGGGCAGAGGGTGCTAGTTTTGCTTAGGATCTTTGAAATTTGGAGCGTCGAAGTCTGTTTTTCTTTTCTCTTTACTCTCTTACGTGACCTTGGACAAACACTATACTTTTTATTTTCATCTGTTGCTTTTATCAGTGCTGTTTTTAAAATATTTTTAAAATGTCATCCATCTGGGGATGGGGGCATAAACACGTATTAGATATATTTTTCTGGTCTAATAGTCTCTTGAAAGAACTTGCCTGGTTTTTTTCCTTAAGTATCTATTATGTTTAATTAATCCTTTTTTCAACAAATTAACTTCTAATATCTAAATTTATAAAATTATTAGTGAAATAATTGGTTATCAGGGAGAGTGAAAAATACATGGTTGGAAGTCCTCGTTCCATGCAGTTGCCTGATGGTGAATGTCTCGCCCTAATGTTTGGGGAAAACAAATAACCGTAGTAGAGACCTGGCATTCAGGGGTATAAGTCGGTGCGAAGGCTGTGAACACGACTTCTGCTCCGTTTGCCCAGCTGAACGGACGGCAGCATCCCTGCCCCCACTCCGCAGACAAGGAGAAGAAAAAATTTCACCAAAAGCGATTTTTAAAATTATAGATGAGCTCAAGGCAGGGAAAACCCCAGCTGTCAGAAACAGCAGGGACCCCAGAGTAAGAAAGGACAGTGCCTAAAGGCCGGATGGGCTCCTGGAATGAGGTCTGCGGTCGAGGATCATGAGGTGAACGTCGGGGTGCGTAGGGGGGAGCATTGTGGGGTGGGGGCAGGGACAGGTATGGCGGTCCAGCTCGCACCGCCATGCCGTGCCAGGACGCCACGTGGCTCAGGGACATGGCATTCCCACGGGAAACAGTGCCCGCTAGGATGGACTTAGAGACGGACAGCAGGCACCGGTACTTAAAGGAAGAAGAAGCGGGAGGGGGAGGAATAGGCCGGTTTGGAAAGAGAATCAATGGAAATTCTGCAAATGGAAAATAGTTATTGAACTTTGTAAGCATTATTGTATTGGTTGAAAATTGTGAATGTTGGCTTATATTTAGGGTGGTTTCAGTGACATTTGTATTTTTAACCAGAGAAAACTTTTCTGCCCACTCTTAGAAAAACGCTTACGCTATAAATGTTCTCGAGTGTAAAAGGAGTGGCTTTGCTTTTCTGTGAGAGATTGGTGCTCACGGGCCCACAGACACACCGTCACACCCTCTGCCCTCCCAGCTCTCCCTGCATCCCGGATCCGTTCACACACCGCTAACTGGGTTGGGGGTGTGTGTAGCCTGCAGCCTGGGCTGCGGCGAGCTAACGCCCCACACCAACGTCCCCTATCTCAAGGGACCCCTTAAGAATGACCTAAACCAGCCCACACTATCGCTTTCAGTAGAAAAGACATTGCACAGCTGATTTTCGTCTTTTTTTTTTTTTTAAGACTTTAAGAGAAACTGTCACCTCACTGTCAGTTTATGAGGATGTCACGATGGACTAACGTGTTAATGTGGTTTGGGTGCTGGCCCTTTAATAAGCAGCAGGCTTCTTGTCCCTGTCCTTTTTCGAGTAAGTGGGAACTTCCTCCTTATTTTCTTGCCTAGCACATTGCCTCACACAGCTCCATGTACACACAGCACGTCGACACGTACTTTTCTCTACATCAATACTGTGCAGTTACGTGAGGTTTGCATAAGAGCCTCTTTATCTGTTTTAAACTCATCTTCCTTAAAATGAAGATTTAAACTTCGTCTTTTATAAAACCATTTATTAAAGACAAAAACAAAAACGTCATCTTCTCCGAAAAGCCTTGTCTTCCTCCCGTATGAGGCATCCCCTTCTGCGCTCTGAGCCGTGGCGGGCATCGCTGGCACAGACCGATCGTGCCGCCCTAAGCGCACATCAGCGCGTGTACGCTTACGCGTCACCCTTTCGCGATTCTCCCGGTTTTCATCACTCCTCCGCCCACGGTAGCACCTCGGCGTTTGTTAAGTGGATGGATGCACACTTAGGGTGACCAGTTGGTGCTGGCACCGCCATGTGCTCCTAGACCAGTGCCCCTCAAGGGACTCCTGTCGGCTCTACTCAGGTGGACGTGCCTGGTCCTTCCGCCGACCTCAGACAGAAGCTTTCGTAGCCATTTAGCCACAGAGGTTGGAGCCTCTCTCTGTTAGCCATTTTCCAGTGCTACGGAGTGTACAAAAGTAAGCATGGTTGAACTAAGGACAATAAAAAGGCACAGGATAATTGGATAATTTTGCGGGTTTTTTTTTAGCGTCCCTCTACTCTGTCATGGTCAGGGAGGAACAGTATGGAGAAGACCAGGAAACTCCGTCAGGCAGTAATGCATCTCCCCTCCTTGTCCTGCCGCCCTAGAGGGGCATTTTATAGCCTTGTCTTAGAGCTGAGGGGCTGGAGCGAGCCGAGAAAACACGAGCGAACCATCCACACAGCACTAAAGACTGCGCATTCTCAGAGCGCAGCCACCTAGAAGGATCGAGTACCTTAGTCAACTGAGAGTAAACTGCAGAAGGAAGAAAGAGTAGAGTTTATAACGAGTAAAGAGGAGGCAAAGTAAGTCGAAGGTTTTTATATGACTAAGGCAATAACTCCAACTGAAGTTGGAACTAGACAGGTAAGTAAAATACACTTTCAGGCAGAAAGGTGAGAAGGTTCTTAAGGCCTTGCTAAATCTTTTGTGGAAACGTAAAACACGTGCACAGAGTGCAACTGAGTTTTCTTATGGTGTAGCTTATCTTCCAAACATCTTCTGATCCATTTGACGTAAGGCTCAGCCTGTAAGTTCCTGTTTTGATTTTTCAATAAAACTTCTTTCCCCCAAAATAAGTCTGTTGAAGGTAACATAATTTTCAAGGTCAGGAGTTTCCAAAGAAATTGGACTGCGTTTATACATTAGGAATTATTTTTCCCCCTAGTCCTCCTGGATTTCTAACATCTGCGATTGGCTCCTGTTTCATTTTTTTTAAAAGAGCATTCAGCCTGTTTGAAATAATATATTTAAAACCAATATAAAATGTTCTTTTTATCATATATTTTATTTGAAGTGTGATAAAAAATGCTCTTTTAAAGTGTGACTGCCCATAATTTCTTTCACGGCATAGGGTGAAATCACTGAATCAAATGTAGTTTGGGATCCAAAAAGGCAAAAAACATTCAGACTCTTATTAGGAAAAAAGAATCTAGTAAGCGATGCAGAGCTGGTTCAAATGCTGAGGGTTGTTCTCTTTTTCGGTTTTGTAGCTTACTGGTATTTTAAAGTCCATGCAGGAGTTCTTCTGTAAACACACGTGGTGCATTCACACCAGTAATTTTGGTCAGCGAAATGACCACTTTTCTCTCCTCATACCAGGTCGTTGGTGTAGCCCAGGCCATCAACAAGAAGTCGGGGAATGGCGGGACGTTCACTGAAAAAGACGAAAAGGTACCAAACCTGCATCCGGTGTGGGGTCCGTTCAGGAAGAGGCTTCATCTTTACAGTGTACACACCTCTAGGATTGGCTGTGGCTGAAACTGTCGATCACAAGAACATTTTGGTTTAAAGTGAGCTGAAACAGTCCAAGTGTCTCTCCCATGGGGAATACAGGCCCAAGCGGGCTTCGGAGCGCCGTGATGTTTATGCAGGCCGCAGGACCCCCACCTGCCTCCACACTGTGTGGCTGCACCCCAGGGCTGTGTGCATGTCCGGGCCACACAGAGGGCGACGTGGTCTTTAAACCGCTCATTTACCTGTCATCACTGCTGTAAATGAGCCCAACCTAGAGTACAGTCCCCTAACGCTCTGCTCCAAGTTTCACTGCAGGTCAGCTGAAACTTGGAACTGCCTCCCAGTGAAGCAGATTTCAGACTGTTTTATAAGCTTTGCACACAGACAATAGGGCGCCAAGGTGCAGATCCAGGCTGCATGATGTGACTTAGAAAGAACGGCAGTCAGCATCACTTTATTACTCGTCCCGTCCGGCTCTGAAGGCATACAGCCCACAGGCCACAGCCCACAGCCCACACCAGCGTGTTTTGCATTTCAGGGCAGAAGCCCATAAACCTGTTTACAACTTCATTCTGTCAGCAGGTTTCACTGTCTGTCTTCTTGAATATGTGTATATCATGGGACCCACTGAATTCTTCCAATTCAAGCTACTTCTGTCACTCCCCCGAAAATTAGTAGGAGCTTTGGAGAGACACGCAGACACGACAGTGATTTGTGTCTCCATGCTGTACGCTGTATTTGTACCTGTCTTGCTCCCCATGTGTTAATTGCTTCAGAGCATAGCAAGTACTTTAAAAATCAGAGTAACAGACATCTATTCACCTATCCTGTTAATGACACCTGAGAATGTTTGGTGGGGAACACGGTTTTAGATTGGCTATATATTCCATTATTTGTTTATAGTCCGTTAATATAAACCACTCTTGAAAGATTTGCCTCTTTAGGCTGTATCATCACTTGGCAAAATAAACCAATGATTGTAGATAAAGTGTGCCATGTAAAGATTTATTGAATCAAGAATTGATATAACTGTGAGCATACCACCTTAGTATGGTGTACTGAGGATGATAAATGCATGTTAAAAAAGAACATATTTAAGCTAATATTTGCAACTTTATATGGTACTATTATTGCTAATATTCTCTTAACAATAATGTGAGCTTTATTTGCCCCAGTAGTAAATTATAAGCTTTTATATCTTCTCGGCATATATCCAAGCCTTAATGCCATTCAGAGACTCTACACCAAATTTTGCATAGAGCGAATTTCAGTTTCAGATAATACAGAGACCTGCGTCTCAGTCGCTCCCCCTCCCTCCTCGCTCATTTACACCTAATGTACGACTTCAGGAGACTTCATCAACACTTGTCACCCACTAGCTGTGCCATTTAGCTCACACTTGCTCTACATCGGTTCCTAATTTTATGCAGAACAAACATCTACACTTTGGGCTTTCTATTTTTATTTCAACTACAGATATTTTGGGTTGTCTTTTGCATCTCAGGCAATATAACAAGACAGTTTTATTTGGTGTTGTCTCACCTGTTTTCCAGGACTTTGCTGCTTACCTGGCATTTTGTGGTATTGTTCTTCATAATGCCCAACTCTATGAAACTTCACTTCTGGAGAACAAGAGAAACCAGGCAAGTCTGCTTCCTAGAAAGAGAACACAGGAATTCTGTTTTAAAATTTGTGACATTTTTATCCGAGTAATAACGTGTATGATTCAAACTCCAAATAGTACAGATTCAGTTTCTAAACATTTTAGGTTTCATCTAGTAGTTATTTCCGTTTCCCATTTTCCATGCGTTATCACTGTTCGACAGTGCTCACTAACTGAACAGGTGAGGGTTTATTCGGCTTACGTTACCCTTCACTTGCATTACCTGCATCCTACCAGTATCGTTGTGTCACTGTTTCGAGTTACTGGATGGGATGCAATTGCACAGTTTAAAAAGCTTTTCAGTTCTCGCTCGACCACCTAGAGACATCCTCTCTTGATTCCATACTTCGGAAGACAGGGTTTGAGCCCCCTCTTCTCTCCTTCCCGTCGGCCACTCCTTACCTCCGCTTCCCCACAGGGACCTTTTTGTTTATGTTGCCCACAGTGATGACGTGTATATTGTCTGCAACCGTGATTGCCTTTTCTTAAGCTTTATCTAGGTTAATACTAAAGTTGCACTTTAGAATAAGGTGTTCATAAGTACCATGCCTGTGTAAATGTGCGTATTAAGGTTTTGGTTTTTTTTTAATGTTTCTGAATTCCATTCTTTTTTCCTTGAACTGCTTGCTCTGGTGTAGCCTCAGGCTGTTGGGTTTTTCCTCTAGACTCTCCATTATTTAGGCATTCTGTTGGGTTCTTTTTCTTCGAGACCTCCAAATTGAGGTTCTCCATCTTTCCTCTTCCAAGCTAAACCATTGCCCTCCATGCCTTCGTGGTACAGGTGCCATCGTGGACCTTTGCTTCACTGCTTTCTTAGAAAGACTCGTCTTCTTATCTACTGGCTCCCATAAGTCCTTCTCTCTCAGTTTTACTCCCTTGTTTTATTGCAACGCATTAAAGGGCATTGATGTGGCATGCTTTCCAAGTCCTTGCGTGTATGAAAATATGCATCGTACCATCCTGCCAGTTTGGCTGGGCATAAAATTCTAAATCGAAAAATCGATTTCTCAGAATTTAAAGGTAGTGTTTTGTCTTCTAACTAGCATCTATGTTGTTCTGATTCTTAGCTCTTTGTAGATTTGCAATATCCCTTTTGGTCTGGAGACGTTAGCCCTTCAGTTCTATGTAATTGTTTTTCATTATTTCTTAGATAATTTGTCTTCCCTGCTCTCTATTTTCTTCTTTTAGAACTTGAGGTAGTAAAATGTTGGACCTTCCATTGCATTCAAATGCAGTATTTTCCTGTTTCCACGCTCTGTTGTTGCCACCCATTAATCCAGTCCCCATTTTCACAAACACCGCTGTGATCTAGTCACTTTCTTCCTGCAGTCCATCACCATCCAAACTGCTTCAAGAGACATACGGAGCTTTGGGGGATTTTCTGTCTGCCTAATCCTGCGTTCTCATCTCCCTAGTTCTCTTCTTTATACTCTGTATTCTCATAAACTTAATCAAACCTAGTAGTGTGCTTTCTCTCAATTCATTTATTTTCGACTGAAATATTTCTCTTACCCACTCCACTGGAATGATCCCTACTCAGTTTTCAGGACTCCACTAGGGTAACATCATCTCCAGTAAATTGTCTGTAATACCCTTTCTCTCCCCTCATCAAACAAATACTTTATGAAATTAGAAGAAATTCTATGGAATTCAAAGGAAAGCAACATTATCAGGAAAAACACAAAAAGAACTCTTAAAACTTTGTTTAGTTTCGACAGTATTTACTGTGCTCTGTGAAAATGTTGATAATGTTGATAAATGTTGATAAGCATTTATTATTTATAAACATTGTGTTTTATGTATCAGATACTGTTCAAAATGCCTTATAAATGTTAACTTACTTAGTTCTTACAGCATTCCTATGATTTTGGTACTACCGTTATCCCCATTTTTCAAGAAACTTGCCCTGGATCACAAAACTAACAGGAAAGGAAGCCAAGATTAAAATCTGATGACTCTGAGTTCAGAGTCTGTGATCATAACCACTGTATTAACTGCACTAACAATAGATAGAGAAGTTTTGTTAGCAGAGACTTACATATTTAATACTCCAATGCAAACCTGGTTGTAACTCATTAGATTATATATGTATATATACACATATATATACAACTATTTTAAAATATATATATCTCTTTAAAATTAACATATATGTGTAGATATACATACAACTTATAACCCATATAAATCATTGTATGGCTTTAATAATCATGAGCACTTGCTAAGTAATAAGCTCTTGATGTTTTTGTCTAGGTGCTGCTCGACCTCGCTAGCTTAATTTTTGAAGAGCAACAATCACTTGAAGTAATTCTAAAGAAAATAGCTGCCACTATTATCTCTTTCATGCAGGTGCAGAAATGCACCATTTTCATCGTGGATGAAGATTGCTCCGTGAGTACAGAGTGTGACTTTTTTGTTTTTAGAAAGACAGAAACTTATATTCCTTAAAGCACAGCTTTTAAACACCTTATTAGCTTTACACCCTCTCTCAAACCCAACTGTGTGTGGTGTTTACGTAAAGCCGGTGGCGGTTGGAGCTGTTACGGTCGCACAGGGGCAGAGGTGTGGCTGGAGGGGCCTTTGGTCACCCTTCACCTCCGTGTCCCTCTTGGGCACAGTGGGCGCAGGAGCACAGGTGTGGCTTCGGTCGGTGGCTCCACTGCGTGGTGCAGAGGTGCCATGTCACAAGGTGCTGCCTTTCTCTGGTCAGGGAAAGCCGTGCGCTGGCCGCTGTGAGCAGGTGGGTCCCCCACTCTGAACGGGTTGGGTATACACATTTCCTTTTGCCAGAAATTGTTTAAAAACCAAAAGTTGGGGCCCAGTAGAGGCAGCATTCTTAAAGGTGCCTGTAAGTCCCAGATCCTTTACCAACATGGAGACCCACCCAGCTCTTCTGACTGGTACATGTAAAGAAACAGATGTGTGTGGAAAGTTCGTTCTCACAGAGGGCTGATCACTTCTGGACAGGCCAGCCGAGCTTGCCGTTAGAGTCAGGGCCCCCTGCCAGGGGCAGTTTCCTTCCCTTCTCAACCTGTAAACCACCACTTCTGGGATATCTCGGAAGCTAAGCAGGGTCGGGCCTGGTTAGTACTTGAGTAGGAGACCTAGGAAGTCTTGAGTACCTAGGAAGATCAGGTGCTGTAGGCATTAAAAAATAAAAAATGAGCTAACAAGGTCCTTGCAATCTGTGAGGTCAACCAAGGGTAGCCTCGCATAAATAAATAAGTAAGTAAGTAAGTAAGTAAGTAAGTAAGTAAGTAAGTAAGTAAGTAAGTAAGTAAATAAATAAATAAATAAATGAAATAGAAATTGTTTTAGATAGTAAGACTGTACTGTATGACCCCAACATTATCTTAATCATTTTTTGTGTGCATAATTCTTATTAATAGGATACCAAATGAGAACTCACTATGCTATCAGATAATCAGTATTCTCATAGATTCTTCATATTTTTAATCAGTTATAAAATCTTAATATAGAGATGATTACAAATAGTAGCGATCTTTTTAAAGTTCAGGTCAGAATTCATTAATGCAGTTTGTCAGTTTATTGTGTTTCCTCTGTGAGCTGCTCTTTAGCATTTAATTTTTGGAAGTTATAAGGCATTCCTTTTTTAGGTAACTTAAATATCACTTTAATTAACATTCAGCTCTTCTACCAGTTAACACCTATCACGGCGGCAGCCGATTCGGATCCGTGGTGCTTTGAAGTATAGCCCAGCCAGATGCCCGTTCATACACTTTTTAACAACTCCAGCCAGTTGTTGAGTTTAGAAAAGGAATTCAATGACTCGATGTTCATTTATATTGCAATTGTTTGTTGATTAAAAGTATTTTAACAATATGAGCAAAAATCAAAATATAAGCAAGAAAAAAAATGTACCCAGCAAGAAAAAAATTGTGCCCCAAAATGATATTAAACTAATATCATTGTTTTATTTCTTTATTTCCTTCTAATTCTTTATTCAGGTGTAAATGTAGAATATGGTGAATATGTGTTCCGGTTTTTTAAATATAACTCCAAAAGTACTCTCTCTATTGCTAAAATCTTCACAATTATTTTCACGATCTCAGAAAACATTACTGGATGATATTTCTTTTTACAAAGATATTCTTTACCCAAGATCTACTAGCAGCATTCAATGTATGCATAAAAGCAAAAACTTGAGGATTTTGAATAAATATAGAGAAAATTTGAAGGTAACATATGTGTTAACAACTGGTAGAAAAAAATAGCTGTTCAGCATTCTTGCAAGTAAAGATCAGAAACTATAGGAACATGGCTTTTAATAACAGGATGTCATGAAATGAGTACTTAGTTCAGTTTAATCTAAAAGTAAATAAAAAATATCATATAGAACTATTAGTGTCATTCATTGCTTAGACATGTATGTCTGTATCTAGACGGTTTTTATTACCCTGTCAGACTTATTTCTCAGCCCGTGTTATTGCTCTGTTTTCAGGATTCCTTTTCTAGTGTGTTTCACATGGAATGTGAGGAATTAGAGAAATCATCAGATACTTTAACAAGGTAAAATAACTTAATCTGTCTTTATTCACAACTGTATAATACTGGCTAAATACTTATTACATAACCCCTTTAATTTAAGACATAGAAGCTACGGGCTGTTTTTTCCTCCACAAATAGTTTTGCTTGTGAAAATACTTTACTGCTTGATATTATAAAGTTCCAGAGTTTTTTCGGTACAGTTGACCTAGCGAGAATTCTTTCATAGAGTGAATGGTGTCACAATTAGCAAAGGCTTGGGCACAGTGTTTTCTGTGAGCTGGCTCATTTAAGACTCACAAGGACAGTATTTCAGTTCTATTTTTCCATTGCATATTGGAGCCTCACTGGAAATTGCCAGGCGTCTGAACACGTTTTTGGTGCATCTGTTCTGGTTTGGAGTCAGCCATGGGCATCTGAGCAGAAGGGAGCCTGTGGCCCCAGTCCCAACAGCGCCATACTCTGGGCCTAGAGTCAGATCAGATCTTCATTGTCGTTCATTTCTTTTTCATAATTTTAAAATCTGTATTCATTTTTTGTTAACTGTCACTCAGAAACAATAGAAAATATTTATATGGCGGAGGTTGTAGATGTCATACCCCCATTTTATAAGTGTCTTCTGGAGAATTTCGAAAAAGATTTAGAGGAAACTGCCAGATGCTTCTTCTCATATTTCCTTTCCACTCTTGGCAAAAACCGGTGTTTGCTTAAGTGATAGCATGTTCTAAAAAATATAAGTCTGCCACGATAGAGGGTCAGGAATTCTTGGGCACGTTATCCATCGTTCGTTTCTTTCAAATTATTTTACCAGTGATTACTGATATTATGTCTGGAAGCCTCTTGTGAGCCTGGAAATAAAACATTATCTTAACTTTACTATTTGACATTAAAGTTTCATATTTTTTTCACTATACTTGACCTATCAGAAGATTATTCCATGTAGTGAATGCTGTCACAATTAGTTCAGTCCTCCATAACTAAGCATCTTGGTGGTTGTGTTTTAAAAATAACCTCTGTGCAAATGCAGACTACAGAACATTCCATAAGATGGCTGGCCGGGTCTCGTCAAAGTCAGTGTACTGAGGGACAGAGAGGTGGGGACTGCCCTTGGGCACAGCTAGGTGCCACACAGGGCCTGATTAGATCCCAGGGAGCAAAACAAAATAGTGAAGACATTTTCGAGGACAACTGGAAGTCTGAATGTGGTGATGGGGAGTGACTGTCACTTTTCTTTGGGATCAGGAAGCTCTTGTGGTTGGTAGGAGAGTGTTATTTTTAGGAGATTCATGCTGATGTGTCATGATGTCTGCACCTTACTTTAAAGTGGTTTGGCCAAAGTCAAGTGAGCAAACATATCTAAATTTATTATATTTAAATAAATATCCAAACATGCATACCTAGATAAAGCAAATGTGGCAAAGTATTAAAAATTGTTGAATCTAGAAGTAGGATTTTTGTTGTACTTTCAACTTTTTTGTGCATTTCAAAACGTTCATCATAAAAAAAAAAAATTGGAAGAAAATGCTTGTAGTAAAAAGTTGGAAACAAAACAAAACAAAAATCATCTCTGCAGATCGTATAAAGCAGAATTGCGGAACAAAACACCTGACCGCACAGCTTGGTTTCGTTCCAGCCGTCCAGAGCCTGACCCCGCGATCGCGGCTGGCCTGCGGAGCTGCCTCTGCCCTCGAGTGTGCCCTTCCCCTTCTCTCCCCGCCGTCCTTTCTCACATCTCCTGCCGCCTTAAGTCCTCCCCCGTCAGAGTGGATAAACTGTGCCGCAGCGACTTAAAGTTGTCTGAACGATTGTACTTAAATCAAAACTCATTATTTCTAGACAATTATTTTAACAATACGATACAATGAAAGGCCTTTTCTCCTATTAAAAGAATTTTGAGAGTGAGGAGAGGGGCAGGATGGAGCCTGGGGCTGATGGGAATTCACTAGACTCAGAAGGTCCCCCTGGCAGGCCTTTGCTGCCGACCCGGGCGAGGGGGTGGGCGCCCGGTGGGTAAACCGGGCATCTCCTCCCAGAGCGTCTCCTGCTGCCCCTGAGTTTGGTCCTCATACTCGTACCTGAACGGCTGGCCCTGGTCTCCCTCACACACGCTGGTCCGAGCTGCAGTTCCTGGCCCATCTCCACACGCGTTCTCACCTGAGCCACGTGCGTATCCCCGGTGTGTCCGGCACCGCCCGGTCAGCACTGACGTTGTGCGGTAATACGCACACGGCCTGGTGAGCACGTGTGTGTCCCTCCCACACTCTGGCATCTGGCTACACCACCTAACTCAGCCGCGGCATTTCGTATTCTTAGGACGAGTATTAATATGTAGGATTTTGATATTATGATGCTGTGGCATTTTTGTCGCTTTTCATAAAGAACATTTTAGAAAGCTTCTAGATAACACGTAAATATTTGATCATTTTACTGCTCAGCTTGCACAAATAATGAATTGCTATATATATATATATACACACACAAATATAAAAATATAAATATATACACGTATATTTATGAATTTTACATATTATCTATAGAGCAATAGGAAAATTGGCATGATAATGCATATTAAACGTATAAAGTAATGAATCATCTACATTTACCTTTGAATATTTGTGCAGCAGCATGTTTGCGTGATTGTATTTCCTATATTCGCATTTAGATTTTTGTAACTAATTCAGACCGGTCCCCTAATTCCAGCTGGTGACAGCCGAACAAAGTAACAGTGACCCCTACTGGTCAATGTGCCTTTTTTTTTTTTAAGTGAAGTCTTACTATATATTCAATGTATTACTATATGTTCAATTTGTTTCTGATGAATACCACATTCCCTCTCCGTGGGTAAAATGGAGGTATCTTTTCATTTATTTTTTAATCATTTCAAAACAGTCTTATTATAAATATATTTCTTACAAAAGTTAACTAGGTCAGTGTGATTACCTTAAAAGAGACTGATTTACATGGATCATTTTAACTGATTCATTAAATGATTTTACAGTAATGAAAATTATTCAGTATTAATGTCTTATGTCAGCTAAACATTTAAACTTAGCCTTTATTCTGATGTTGCAATAGAAAATCTCTTACTGATATAAATATGTTTCCATTTTAATAAACATTAGTTATCAGGCTGAATTTTGTAATAAATCTGAATTAGAATGGTATTTAATAACTTCCACATTTTGAAAAAAGGACTAAACTGATATTCACACTTCACCAGCTGATTCTTTATTATCTTTGTAAAATTGCTTATTGATAGAATTTAGGCCTCACTAATTCTCATTATTAAACATTTCGTCAGCCCAAACACTCTTCCATGAGATGAGCCACTAGGCAAGTCGATGACATTAGCAGTAAGCAAATCATTCGTTTTAGGCGGTTACGTGTCAGTTGTGCGTGACTCATTTGTTATTTTTCCAGCAACCCACTATCTTTTATAAATTAAAATGACATATTGGAGATGGTTTTGAAATGTTAAGTGTAAAACTGAAAAATATTTAGGGCGCACATGATACATAACTATTAGAATCGCGTTATCAGTGGGAGAGAGCACAATGAGCTGTTGGGAGTTGGGTCGCCCAAGAATTTCAGGAGGGAAGCTTATTTCCAGAAGGCGGGAGATTTTAGTCTGTGTGCTTCAATGCAAAGACCACACAGTCAGAAGGAAAAAATGACTATGACGTTGCACAGTGTATGTTAGCTCTTGATTTTAGACATTTTAGTGCTGTAATTCCATGTTACTTAGTTTTGTGTTAATTTATAAATGCACATTTTTATCATAAAATGACAAATATGTAGAATTCTCTAAACTCACTTTCTTGGAATATATGTACTAGTTAATACCTGTTCATTGTTATTGCATTAGAAAATGTAATTATAGTTAACTATAGTAGCACCTATTACTTTAAAAATTAGTGGAAAGGTTTTTACTCCTTTGAAACACTGGGCACAGAGCAGAAGATCATGGACTCTGAAGTCGGAATGACTGTACTTAAAGTTAAGTTCCACCTGTTACTGGATGCAAAGCCTTGTGTAAGTTACTTAACCTCTTGAAGCCTCAGTTGCTTCATCTGTAAAAATGGGGATAGTCGTAAGCACACAAAATGCTTCAGAAAATTTCTGACACGTAGTAAGTCCTTCGCATTAGCTGCTCTTTCTGTGTCGCTTTGATTGATACATTTTCTGTCTTTGGATCTCGTAGCCTGCAGTGATTCCCCTTAGTTCCAAAGCCCAGAAGTTTCTCAGCATTGCCAAGCTCCATGCCCCGAAGGGTCTTCCCGAGGATGTAGTCACACACGGTCCGCTGATATCCACATGCAAAACGCCTTAGTTGTCTCTTCACACCCTTCAATCTTATGCGGCCTCGCGCGCATTTCCTCGATGCCGCCTGTTCCCTAACCCGCTCCCCGTAGGTGTCACCGGCCCGTCTTCTCCACGTGTGTGTGTGGCACTGTCACCAGTTGCCTTAGCAAGGACGAGGCTTGGCTAAGGCTTGCAACATAGAATCCCCAAGTAAAGATGGCTAAAACAAGAATGCTGTGCTCTTACTCGCTCCTGTGACAGCCCGAGGTCGGCAGCTCAGGCCTCCCTGAAGGCCTCGAGGTTTCCCCTCCGGGTCTCCAGGGGGTGGCCCTTCCCTTTGGGGCCAGGGGTGCAGCTCCAGCCTCATGTCCATGTTGAAAAGGGCAGTGAGAAGAACAGGGAGCCTGCATCAGCGGTCTCTTCGTTGAGGTTTCAAGGAGCCATCACGTGTCCTGTTGACTTGACCTCACGTGGCGGCACCGAGCCATTGGGTGGCCGAGCCTGTCATCTTCATTCTGGGGCTGTGTGTGCAGAAGAAGAGGAAGAGGAAGAGTCGCGGAGGGCAGCGGGCAGCCTCCGCACAGAGCCCCCTGAGCAGTGCACGCAGTAACGTGACACACGACCTGTCACAGTCACAGCCCTCTGCTGGACTGTGAGCTCCTGTCCCAGCCACTTACTCTACGTTCGTCTCCTTTGTGACGCTAAGTGTGCCTCTCAGGGAGCAGGTGCTCCATCTGTATTTACCGAGCATGGGAACTAAGAATTTATTAGCATTTCTCATAGAGTCAGAAATAAAATGGTATCACATAACTTAATAAAGTCTCTTTTTCGCTAAAATTGCCATTAGGGAAACAAAATAATTTAAAAACTAATTAGTTTCTTTTGATTTAAAAGTAATTTTAGTATTTTTCCTTCTCTATGTCAGTGCCTCTAAGTCTGATTTTATCCTATCTGGCAAGTCGCTTAACTCCTTTGGGTTTCATCCGGCTCCCACTGTTAGTGTGGTCATGATAAGAATAATAAAAGTCATTAATCGTATTGCTATCATGTAAAAAAAGACTCGGAAGAAGGAATCTCCTCCAGTGTACTTTTTCTTTTTCTCACAGTAACCACTCTTGCATTTTTCTTATCTTTACTAACGTTTATTTTCCTTTCCCGAGATTTTTGCTGTCTATGAAATATTTGTAGTTTTAAAAGTTGTTTTCGTAACCGAAGTCCTGCACTCATCTCTTAAGCTTTCCTTGGGTTTCCACCCAGATAATACGTGTGGACAGGAGCCCGGGAGTGTCTTTGGTCTGACTGTTCATTTTCTTTCACCTACACGTAATAGCGGACATGGGATCAGTATTCGATCTGAGCAGATTACACTTAGTTGAAACGTACAGCAAAGAAAGGACAGACTGAAATGTCTCGGCCAGGAATGAGGCCAGACTTCAGGCGTCTCTGTGGAATCGCTGGAGCTCAAGGAAACCATTTGAAACCACTGTGCAAGAAGCAGTTTGGGTGAGAAGGATGGAAGCTAGGAAAACTCTTGGAGCTTTGAGAACTCAGAGCAAGTGGACATTTCTTCCTGAGGCGTGTATTTTATTTTGAAATGTCTTCCAGTATTAAGCTTCCCTATTTCTTCAGTTAGTGATATTAAAATGAAGATAGGCAAATCCTCAAAGTTGGAGCAAATTTCCATAAGCTGACCTTCTTTGTGAATTCATCCCCGTCACCAGGGAACATATAAAGTTTCCCGATGAAAAAAACACGTGTCGTGTCTTGTTTGCCCAACTCCAGCACGGGCACAGTGCTTATGTTCTGTCTGACATCAGATTAATCTTTTCTGTTCAACCTATTAAACAAGAAACTGGAAGAAAGCTGGGGGAAATATTGTAAGTTCAAGAGAATTTTTCGAAGAAGATAAATTTTCAATTTAAAAATCATCACGAAAGCTCTCAAAGCAGAAGAAGAGCTCAATAAAATCTCTTCTAGGCATGCTTGATTTTTCCCTTGGTCTAAAATGTGGAAAGTGTTATTGGGATGACTAGATAAAGTAAATAATTGAGGAAGGAAAGCAGGCACCAGTCCTTCGTCACTCTACAGTCTCAAGAAAAATAAGACCTGGGAGGAAATTCGTATGGATTTTACATTGAATGGCACAACAAACAACATGGCTATTAATATATGATTGGCTATTAATACCGATGCCATTTGAAATCTTGTTTTAGATAGTTGAAAACTTGTGGGTCTTTGTCTTTTCAAAATATTTCCATTATAGTAACTCCCAAAGTTGTAAATCATCAAAAACATTGAAAGCCGCATAGTCCAGTTAGGAGGTACACTTTGTCCTGTCATTTTGAGACCGGCATTTTTCTCTTCTAATCATTTATTTAACTCTGCTTTGCCCATGTTTCTTCACTGCTCAGAAAGAGCTCATGTCTCTTATTTCCACAGGGAACATGATGCAAACAGAATCAATTACATGTACGCTCAGTACGTCAAAAATACTATGGAGCCACTTAATGTCCCAGACGTCACTAAGGACAAAAGATTTCCGTGGACGGTAAGCAACGCAGTTGTAGGCTCGGAGCTCGAAGGCTGTTCTCCCATTGGATCTGCACTGTCGGCCACCCTTCGGCTGAGGGACTGGCCCTAGCATTGCTGATCTGTGCTTTCCCTGGTCTGGGGAAGGAGAATGAAGTAGGGGTTGGTCAGTGATGCTTGAGTATTTTTCTGTGTACTTTTATCAGTTTTTAAAGATATATTAATGAATTACCATAAACTAATTTCGAGGTAATTTATCTATTACCTCCTTAATATCAGTGACATTTCTTAGGTAGTATTGCAAGAATTCTTCAATTTATTCTCAAAACTTAAATTCCGCATGGCTCGACCTTGTGTAATTGGTGATCTCCCACCCTGAGTAGCTCTGTGGGAAATGAATGAACGTCTGCCCTGACAGCAAAGCTGCAAAGAGCAGTTTCTCGGACTTTGAAAGCTTTGAATGCTGGCGTTTCCTCTCGCTGTGTTTTAGAAAGGCGTCACACGCTTTTACCGCTTACCTGTCTAGGAGCCCTTCTAGAAGTCCGGGCACCCGGGCAGTGGAAGCGGTGGCGGTGCACACTGTGGAGGGGCGGGCGCTGCCGCACCTCGGGGCCCCCCTTCTTGTTAAGTTCCTTGAGACGTCAGCTGCACCCCAGGTGTAGTGGATGCTGAGTACGTACTTTGCTTAATATTACTGTAAGCTCCTTGGAAAATTTAAAATGGGGAAAAGGGAAATATAGGATATTTATTATTTTTAATGATGTAAAGACTAATCGCTTTATATTGCATTGACGTGAACTTGATCGTAATTTGTACATTTTCTGCGCTCTGGCACTCCAGCTAATCAAAGGTGAATGTATTAGTGGTTTCGTTTGTCCAGGATAGTTTATATGACAGCATCCAGGGGGCAAATCTTCTTTTCATAATTTTGGGCTGGTTTTTGTTTTGTTTTTGTGTAGAATGAAAACACAGGGAATGCAAGTCAGCAACGCATTAGAAGTTTGCTCTGTACACCTATAAAAAATGGAAAGAAGAATAAAGTGATAGGTAAGCCTTTCCATGAACCTCTTCTCTGAACTTCTGAAAACAAAACATGTGCTCTCAGAAACGCCTGTCTTTCAAGTGTAAATTTAAAGAACAAAATGTGGAAAATATAAAACTTGGAATGATAAAAGAATTTTGAAATAATAACAGGCATTTGTTAAATATCTTATTAACTGTGATTTATTTCTGTAATTATTATAATCCTGTTTTAACAGAATATTTGTTTAGGAATGATGTGTCAAAAGTTAGTAGGCCAAGACATCAAGTTGATAACATGTACTATTTTAGAGTCTCACTTCTTAATTTCTCATTTTTCTTTTTAGAATATGTGGTTTAGGTTGTAGGTCGTATTCATTCATTCATCAAAAATGTTTTTCGAGCATTCCGCACGTGGGATAAATCCGAGAACAAAGCGGAAATCCCTGCCCACGGGAGTTCACGTTCTTATATGAGGTTCTAGAAGAATATTTGCAAGCAGAGTGGTGGAAGAAACGTATTCTCAGAAAATGGAATGTTTCATGTTATTGACATTTGTTTCTTGGCACTGCTGGTTATATCAAGAGTAGAACAGGAAATACGGGGTTGTATGTGCATGGCTGACACTGAAGAGTATCTGAGCTGTCCGCATTCTCCCGAGAACTCGGAACTAAAGGAGAGAGGAGGGCCTTCTACTGGCTGAACCAGCCTTTCAGATCCGCTCAAAATTCACACTCTATGATCTTGTTGCTGTTTCATACGAATGAGCAAAAGAATCTTTTTAAATGCCAGTCGAAAGAATCAGACTTCTCTCAGCATGCATTTTGTGTCACCCCACTTGAGAACAGAGCACAAAGTAAGCAAATGTTTTTGGAGAGGAGAAATTCCCTGAAAATAAAAAGAAAGAAAAAAGCAATTCCTCATTGGGGTTTTAGGTCGGAGCGCGATTCCAGGTTGAGAAGGAGCATTTCCAGTGTTCCTGCTGTTTATGAGTGTAACAGGAAGGAGAATTCGAGTTCTCCACTAGACTACCCACAGAGGCAGCGTGGAAAATGCCACGGTTGTCGATCATTTTTCCTGTATGTCACAGACCAGATTCTGCTCTTATGTAATTCTGATAGAGAATCCCCATAGAGTTACATGCAGAAAGACAAATGGGCCCAAGAGTTTTTCGCAATCTTCCTTCTCTCTCATTTGTTTCCATCACGGACATTCAGATGAAATTACAGACATGAGACCCGGGCGGGGCCTGTTGCCTCGTCAGGCGCAGTCCCTGGGGCCTTGTCTCCCAGCTCCTGTCTTCTGGGCGCTCTGGCTAATCCAGAGGGTTTCCACCGCTTCGCTTCCAACGCTGTTCATGAAAGATTGTTCTCATTCTCCGTTTATCTTAACCAAATATTCCCCCTCTTCATTAGGCTAAATATGCCCCGTTCCCACATCCTATTTACCAGAAATTCTCATGCCCATGTTTTCATACCGATTTCAGAGCATATTTTAAAGAAATTAGTCCTATTCCCAGTCAAAAAAAAAAAAAAAAGTAACCATCTCCACTTTAAATAACTTACGTTTTCATCTCTTTGTTAGTGAAAAAATATAATGAGAAGTATAGTGTTATACTATACATTGCTTGACAGTGAGATATGAGAGAGAAATACACATCTCTTACTGAACGTGTGTCCTGAACTGGTTACTCTCATCAAGTGTTGCAATTTGATTCCAAGGCATACATAAATAGTCCAAATTATGTAAGTTTAAATTTGACTTCAACTTCATTTTATTTTTCATATTATATTCTATCATTTGGCTATGTCACTAACTGCTCATGTATGTATAATATTTGCTGGGATTTTTCTAATGAAAGTGTAATTAAACTGTGCAGTATCATCCATGGCACACATTGCTCGTAATGCTTAAATTATCTATTTTTTTCTCAATTAGAGAATTGAAAACTTATTCATAGTTATAATAAGCACCAGGAAATAAGACAGTAGGGACAGTAACAATTGGAATAAAATGAGAAAAAAAATAAAACTAAGAATTTATAGCTTAAAATTATAAAAGTGAAAATCTATAAAACAAAAATAAGTATAGGTCTTATAGTTTCAAGAATTGATTGAAAAATAAAAAATAAAAAAATAAGAAAAACTTAATAGTAGCACTGGGAAAGAGACAAGCTTACCTTTATTGTACCGGAAACACTGAGATATTTCAAATGCTGAGGAATTTCTGAAAGATATGACATATATACCACTTGTAAGAACACGTTGAACACAAAATGGGCACATTTTGAATAGAGATAATGTCAGACAAAATAGAATTTAAAGTAAAAACATAATGTAAAGGGTCACTTTGCATTGACTAATTTTAAAATCCACACAGGAAAGTATAATTGTCATAAATGCTTCTAATAAACTAAAATAGCATAATTGACATAAAAGCCAAGGCTATTAAAAATACAAGGAGAAATGGACAAAGTGGTAGTCATAATGAGAGCCTTTCGTACGCTTCTCGTAGAACGTTAAAGTACAGGAAAAAAATAAGGAAACAGTATTGACTAATATAAAAAATGAAATGGATTTAATTGGCATATGTTGATTTACTTTTATATATCATTAAAAATACAAATTCCTGTCAAATACCCATTAGAAATTTACAAATATTGATGATATACACACATACAACAAAAACACCGTCATTTCTGAAAAGTAGAATTGACAGCTACTTTCATGGATCACAATGCCTTCACACTGGAAATGCAAAAAATAAAAGAAAAAGAAAAAGAACTGGAAATGCGTAATAATAGGGTAAAATGGAAGGAACAAACTCAGAAACTGAAAAGCATTCTCCTAAACAACAAAGAATTCAGAAGTCAAAACGAAAGTACAGTAGTTCCATGGTTTCAGTTACCCACGGTCCAAAAATATTAAATGAGAAATTACAGAAATGCACAATTCCTGTGTTAAACTGGGTGTGGACATGAGTAGCGTGGTGAAATCCCACACCGTCTCACTTGGGACGTGACCCCTCCCTTTACCTGGGGCCTTTGTGCTCCCTGCTCTTTGTCATGCAGTAGCCATCAGGGTTATCAGCTTAACTGTCCTGGTATGGCAGTGCTTGTTTTTGAGTCATTTTTACTTAACTATGGACATAAAGTCAGAAGGAGTGATGCTGGCAATTCGGATATGCGAAAGAGAAGCCGTAAGTGCTTCCTTTGAGAGAAAAGGTATGTGTGTACGGGAGAAAACAGTCTATGTAGGGTTCAGAACTCTGCGGTTTCAGACATAAGGAGGGGTTTCAGGATAAGGGAGAACTACTGTCTAGCATTTTAGAAAATTAATGGTTGTATCGGTGTAACAAAAACTCACGGTAAACAGTAAAAGCTATGCAAAGAAGATGTTTTACTTTAAATGTTTTGTTATTAATCAAGAAATAATGAAATTTTTTGAAGTGGTCAACTGAAGAAATTATAAAAACAGCACCTTTCTCTTTCTCATCCTCTGTGCTGCCCCCCAAAATAAATAAATGAGAAGAAAGACAGCAGAGGGAAAAATGAAAAGATAAATATATGAAAAGAGGGGACATATAGTAAAACAAGAAATATGGGCAAACAATAATAATAAACAAACTTTCAATACAGATGAGTATTATAAAAGAAATAGGAATGAGAAAGGAAATCCAATTACAGGTATAGAAACTTTAAAAGATGTTAGATAATGCGGGTACAAAAAGGTAATAATACATTTTGACAAAATGGAAAAATTCTGTCAAAATTGGTAATAACCAATACTAACTCAAGAGGAGTTCAAAATTTTGAAATGTTATTTTTAAAGTAATTTTTAAAAAAGTTGTTTTTAAAGTAATTTAAAAAAATGTTATTTTTAAAGTAATTTAAAAAAAGTAATTGAAATGTTATTTTTAAAGTAATTAAAAAAACAAAACAAAACAAAAAACTATTGCCCAAAGGAAATTGTAATCAAAGCAGAAGAGAGGATGAAATAAGGTGATTCATAGGCAAGGAAGAGGCAAAATAAAATAACTTACAAATAATGTGGTTGTTAAATGCAAAAACCCAAGAGAATTAGCCAGTAGAAGCTACCTAAAAAGAGAGTTTAAAAAGTGCCTGGTTATCAAGTTATTAAAGAGAAATCACTATAGTATATGCTAAGACAAATGATAATGGGAAAAAAATCCCATTTATAATAGTAAAAAGGAGTAAAATTAGTGTGAGATGTGTAGCATCTATATAAGGAATACTATAAAATTCTGAATAATTTAAAAATCTTTAGTAAGTGAACTGAAATAACATTTCCTGTCATTAAGAATCTATTTTGTAAGATGCCAGCTTTCCCCAGATTAGATTTGCATCAGTTTACATGAGTTGATTGACATGGATACATATCCTTGTCAGATTTTTTTTTCTAGAGGAAGCAGGATCCTTGACCAACATTTATAAAATTCATCGGGAAGACTAACATGTAAAAGGAATCAGAGTTAATGGATAAAGGATAATACAATGCTGAGAAAGTAACATAACTAACAGTATTGGGTGCACGCTGGGAGAGGTGGAAGGCTGATGGAACACAGTAGAAAGTCTAAGTGCAGACCCAGGTCTGGTCGATACAGTATCTGTGTCATTTTTGAAACCAGTGTATTTCATTGTTTCTAAGATACCATTGGTTGAAAGACACCATTTTTAAAATACCTCCAAGAAAGAAAAACATGATTTAACTTAAACTGTGGCTAGCAACTGATTAGGATGCATACTGATTTCAAAAATATGAAGATGTGAACAAGTACCTAATAGTTGAAATAAGTATGAATTTAGTATTTAAGGTAATAATTCAGATCATTAGAAAATTGACACTAAAAATCCAGTAGCAATTTGGGGACAAACTAAATTGAATTAGAAGATTAAATGGGATACAATAAATCTATAAATGTTCTAGAAGAAAGTATAGGTTTATAGTAATCTTAAAATGGGGAAGTTTTTTTTTTTTTTTTTTTTAAAGCAGGACACTAGTTGAAAACTGTAAAGACGACTACTTTGGCTGCTAAAAATTAAATGTTTTATACATCAAAAAAAGAAACTCCTCAAATTAAGATAATTGACAAATGACAGATGCAAAAAAATATTTTCAAGGCAGGTGATAAAGGCAGGTCTGGGATGCTGGCTGTGGAGTCCGTGTTAAGTGGCAGGGAGGACATGGAACAGTAAGCAGGGCGGGCCGCTCCACCCTACCGAAAGCCAAGAGGACAGCTGTGGCTGGTCACAGCATCTGACCCCTGCAGTTACAGAACAGGAGACATCGTTGTGTGATTCCAGAAACCGCTAGTCCGACAGCATCATTTCCAGAGACGCCTGCAGTGCCAGCCAGCTCTCAGGGCCCGGTGGCGACCGGCAGAAACGCTGTGTGCACGCGTGCTCGCGGGCGCCAGCGATGCTGGGACACGGGCATGTCGGGGTCGCACTGTGCTGCTGCTTGCTGTCGTCCTCGTGTGTTGTCGAATGTTTTATTCTATGAGCGTATATATTTATATATTTATACGCTCATAGAATAAAACATTCAACGACAACAATATTTATTGGTTTTTGCTGACTGGTTTTTGTTTCATTTTTGGTTCTGCATTAACTACTTTGTGTTTGTATTTGAGTGATTCTGATTTTGTGTGGCTTGCCGGTAGATGCGGCATCTCAAATGAACAATTTTAAATTTCATTTTATATGCTATCTGCTCTTCTAGTCATTAGTGAAAAGTTGTGAAAATTATAAATGTGCCCAAGCTTTAAATTTTCTCAGATGAAGAACTCTGTTTGTTATAAACATTCTTCATAGGTTTTTTTTTTTTTTTTTAAACCTGGATATTTTCGTTCAATAGAATTAACTTTTCTGAAGGTTGTAAAGAAATCAGCAGGATCATTATGAATGCTATGTAAATATGACTGCCCATTCCACTGTCAAAAGAGAATGTTATTATATGCCTAAATGGGTCATTTATCTCCATTCCTTTCTTGCCCTGAGCTTGACTCGGTCTGTACATCTATATTTGTACCGATAGCAATTGGATTGTAGCATAGGCACAACTTTAGCTGTTGTGCTCTGAGCTCACTCGATACTTATACTCTTAACATTCCATTTCAATACCTTTCCGTTCCAGAAGT
The DNA here is from genome assembly GCF_000325575.1 of Pteropus alecto. NCBI lineage: Eukaryota > Metazoa > Chordata > Mammalia > Chiroptera > Pteropodidae > Pteropus > Pteropus alecto. Next base: position 2,756,518 of record NW_006440645.1, on the reverse strand, counting down.
ATTGATTAACACTTAATGTATTCATTCAGTGACCTGACAGGCACAGGTCGACCTGCTGTCCGGGAGAGAGCTGCTTGGCTAGGTCACAGCCCAGCAGCTGTGTCTCGTTCCCACTTGTGGTCTCTTCCTTTTCAAAGACATGCAGTAACTCTCATGAAGTGATAACAAAGAAAAATCTTGTTTATAAAAAATGGACATTACATAGAACACTTGAGTAAAAATCGAAAGGCAATCACAGTGTGGTTTTAGGGCGAGGGTGTGAAACATGCAACTTGCAAGGAAAAGTGACTTGGGAGAGCGACGGCTCCGTGTTTGTAATGTGGGGATTCACGGAGGTTGGAGGACCTCACCCTTGGTTTTTATCACCCGTGGGACATGTTCTTTGCGGATAATGGATGCTGACTGCCGTTTAGCTGCGGTTTCTACGTGCCGCGTCCAGATCCATTATGCTTCGTTTAAACCTTTCCTTGGTAATGTGTAGAGACGTGATCTGTCTCGCAATGCCAGAGCAGAGAGAGTGATGTCTTTACTCTAAAGCAGAAAAACTCCCGCAGAAAGAGAGCAAACTCGAGAGTACAGATAATCTGTAGCGTTAAAGAAAGCGCCTGCCCGCGGTGATGAAGGGACGTACTGCTCAGCCCTGCATCTCAGGGACCAGGGGCATGAGAGATCTCGGACTGTCCTCCAGGGAAAGCGGATGGGTCAGAGCTGCAGTCGGCCTTCTTCCATTAACTTGGTGAATGTGTTTGGGGTTCCTGCTGGGATGGCAGGCACTGTGCTCGCTGAGGAAGTGAACCCCGAAAAATAAAATCAAGATATGTGGGGCCTACAAAGAGGGACAGAAGTAAAACTCACCATGGTACACCAAGCGACAATGGTGAGGGCGTACAAGAGAGGTGCCTGCCTCACCGGGAAAGTGGGGGCCCCAGGAGCCCACTGTGAAGGCGATGTGGGGATCGATTGGCTGCCAGGGAAGGGGGCATGGGGAGCATACCGGCCGGTGGACAAGCACAGGCAAAGGTGAGGGCGGGCAGGACGGCGGGGGGCCGTTAGCACTGGCATGAAGGGCCTCGAGCTGCAGGTGTTAAACGTGGCCTTTGGGGCTTGGCCGCCTGATGCTGAGATTTTAGACCTAGGCCCACTGGGTGGCCTTGAGCAAATGACTTCACCTTTCTCCATCTGTTAAGTGGGACAGTCACACCATCCTCAGTGTAAATCGTGAGGACGAGAGGCCCTGTTTGTACTGGAGCATTTAGCCCAGGCCTGCCCCACAGTGGGCACGTGATGGGGTCTGTGGTTATAGACTTAGAGGCAGAAGAGATAAGAACTTTAACAACAGGGGGTTTCACCCAGAGGTAGGAAGTCACCCAGCTCCTCGCAGTGACCACAAAGCTCAGGATTCCGGAGAAAAACTAGTTCAGTGAGGATTTATCATGACGTAGATGTCACCTTCCATCTATGTTGACGACATGTTTGACTTTGGAAAAGAGGCAAGGACATAGGAGGTTTTAGGTTTCCTCAGAGAATAGTTCTGCTTTTGTTTCTAAGTAAATAGTCCTTATTTGCATTTTATTCGGAGTATTAAAAGTTGTCTGCAAACATGATTCTGCTGGATGCAGAGGCACATACTTGAAATTTGAGGCCATCTCTATGAATCGCCTGTTTTCTGCGTTCTGTTTTGTATGTAATTGTTTTTTAACTTCTGGTTTCTCGATAAGGAAAGGCAGTCTGCGTGACCCAGAATTCTGATGTGCATCAAAATTATTCTCTTGGCAAGAGCGCAAAAATCCAATTAGTCTCCAAAGGACAAATTGTCTTTGGAGACTCAACTGACCTAAAACTCTGGCAGAGCCTAGAAGAAAATAGCACTCCAGGATTTTTTGAACACAGGCAACACACGTTTCGGACTACATGAAATGAGTCCCGTGTGAATCATGCAGTTTCCTCCTCCAGCTGGTACCCATGAGGCTCCGTTCGCTTGTTTGGAGATGCCAGACATCCCCAAAAGTGTGAGACAGTCCTTGGTGGGGGGAATACGTTAAAGTCAGTAAAAACCGTGATGGTCACAAATAACATTTGCTCCGTTTCTGGGTCGTCGTAGGGGTTTGCCAACTTGTCAATAAGATGGAGGAGAACTCTGGCCAAGTCAAGCCTTTCAACCGCAACGATGAACAGTTTCTGGAAGCTTTCGTCATCTTCTGTGGCTTGGGGATCCAGAACACGCAGATGTACGAAGCCGTGGAGAGAGCCATGGCCAAGCAGATGGTCACCCTGGAGGTGGGCCGCAGCCCGGGGGGGCGCCTCGGTCCCCACTTCCCAGCGCCCAGTCCCCCAACCCCTCCACTCACTGTGCCTGTGACATAGCAGCACCCTCACGAGTATCGTGTCTTCTAGAGGGTCAGGACCTTGCGTCCTCTTTTAACAGCTAAGGAAACAGACCCAGAATCTTTTAGAAACTTGTCAAAGGTCACATGACCAAACCAAAACTCAGGCGGTGTGTCCCGTCCATCGTCCGCTTTTTTTGGCAGGAAGCAGTCGTTGACCTGTGAAATCTCCAGTCACACAGGTGGTTACTGCCACTGTGGCCTGCCTGCCCTGTCTCCATCCCTCCCTGCGAATCGCTGTAGTCACTTTAGATATAGTCATTTTATGAAAACAAAGCAGAAAACAAAAACGAAACAAAAGCAGAAACCCTCAGCACTCTTGGAGAATCAGAGTAAGGAAAAGAAAAAAAAAATCAAGGAAAATCAGGAATAGTTTAAACTCTTAGACTAGCTGCTTCACAATCTCTCAGAAACTCAAACTGGAGACTTATGGACCGCACTTCTGGGAATCCCGATGGAATAAAGTCTTGCATAGAGGCTGGGAGTCTGCCTGTGACAGAGCACCCCCAGGCGGCTGGCGAACCCCTGTCCTGGGGACTGGCCTCGGGTAGGTGCCCTGCCCTCCCCGGTGGGCCAGCCCCTTCCAGATGGATTTCACTAACTGCCTCGAAATGTGCACTTTGTATAACAGATGTGCCTTTCATCATAGACCAGTCTGGGGAGGGGGGGTGGACTTCAAGAAGTGCGGGTGCCTCTGCTTGGCCCTCCGTGCATTTGTATGAAGTGTATTGGAAGTTGGTCTGCTCCCACCTAGTTGGGATGAGTGGGGATCAGTATTTGGGATATAACTTTTTCTGAAATCCCTAATAAGTAAATAGCCAACCTAAAAAGCGAGAAAGTTATACATTAAATGTCAAGATTTACCAGTAACTGAGATAGTTCACTTTACTTTCTAAGGCAAATACAGAACACTGAAGTTTGGCTATAGTGTTATATATGAGACCTCAGATTATAAACTTCTTGTGTGAAATTTCAGTTCCAAATGCATGCACGTGCGTGCACACACACAAATATATTTAAATTATGTATGTGTACACACATGTACATACAGTTTAAAGTATCTGAAAATGGCTACCTTCTTAATAATGATTCTCGAAGTGTTGGGGTTTTTTGTAAATCTGTGTTGGCTCTGTCAAAAGTAAACTTTCTAAATATGTTTTTAAAATATGATAGACATTTAAAATATAACCGCTCCCCTGGTGAAAAAGAATGTCTGAAATAGTATCCCATTGCTTTGGGTTATCGCTTTTGAGGATGGGAATGAATGCTTCTGATGCTCAGTGGTAAGAGCTAATGAGTGAGCCCGACTCCAGGTCCACCAGGCCAGTGGAGAGTTCTAGAGCAGGGGCTGAGAGCCGGGCCCGAGGCCCCGTCCTCTCACTGGGCGTGAGGGCGGGCACAGCCAGGCCACGAGCGCCCCATGCCTGGGTGGGTCCCTGGCCGGCATGGCCGTGCTCAGCCCTGAGTCCTGAGTGCAAGCGTTGGGCACCTCTGCCGTTGCGGCCCCGCCATGCAGTTTTTCTCTTTGAATTCCCCAGTGGGTTCAGGCTTCATCTGGAGGCCACGTCTGGACTACTTGCTTTCCAGATATCAACATTAAAATGTCAGTTCATGCAAAGGTTTTTTTTTCCTAATTCTGTACACAAGCAAAAATAACTAAAATCAGTATTAAAAAAAAAAAATCTAAATTTTCTGCCAAGTTTGAGCCAGTAGTGTGACTTATAAAAAACGTGTTTGTCACGTCAGCAATGTCAAAGGAAGAGTGACATATTTCTCTGAACGTAGGGAGGGCGACGGTTTTCTGAAACAAACCATGGAATTGAAATCGGGGATTTTCCCTCTGTCGAAAGCAGACGACAAAAGAAGGTCTGACGTTCTGAGCGGCCTGCTTGTCTCTCCGGGCAGTGTTAGCAGAAGCCAAGCTCGAGGTTCTGGTCTGCGTCCGGCGGCCCTCTCTTCTCTAACCTGTCCCCTGTTTCTGCCCGGCAGGTTCTGTCATATCACGCCTCAGCAGCAGAGGAAGAAACGAAAGAGCTCCAGTCCTTGGCGGTAATCCTCCCCACTTCCTCTGTGAAAATGGCTAACTACAGACACCTAGTTAATGCGTATATATGCCTCTCTCACTGGCTCAGGGAAGCGGAGCCAGGTCACACGGTCACATGGTCAACCCCCAGCAGGTCACGCGGTCACACGGTCGACCCCCAGCAGGTCACTTGGTCACATGGTCGACCCCGAGCAGGTCATGTGGTCACACACATGGAGTGATGAGCGATGAGCAATGGAGTGATGAGCGATGGAGCGATGAGTGATGGAGCGATGAGTGATGGAGTGATGGAGCGATGAGTGATGGAGTGATGGAGCGA
>NW_006440645.1:2747793-2751176 GCF_000325575.1 Pteropus alecto | reverse complement strand
AGCCCTCTCTTCTCTAACCTGTCCCCTGTTTCTGCCCGGCAGGTTCTGTCATATCACGCCTCAGCAGCAGAGGAAGAAACGAAAGAGCTCCAGTCCTTGGCGGTAATCCTCCCCACTTCCTCTGTGAAAATGGCTAACTACAGACACCTAGTTAATGCGTATATATGCCTCTCTCAGGGCATCTGCTTCCACTAGCCATGGTTCCTTAGACATTTAATCAAATGTGGTAAATATTTAGATGGACACTCGTAACAGCATTCAATCAACTCGAATTTCTCACAGGGCTGCAAAGGCACCGATGATACAGAGCAGAAGATAATAACTTGTGTTGACTTCATAATACATTAATACATTATGTGATTCTGATCTCTTTCCTAATAATTGCTTTAATCTTTACATCTATCCCAGGCCAAAATTAAATTTAGTTTCCAATGCCTGGAGCAGTGGCCAGGTGACTGCGAAGTGGTTGTCTGTTAGGGAAATAACACAAAGATGTGATCATTGTCACCGATAACCTACTCTGCATTATCAAGACTTGAGAGTGATTTTAGTTTCTGACCATACGGCTTACAGAGCGTTATGTGAAATCAGGTTCAAATAAGGCCAGTTCCTGAATTCTCGTTATGCTCTTATTCAGTGTGCTGAGAGGGAAAAGCGCAGTACAGTGGTATCTGTTCTAGGTTTTGATTGAGATTAATGAAAATTTGAGGCACTTACATATTTGCAACCACGGGCTTAGATTTGAGACGATAGAGGCCGGGTCTGTGTGAGCTGTGACGAGTCATAAGGAATGAGAAGGGCGTGAACAGGTCCCAGAGCTTCTTCCTCATCGCCGTCATCATCATGGCCCGCCAAACACGCGTCCCCCGTGCCCTGACGTGCGTTTCCCACGTACACTGCCACACTGAAGCTGGGGCAGCCAAGTCACTGGCTCAAGGAAGCGGAGCCAGGTCACACGGTCACACGGTCGACCCCCAGCAGGTCACACGGTCACATGGTCGACCCCCAGCAGGTCACGCGGTCACACAGTTGACTCCCAGCAGGTCACACGGTCACACACATGGAGCGATGAGCGATGGAGTGATGGAGTGATGAAGTGATGAGCAATGAGCGATAAGTGATGGAGTGATGAGTGATGGAGTGATGGAGTGATGAGTGATGAGTGATGGAGTGATGGAGTGATGAGTGATGGAGTGATGAGTGATGGAGCGATGAGTGATGGAGTGATGGAGTGATGAGTGATGAGTGATGGAGTGATGGAGTGATGGAGTGATGAGTGATGGAGTGATGGAGTGATGGAGTGATGGAGTGATGGAGTGATTCCTGAGAAGGCAGCTCCAGGAATGAAACAGCAGAGGTGAGAGGCCGTGGTGAGAAAATGGGGAAGTGAGCACAAACCGGTCTTTAAAAACCAGTTTTGTGTGAAAGAGAGAGTGCAGAAGTAGCTGAAAGGCGTTGGCTGAATCTCGTGAGGTTTTTATTGTTCGTTTTGATTTGTTCTGGGCTTGTGAGCAGCGTTTGCTGACTAGCCAGTAAACCAACATGTTCTTGGACCAGGGGAGCGGGGGGACGTTGCAGGGGAGCGGGGGACGGGCCGTGCCAGACGGGGAACTGATCTGGACCCTATGTGGCCAAGAGGGAAGGGATAATAATATAACAGTAGCCACCCCGATGAAGCACGTACCACCTGTGTGGCACACTGGAGTTCTTCGTGCGTGTTGACTAAGGGCATTTAATCCACAGCAACCCTATACTACTGTATATGCTAGGTGTAACGAGCATTTTGAAGTTCTGTTTGAGATTGAGAGAGTTTAATTTCCCTGGTCTGGGTCTCACAAGTTGTAGGTGAGGGTGCCAGGACTGTCCAGGTGGCCCAGGGCCAGAGGCCATAGCTACAGAGGAAGGGAGGGATGGAGGACTTGTGATCCCGATGGAATCACTCACTGAGTGGGAGCCGTTTGCCAAGGGCAGTTTGAGGAACCTGAGATGATTTCACCTCGAAGGTTCTGCTTCTTTTGGAGTTAACCTCATTTGGCATTGGCTGTACTTATTTTGTTCTCAATGGTATTTGAAGAAATGAGCTTTTTTTTTTCTGTTATATACGAAGGTTTATAGGTTTAAAGCATCTTTCACATCAGGCTTAATCGACTCATTTGTCTAACCCTCCTAGAATGCTGAAGTTTAGAACTAAATGCACACTGTGAGTGGGAAATGATCACATGGAAAGACAGATTTTGAAGTCTTGCAGGCTCTGGGGGGTCATTAAGTTAGTTCAGAAACGAGGGCGAGGTTACACTCTGCCATGTGCTGTTTTAGATAAATAAAAACTAGCATATAGAGTAATTTCTAAAGATAATGCTGAAAAACATCACTGGGCTATTTCCTTTTCACTTTGAAAATAGCATAGTCTTTCAGAAAATTCTGAAAACTATTTTCTCAATTATGTTTATAATTTTAGCAAGAGAAAAACACTGTGGAATAACTGAAAATTGCTGCATTACAGTATTGTTCTAAAGCATCTGTTGTTCCATTTGGGAAATAGATTTCTGGCAGCTGCACTGAGAAGTTTAGGGTTACGTGGCTTGTGGGTCAAGTAGCTCTTTTCAATGGCTTGGAATTCAGCAGCCAATTGCAATTCTATCAACCTAATAAAAATTCGTTTACAGCTCCAGCTACACAGGTGTCTGCATCATCCAGCAATCACCAAAATAGCAAATCTTGTCAGTGTCTGATTATCTCAGTTTAAAACTTAAATTGAAAAGCTGTCAAATATTTCCTAAACTTTTATTTTTAAAAATTAGTTCTTAAGAGAATTAAATAATGTATGCAAGGATACTAAATATTTATGCCTATGCCCAGAAAATTCATTAGTCGTACAAAGGTAAATTTGTTGATGGGAAATTCATAATTCTTATTTTTTCCCTTGCTTTATTTGAGTTTTCTGTATTGTATATCCTATTTTCAATCTAATCTTCTCTGAGCTTCAAATTGGATATAACAGAAATAAGGCCTTAAACTAAGCATGTGGCCATCTACCTTTTAACGGTCCTTAGTCTCAAGTACTGAGAAAAATGGAAGGACTCAACGGACCTGGTTACGGTTATTATGAAGTTCTCAGGTGCTGACTGTTCGGTTGGTTCGATTGCCTTTTCTGCCTTCCTCTCTCATTAGAAGAGCAGTAGATAAATGTGTATCCATTTAGTTTTTTTTTTTTATCATAACTCCGTTTTGTCACCGAGCCAGTGCCAACTCCGCTCAGTCCCCATAGCTCCCACTGGGCAGCAGTGTCTCTAACCACAGGTCTCGTGTCTGAGAGGAACGGGGCCCTGTTGAGCCCCTGAAATTCTGTGTCAAGACCGCCAGAGGGGCAGGGCTGCCCACGC
>NW_006440645.1:2737230-2747348 GCF_000325575.1 Pteropus alecto | reverse complement strand
TGTGCTGGGTCTTCTCCACACTGACAAGACTTAGTAGGTTCTGTTTGATTCTTCCTGCTTTGGCTCGGCAAGCTGATCTCACATTTTCCTTTGATTTCACTAGGGGATTACTTCCGGTGGTAATCTTAGCTGCGAAGTATGGTGACAATAGAGGTTACCCAGATCTGTGCATACTAGACCCAGTTCTAGCCATAAATTTACGCTAAATTTTTATGTGTAAGCATATATGTATTTTATCAGAATCTTGACGTTACATGCCTTCTTTATATGGTTTTGAAAAACTGTTACACTCATTGCCCAACTTTCATAGTCTGCCTCTTCCTTGTTGAGATTTAAAGGAATTCATTTATATGTTGTTAGAAGGAAAAATTGTAAAACGTGTTAAAATATTGATATAGTTATAAACAAAATAGACTGATCCAGTCCTGCTGTGCCTTGTTCACGTTATTCTCTGTAAGATTTGGTTCCACATAGAGCTGGATGTTCACATCCCTTCATTTAAGAAGATTTCTCTCTCATTCCTATCTGGAGTCACTTCCCCCTTAGAGAAAGATAAATTCTAACAGCCTTGCAGACTACGTGGGTTCATTTATTTAAAAACACATGTCCTGTGCATGTTAAAAGTGGGGAAGAGAGTGGATTATCATGGCTGTCACATGGCAGTATGCCACGACCTGGAATCAAACCGCGCTGTGTGACAGTGCCCCAGTTTGGGGACAGGAGGGGCAGTGATCAGGGACAGGAAAGGAGAGATTGGGTTACTTGATGAGGATGCCTCGTGGCTACCTGTAAACTCTTCACATGCACTCATTTTACCCCTGAAAATCATTTCATTAAAGGATGGGTCTTCGGGGAAAATCTCTTCCTCTTAACCTTTCCGTCGCATAAACACCAAGGAGGCGTGTGGCGGAATGCCCTTGTGAGACGCCGACTGGGGACAGTCTGACATTTCACGGAGGAGCGAGTCAGTAGCTGCCCTCCTTTCAGCCTCGTTTTAATAACTTTCTGGAAAGGGGGCCTTTCTGAGCAGCTGGCTGTGTGGAGCTGTTGCCGCGATTTCTGTTTCAGCTCTGGAGATCTGGTACTTCAGACCTGAGGCGGGCAAAATGCCCTCGACGGTGGCGTGACCTTTCTGTGTGGAGATTATACACCCGAGCAAGTCGTGCAGCCACACGGCTTTGTTTTCTTCCGAGGTCACAGTGACTTCACCACAGGCTAAATATAAACTTTTTGCATGAAGCATCCACCAAAAAAAAGAAACTCAATAATTTTAAAGTGATCATTATATTTACCTGACCCAGGTATATTATTTTTCATGAACATGTGCTTTATGCGCTTCAAGGAGGCCACATACGCCTTCTATGTATTACTTTTTATAAAGGCTCGTTTCCCCATTGAGTAAAGAAAGAAGCACCGTCCACACCTGTGGGAAAGGGACCCCAATGTTTCCCAGTCATTGTGCGAGTGGCCTTCATAATGAGAAGGGCATCGTTTGTCTTAAATAAGGACTCAAAAAGCTCAGCAAAGAGTTTCTTTGACTTTAGAAAAATAGGTGACTGTCAGTCAGGATTCTCCAGAGAAACGGAACTAGCAGGGTGTATATCGAAGGAGCTCTATTCTGAGGAATTGGCTCACATGGTTATCAATCACCACAAGTGACTAAAGAAAGTCCCTACCTGAGCACTGGCATTCTCCGTCATGGTGTGAGGGGCCCCATGGGGAACACCCGCATGCTCGCGTTACCACCCCTCAGCCAAGCGCGTTCTTTGTGTGTCTGCCCCCTCCATCAGGCTGTTAGTTCTCGATTAATAATGATGGTAATAGATATCGTTTATAAATTGCTTAATAAGAACCTGGTTTACAGGTTTTACTGAATGATGGAATGAATAAATCAGTCAGTAAATTCTGGAAAATCCAGACTTTTAGAAAGCCCACAGTCTAGCGTGGAATAACACAGCTCAGGCTCCTTTAATCCATTCAACAAGATTTCGCTTTCTGTTTCTGTAAGATGATGAAGATGGAAATAATGTGATAGCTGATTAAACACGTACGAAAGCACCTGCCGCCTGCTGGTAGAGCAGGCCTGGCGAGGGCACTGAGATCGTTTGCGTCGCCAACCCTGATTTTCGTGAACACAGCGTGATGGTCAGGACCATGGGTCCGAAGAGAGGCGACAGCGCCCAAAGCCCAGCTCCGGGACCCGAGGCCAGTACGTGGCTTCCCTGAGCCTCGCTTTCTTTGTCGGTGAAATGATAAAGGATTTGCCTCACTGAGTCGTGGAGACCAGAGTTCCTGGTACTTGTGCCCGTTAAGGGTTAGTTACTGGCGCTGGTCCCAGTGGGGGAAAAACAGATTCTCACGATCCAGGCCTGGCAGTTTCGAAGTCTTGGTGTTCGCCGCCGTGCCCAGGCCGCCTCGCTCAAACCGCTGGCCTGCTGTGCACGAGAAGGTGTGTGCTCCCGTCAGTCAGCCTAAGCAGATCAGGTAGGAGCAAACTTCCTGGGAGGGGAAACCACCATGTGTGGTAAGAACAGATGCAAACCTTCTGTTTGTGAAGGAGCCGATTCTTCTATGTGAGGGGAATCATCTAGAAATGACCCTTTTGAGTAACTTCCTACCCACAGCTGCTAAAAGCAGAGAACTGTGTGTGTGGAATCAAGCATGGAAACCCCACGTGGCCGTGGCAGCTAAGGTGCACCCGCCCGTTTACCTTAAATGCTGAGAGAGAGCTTAGACGCTGTCCCAGCAGGTCGTTGGCAAGGTTTAGATGCCACCTGGTGTGGCATTTGGTTCCCGAGTGAGAGGCGACTGCTCTCAAACCTTAGAGACAGTCCGATCCGGCCTCCTCGTTTAACAGGGAGGAAACAGGCGGACACGGGAGCCCCTCGTCTGGGCGAGTCGGCCGACTGCTGAGACGAGACTTGAGAGCAAACAGTCCTCGTACCACGCTTTTAAGTTTCTGTTTCATGATCGTGATCTAATGCCGAAATGCAAACGTGGTAGCTGATCTAGGGTTTTGTCCGCTGGTGATCGGTTTATTTATCTCTGGTTAGTCAGATGGTATTCTGAACCGGTTTTAAGAATCACTGAGAAATTAAAATACTTTCCTAACTCTGCCTGGCTTCCTCTAACCCAGTCCAGCCCTTCTCTCAAAGGATGTCCTTTCCACCTGCACTGAATTTTACTTCGAGAGGCGGTTGGGGTTTTTTTTATTTTTTTATTTTTTGCAAGAAGGCGCCAAGGCATTAGGAAAAGAGTCATAGAATGGTGACTTAAATGGAGAGTTTCCTCTGAAGGAGCAGGAGAGGCACATGGTTTCTTTATTGGTTTCAGTGGCGGATGCAACAAAGAACTCAGAAGGAAAGTGAGGTCGCATTACTGAGCTCTCCCCAGACTGCAACTTTAGCCCAGTGAGCTCGGTGTGTTTTGCATTCCGTGTTCGGTTAATTTGACACACGTTGAACCTCCCAACTCTAGAAGGGCCTAACTGTGTTCAGATTAGCCACTCAAACACCAGAATGCTGTTGCCTGAGGAGTTACAGCATCATGCCCTCGCGTGGAGGGGTGAGCGGAATTGGGGGCACGAGGTGCTAAGTATCATGGTTCCAGGGGGGTTGATTGGGTTATTATTGCTTTACAGAATCTTTAAAATGTTATTTCTGTTCACCTTCAGTACCACAGTGCAGTAAGCTCTATTCTCCCCTGGAAAAAGACAAAATCGGAAATCCCACTTTGCAAATTCTAACAAATCAAACTGCCACTAAAAGAAGCTGCAAAAATCCAGAATTGTATACACGCCCCCGACCCCAGGATACCACAGACTGTATTCCCTGCTATTAGTAAAATGTAGAACATTTTGTTTTGTGAAATAGAATTTAAAATCACCTTTAGCCCAAGCCCTTTCAAGGCAGACAGAAAGTTGAATTCTCTCATGAGGCCCAGAGAGCTTTAAATGACGTGTGACTTTCTCACGCTTGTTAGTCATTGATCCCAAATGTCGTGAACCTCTGTATCGCTGACCAGAGGGCTCTGAAGGAACATGTTTGCCTGTCCCCACGAGGTCAGCTTGGAGAGGTCGGGTCGTGGTGTGGTGTGACTGGACAAGCAAAGGTGCTTTCTCTCTGGAGGGAGAGTTGGGGTGAGCGTCGGGTGGAGAGAGGCTCAAGCTGTGTTGGCCCCCTTATCCTGTGGCATTTAGAATATCCGTTAGTGGAAGGAAAGAAGGAAGACTTCCTGCTCTAAGAATAATGAAGCCCTAAGGAAAAAACATCTGTTCCGGGCTGGCCGGTCAGTGCGGTGTGTGGAAGGGGACTTAGAGCTGGCCCGCACCCCCTCCACACTCCAAGCCCCCAGCCCCCGCTCTGGTGTTGGGGCCGGAGGAAGCAAGGAAGCCCTTTCTCCAAACATTGTAAATCCTCTCTTCCCCTGTCCAGCCCACGCATTAGCCTGTGGGATCGGCTTAATAGAACACATATTTTCTCGTGCATTTGGGCCTTGGGAAAAGATTCTTAGTTTGGAGTGTGACGCTGGAACATGCGGAGGTCAGGATGAGGAGGTGGGGTGCCCTCAGATCGCTGGGGGACTCTGGGTTGCTCCGTAACATTTTATTGTTTTGACTTTTTTACTTTGTAAAAGCCGGGGTAAAGCAGAGTAGTGATGTCCCAGATACAGGACACTTAACGGGTCTGGAGGGGTCGAGGAAAGTCCAGGGAAGGAACCACTGTCACTTCGTGGGAATCAGGGCCCAGTGTCGCCCGATTTTTTCAGAGAAGCCTGAAATCTATTATTTTTGGTTAGGATCTCCCAATTTTTAAACAATATAACAAATTTGGTGATTTTCCAAAAACATTTTAGTACTAAACGAGATTGGAAGGCACCTGCCAGGTTTGCTAATTTTTCAACACAAGTTGAGGGCTTCTCTGTACCAGGGGGCTTGGGGACCTTACGACCGAAACTTACGGCTTAGATTAAGGCAAGGGAATGAGATTTTTCTTTCCCATTCATTGAACAAATATATTAACAAATATCAAAACCGTATCCTTCAGCTCTCACAAGGATACAAAGACGTGTAAGGTACAGCCTGCAGATCCCAGTCTAAGTGGAAGACAGAAGGAAATCACGGTACAGCAACGTCATTTCATTTAATCGGTGTTCCCAAGGCGGGATCAGCTCTGGAGGGCATCTGACCCTTTGGATAGGAGCTGGGCCTTAATTAAAGGAGACCCTCAGTTACACGGAGTAGGCGATTCGTGGGAAAAGCAGGAGGTACGAAGGGGTGTTTGAAGAAACCGCAGGTGTTACGTGCAGTAAAAGGACATCAAATCGCAACCACGGGCGGTAATTCAGAAACCCTCCAAAACGCAAAGTAGGGGAGAGAATCACCTCTGTGCTTGTGTCTGTGCCTGGAAAATGGAGCGCGTGTGTCCACCTTGTCTGGTGGTTGCGGGTTACGTGTGAAATGCTTGGAGCGTCTTCACTGGCCTCCCCGCTCATCCCCAGCCCAGTGCACGGGGCGGGCCCAGGACAGCGACTCGGTCCCTCTCTGCTTGTGAAGGGCACTGGGGAGTCAGAGGGGCCCGGTGGGTCCCCAGCCCTGCCTCCCGCTGCAGGCACAGTCTCGAGGCAGTCACCCTCTCTTCTCCACCTGGCTTCCCGGAACCTTGTGAGTTACTCGTGTGGCTCAGTCTAAAAAACAAAACAAAAAAAAACGGGAGTAGTTCTGCATGAAAAGCTTCCCGGTGCATTACATTCCAGGGAGAGACACAGCGTGCAGTGTCCCTGTGGCAGCGTGGGGGGACCCGTGACACTGCCGCTCCAGCAGCTTTACTTGTCTCTCTTCTCCCCCAACCCAAGGCTGCCGTGGTGCCATCTGCCCAGACCCTGAAAATCACTGACTTCAGCTTCAGTGACTTCGAGCTGTCTGACCTGGAAACGGCGCTGTGCACCATTCGGATGTTCACCGACCTCAACCTTGTGCAGAACTTCCAGATGAAACACGAGGTAGGCGGTGGCGTCCCTGGGGAAGGCACTGTGTGTGTGTGTGTGTGCGTGTGCGCACACATGTGTATGCATGTGGTGTGCACGTGTGTGTGTGTATGTGCGTGTGCGCACGTGTGCACGTGTATATGTGTGTGTGCACGTGTATATGTGTGTGTGCGCGGGTGCGTGTGTGTGTGCGTGTCTGCGAGAGAATTCACTTTGGATGCCAGTACGGAATAGGGATTTTTAAATTTCAGTGATTGCTGTACTGTCACCTAATGCATACCTGAGATTTTTAAAGAAAACAATTAACCGTTAAAAGGGCACTTACTGGGTTCTCACTGTACATAAAGCACCAGGTTGAAGAACTGGGGAGTTTTCCCCACAGTGACCTAGTGGGGTGAGGGGTCGGGCTGGGGCTCGGGGCACTGGGGGAGGGGCTGGGAGTGGCAGGCAGAGCCTTGGAGAGGAAGGTAAGAAGCCCATCATGTGAGCCGCTCAGAGGAATTAGGATTTTTGTCCTGAAAACCATGCCGAGTCGCCGAGGAATCTGAAGCTGGAGGTGACGTGATGTCACCACAGAGGCTGTGATAACGGGGTGCAGGGAAGGGTCAGAACAGCGAGCTGCTTGGAAGCGAGGCCATGCGCTGGGTCCCAGTAGGGCGTCCGTATGGGGTGAGGAGGAAACTGATTTTTCTGCTGCCGACTACCTTATTCACCCCTCAGAAAGCAGCAGGGCTGCCATCAGTACCCCATACTGGTCTGCAGAGACCGGGGAGCTCTGTTTTGTCTCGCGATGGCTGTGTGCACATCATCAAAGAATACGGGAGAAGAGAAAGGACTGCTTGAAAAAATTTCAGGAATTTGGCTTTGAAGCCATTTTTTTTCTGGTCAGCTGAGTCTCTTTGTATAGATTTCCTATCGGGAAACGTAGATACCTTGGTGGCCACCACTGTTTGGTCGCTGCTAACCATGAAATGACAGTAGACACGTACGCTGCACGCGGCGCTGAGCTGGGCACACGTTTCCGCCGTGAGCTTTCCTGCCCCCGGGACCCTCACAGTAGGGATGAGAGCGATGGCTGACGTCGCTGAGTGCGGTTTATGGTGTCATTTACGGTATTGCTGCAGCTGACCTAGCTCTCGAGTGAAGTTTGTGTTACTCTTGGATGAAAATAGAACTGTCTGTAGACTCTGCTCTGATAATACTTCGTTCTTGTCAGAGCGTGTTGATTAAAGGGTCGCACGTTATCTGAAGATTTCAGTTAGCTCTGTTATTACGGTCCCTGCTTTACAAACGGAGAGCCTGAGACAGCATGGCAAGTAGAGAGGTCGTGGACGGTGAGCCTTAGCTCTCCTAGCGAGGAGCTCTCAGCGCCTTGCTCTCACGTTCCCAGTTTTGTAAGCCGATAACTGGCATAATGGTGTGACTTCCCGTGTGGGAGTTTGTGAGAATCATACAGGCGTCTGTGTGAGTATGTGTATCCATGTGCATGTGTGTACACTCGCGTGATGTTTTGCTTAACACACAGGTGCAGAGTGCATGTCAAACTTGAGTCTGGTTATGTCACCACATCAGATGTCTCTATTGTAGGTTCCGGGGCTCGTGTTAAAGGCCTTTTCTATTAATGGAGCGAAGGCTGCATTCAGAGCTAGAAAGTTCTAAATGTCAGTCTGAGTCCTGCTTCTCGCCACCTACAGGACTTCGTCAACCAAAACAGCATCTTGTGCCCTTTGATTTTCCCGGCCTCGCGTACACTCAGCTAGGAACGACTTTGTTGGAGGCCTGGCTGGGACAAAGGAGGTGATCCTCGTGCCTGTTTATGAAATTCTTATACGTTGGTTTATTTCTTATTCCTTAAAAACATATGCTTTTAGATAGCATTTGAGCGGTAGATATGGAGAGAGTCACTCAGAATTTCTTTGGCAATCTCTATTCTTTCTTCTTCCTGGATTTTTGTCCATTAGGCAGTGTCTCATTCATCTGCTTTCCCTTTCTGCCTGAATAACTGCTAATCTAATTCCCGCCAACCTCAGCCCGAACATCACATCCTTCTGGTTGGCCTTCCTGCCTTCCTGACTCCACTGTGGTGTTTGTTTCAGATACTGTTGTCACTATAATTTTAGGACGATAGGACTGAAATGTTTTTGCCTTCGAGAATGTTAGCATCATGGAGATGCCCTGACAAAGACTGTTCCTTCTGAAGAGTACGTCACATCTTCACGTCTCTGTAGCCTTCAAATCTTGAGTTCCTCTCCCGTAAGGAACAGGGTCTTGACCCTTCCTGAACAAACCTGTGCGTGCGGAGCTTATTCTCACCTTCTGCTTCCACCCACCACCCCCGAGGTGTGTGCCCCATACTATGTGACAGCATTCTTGGCTCTTCCTCGGAGCCTGACTCAGTGCCTTGTCCCTGGGACTGACTCCGTGCCACCAGAGAGACCGTTGTCGGTTTATGAATTCATGCTTCCTATGTTACGCTGATTTTTTTTTACATGGGCACTTTCGTTGTTTTCACTATAGACTGAGATTCTCAGAGGCAGGGGCTGTGCTGAATTTTCCATTTCTTCCCTCTCTCCCATAGCATCTTGACCAGGCCACCCAGGACTTGGGGAGCCTTCGAAACCATTGGAGACTGATTCAGTGCATTGCTCTTGCTCCCCGGGGTCATCCAGACCACAGTTACCCCACAGTCCATACAGAAGACTGTGGCAGACCCGGATGTGCCAGGCATATCAACAAGGCACTTAGCGGAGCTGGTCGTGATTGTCCTACGTGCTGTTAAGAACATCCTGATAACAGAATGAAAAACTGTCCTTAAATCTCGTTGCTAACTGGTATATCCAACGTGTCACCTAGTTCTCTTAGGCCCATCCTAACAGAAGCATAACCGAGCAGCCACCAGGAATTATGCTTCAGAGTCATTTCGGTCATTATTTCATGATATGTACAAATGGTCCTCGACTTATGATGGGGGTTTACATCCCAATAAACCCATTGTAAATTGAAAATATCTTAAGTGAAAAGAGCATTTAATGAAAACACCTAACCCACTGACCATCAGCGTGCAGCCCTGCCACCCTGCCCCTGCCTGCAGCGGGCAGAATCCTCTAACGCCGTGAATACACCCCGGGTACCCGCCGTTAACCCTCACGATCGCCACCCAGCATCCCGAGGGAGCATCCTTCCACAGGTCGCTAGCTAGAAAAGGTCAACATTCAAAATATGAAGCACGGTTTCTACTGAATGCATATTGATTTGACCATTATAAAGTCAGAAAATCCCAAGTCAGACTGTCGGAAGTCAGGGGACACTCTGCGTAGTTAGTTCCATCTGCGGACTGACGGTTAGTGAAGAGACCTGCCCATAGCTGGATTCCTGGGTTTTCCTCCTTGATTTCCTTGATTCTTTAATTAACCCTGGGACTTTTGAACAGCACTTCACTGCATAGCTTCTAAGCATATCAAAGAACGTTTATAGGTCTTACTTAACATTCTCTAATAAGACGAATCCGCCATCATCCTGATGGTCCCGGCGAGAGAGGCTGAATGTACCTGGGTTCACACCCGTCAGTCTTAGACACGGAAATCCTGCGGCGTGTGCTGGGAGCGGAGAGCAAGGAGACATCGGGTCTCGTAGGTCAGGACTCCCTGTGGACTGTCACAGGGAGGCGAGCCAGGAAGGGCGGCTCTAAGAGCGTTGGTTCTCTACCAGGTCCTCTGCGAGCGGCTTCTGCGGCCGTGAGAGGGAGCCTCGCTTCCGGCCTCCGGCCTCGCTTCCGGCCTCCGGCCCCGCCGCACTGTGCGGGCTGTCGTTAAAGCCGCTTTCTGCCCTCGGTACTTTCTCCATTCCCCAGAGCAATGCTCTTTGTGCATCTTTAGTGATATATGTAGGGAGAAGTACAGTTATTTTTACACATCCCCCAAAGTATAGCAAATCATCCAGAATTGGGAAGAGGCGGACTGAGGCGAACACGCACTCAGAGCAGCCATGAGGGACCTTGAGTCCCTGGGGCTTTCACTGAATACACCACTTAGAAGTCCAAATAAACACAGACTGTGAGATTTTTTTTTAGCAGTCTACTCTTTTTTTTTCCCCTCATCTTTTAAAATATATTTTTTTATGTGGACCCCAGGGCT
>NW_006440645.1:2734892-2736813 GCF_000325575.1 Pteropus alecto | reverse complement strand
GCCCCCGGCCCTGCCCCGGACCCCTCCTGGGAGCCGGCCTCGTTTCGCGGCGCTGTGTGGAGCGTGGCAGCACGGCGGTGGCTCTGGAGCCAGGCTGCTGGCGTGAGTTCGGGCCCCGCCTCAGGACCCACGTGACTGCAGGCAGGTTACCTCCGAGTGTCGGTCTCCCCGTCACGCGCCGTGCTTCCCCCGGGGATTAGACGTGACAGCTTTGTGCAGCGCCGAACGTCAGCGGTTACTGTTGGCACTGACTCTCTATTTCCTAAAGGTCCTTTGCAGGTGGATTTTGAGTGTTAAGAAGAATTACCGGAAGAACGTTGCCTATCATAACTGGAGACATGCCTTTAATACAGCTCAGTGCATGTTTGCTGCCCTAAAAGCAGGCAAAATTCAGGTACTTTTATAGCCATTTATGTTTTAAACATTTTGTTTCTCTAGTAATAAAATGTATAACACATTCTTTCAAGTTTTTTTAATGTGCGCTAATGACTAAGAATAATATTTCTTGCCAGTAACAAAATTAATTGTGTTTTAATGAAACAGGGCTAGTATGGCAAGTATTTAGTTGCTCCCTTTCTTTCACACATATTGTACATGGAATATTAGAATAGCCCTTAAATAGCTTCATGTTAAATGTGAACGGTGCTTAGACAAGTAGATATTCTCTTTAGGGGTCAGCTCTACAGGGCGAGCATCAGACTTCTCATGCTTGTGGTCAACCTGCCACAGCGGAATCCCTCACACACCTGGGCCTGAGCTTGGCGGCTCCGTAGGCAGGGCCCTGATGCCTACCGCAGGTTCAGGCAGTTTGATGAGTGCTGTCCCGTGGGGAGGTCTGGTTCACATGCACTGACCGCAGACCGCTTGCGAGGAAGATCAAAGCGGACGTGTTCCCACAGCTGGTTCCCTTCCAGGCCAAATCTGTGCCCATCTCTATTAGAGTCTGGTCGGCGGGAATCCTCTAGTTGTTCTAGGTGAGTGATCCCAGGCATTCACCATGCCACTTTTTAATTCAGAGCTTCCCTCCTATTTATTTTATTTTTTAAAAAAAAAAACTTAATCCTAACATGTTATTCTCTGTCTCTGCTTCCGTAGTGCACATTTGGACAGCCAGAGCAGGGAATAGTCATTGTGTCCTTACCCGTGAAGAACAGTAGTGTAGATGACACAAGTGGATGATACTCAAAGATGACCTGTCATTGGCTTTAGAATATCTTATGCAACTTTTTAAAGCCAAATTTTCCTTCCTAATCCTGTTTCCTACTGTCCTGCTTCATACTCACGTCGTTCGTGTGCCTTCAGGGTCTAGCAACTGGTATCAGACAGTGAAGGCAGCAGAATCGGCAGGGAATTAAAGTCGGAGAGAAAACCGTTATTTAAAGGTTATTCTGATCATTCCACATATATGTAGATCACTGAGAAGTCATTATGTGGACAGATGACGGATGTTTGAGACATTTCAGCTTTTCTCTGTTGATAAGTGGCATTCCGAATCCCACGACTGCTCCCACACTGCGTGGCCTGCCAGCCTGAGCCCTGCGTGGCCGTAATCAATGCACAGGTGTAAAGCACCGAGAAAAAACACGAGCCGCAATCAGGTGGCCCAGCGCCCTTCACCAGACCATTCTCTCCCTCTCTCTCCCTCTCTCTCCCCTCCGCCGCATCCGGCCGAGCAGAGCAAGCTGACGGACCTGGAGGTGCTCGCACTGCTGGTCGCTGCCCTCAGCCACGACCTGGATCACCGCGGCGTGAACAACTCCTACATCCAACGGTGAGACGCCTCCCCCAGCCTAACAGGAGAACGTTTCTTTAGGCTGCGGGGTTCTCTTTCATAAAGGTCACAGCAAAATTTGGTGGTACAAAATTTCACTTGGCCGAGGTCCCATACCAGATTCTGGTTTTAAAGGGAGGTGGAAAAAAC
>NW_006440645.1:2727714-2734387 GCF_000325575.1 Pteropus alecto | reverse complement strand
TATGATGATTCTTCCATTCTTGAGCGTTCAGTACATCTCAGAGCAGAAGCTTGTGACAGCCCTGTGTCATCACTAGCCTCCTTTTTGGTTGATTTTTGAGAGTATGATACTAAATCTTCAGATAAGCATTTTGGGCTCCCTTACAGGTCTTACTTAAGTGACATTTGCAGTGGCAAATGAGACGATAGAGGTGATATCACTTTTCATCAAATTTTTGAGCCACTGAGATAGTTTTATTTTCTTGCAGCAACTTATCAAAAAGCCTTGTACATTTTCATGACAAAATCTCTTAGTACTAAGCGTCACTTTCAAGTATGCGAGTGATGCAGCTACTGGGCCGATCTCTTCAGGGAATTCCAGATGCGCGGTATCCTGAGGGAATTTCAGAAAGCTTTCTAATCACATTCGCTTTATCTAAATAAACAGAAAACTTCACGTAAAAAGAATGGCAGGTGTGGACGGGGACACGTGCGAGGTCCGTAGTCCCGAGGTCAGCGCTCAGCGTGGCCCTGTCTGTGTGTCTGGAGCTGAGACGGGCTCTGATGGTCATGGTGGCCAGGTCAGACGCCTGGGTGGCAGTGCCCACGCTGCCTCCTCCCCTCGCCCTGTGACCTTGGGCAGTCAGCTGACCCCCTCCCTGTCCCTCTTTCTCTGTGCGATGGATGGAGATAGATTAAAGGAGCGTAAACACGTGTGGCGTGTTAACTGCTCAGCAGGTCTCAGCTGCTCCCGCAGGGGGTGCTGTCAGGGTCAGGCAGGAGCTCAGGGTCTCGCTCTGTCGCCCGATGTGTCCTGACCCTGAATGAGCCCAGGGTCTCGCTCTGTCGCCCGATGTGTCGGGTGGCAGACACACTGCCTGGTGGCAGCTAGTGGCTGTGGAACAAAGGGGGGACCCCACGTCTAATGTGAGAAGAGAAAGCTACTACAGTCGAGGTCAAGGACGGGTCAGAGGCCAGCCGAGCCGTCAGCTTGAGCACCTGCGCCATCGGTGTGACCGCGGAGACTAGGACGGTGGGAAGGCCTGACGCCCGGAAGGCGGCTGCGATGACTGCGGGGGAGCATCAGAGGGTCCCGGGAGCC
Source organism: Pteropus alecto (assembly GCF_000325575.1). Taxonomy (NCBI): domain Eukaryota; kingdom Metazoa; phylum Chordata; class Mammalia; order Chiroptera; family Pteropodidae; genus Pteropus; species Pteropus alecto. Next base: position 2,733,307 of record NW_006440645.1, on the reverse strand, counting down.
CAGAGCAGCGCGTGCGGCAGAGCCGGGCCGGGAGTCCTGAGCACACAGCGTCACCCGTTTCCACGACTCCCTGTAAGCGCGAAGTTTGGGGCCTTCGCCTCGTCATACGGATCCATAAACCCATTTTTAGATGCAAGGCCAAGTTCACACAGGGTTCTCTGACATGCGACTCCCGTTCTGCACGGCGTAACGACATGTGCGTCCAGAGCCCTGAACGGTTTGTGCTGGGCCCGCCTGGTTGCTCTTCCGGTCCAGTGGGTGCCGTGTGCGGGGCGCTGTGGCCATGAGCCGATGGCACGCGGGACGGTGCCTGCGGCTCTGCCTTCTGTCCTGACCCTGAATGAGCCCGTCTCCATGAACTTTCCGACGTCCGAAAAGCAAATGCTAAGATGCCAATTTTAGAGCCATCTCAGCTCGGGTCACCCGCGGGCTCAGCCTGGGACGAGAGCTGACGCGCATGTGGCTTATTTGAGCCCAGATCCCCAGAGCAAGAATGCGGCCCCCCAGACTGGGACTCTGGGAGGGGAGCAGCAGGGGCGAGCCAGCCTCCCTGGTGCTTTGGAGAAGTCTCATGAAATCAGACCCAGCGTGTTTGTGGAGGGACAAAGAGGCGGGGCCGGGGGGCAGCTGTCCGTCAACTCCCTGACCCCTTGGTCTCCTGCAGCCTGCGTGGGCCTCGCCTCCCCACACTCCGTGAGTGCAGAGACCCCGGGCGCGGTGGAGGGGCAGGCGTGAGCGGCACCCGCAGCCATGGGCCCTCAGCTGGCACCTACGGGAGGCGGGGAGAACTCATGGGGCCAGGGCCAGAGCTGGGGCCGAGGGCCGTGACACGGACGGGCGTGTGCTGCAGCGTGTGCAGAAATTACACTCACACCGAGAGCCCTGCCCTCGCTGAACGGCGACTGTTACCTCCGGCCGCCAGGGTCGCAGCCAGCACCTGGCAGCATAGAGTGGACTAGTTCTGTGACCTCGAGTTAATGAGTGCACAGCAGAAGCTCTGGAAGCGTTCCCTGGGGGGTGTCAGGCTGCGGTTGTCAGCTGACGTTGGCCTCAGCGTCTCTGGTCTGAGCGGGAGGGCTATGCTCGCCGCAGGCCCTGTCACTGCAGGCCCTGTCACCACAGGCCGGCTCCCTGCATGGCCCCACCTCCCCTGGCGTGGGTGGTCATCTGCAAGGCGACGTGCTCCACCCAGCCCCGAGTCCAGCCTCACCCAGCCGGGTGCACCTCAAGCACCACATCAGCAGATCCAGCGCTCCGCTAGCACCGGCCCCTCCTGCACCCCACCGTCCGTGCCCCTCAGCCTCGTCAGAGAATAACGCAGAACCTCAGCATCGCACGCCCCTTCACTCGTCCCCACCCCCTGCGTCCACTCAGCCCCGACATCAGGACTCGTGACCGCCGCCCTCCGACCCCCTCAGATGCTCTCGGCTCACCCTGCTTCTGCCCCTGGGGTTCCACCGCTCGGCTGGGGTGCTGGAACAGTTTCCCAGCCGTCGCCCAACTCAGTCGCCCCTAAGGGACCCCGCGCGTCTCCGGTCTTGAAGCAGCGAGTGCGTCTGTTTTCACAGATCTGCTCGTTTTAGTCCATCCGTTGCTTTCCCAGTGTCCAGCACCTGAGCCATGGGACAGCCCACGGAGACGGCAGGCGGGGTCACCGCTGGGGAAGGTGACAGAACAGGGCGGGGTGAACCCCGGGACTGGTGCCGTTCCCTCTGCGCACCTCCGTCTGACTGCTTCTGTTTTCCCTCAAGCTTTTTTCACTCTGCTCCCTTTTTCCTGTTAAGTTTCTTCAGTCTTGGGTAACTTCTCTCTCCTGCAAATTAAATGCAGAGTGAAATGATGATTCACGTAGTGGAGTAAAGAACAAATCAGCTGCATTATCTAACACTGGTGCTCCATTCATAAATGCCTGTCCTGTAAGTTTAGGGACGGAGACTTTCCAGAACTTTCTCTGTTAGAGAGGAAGTCGTGGAAATTGCTTCTTCTTCACAGGCGAGGGGGTCATGAGACATCTGGGCGGAGGTCTGCGCTTGTGCTTTGGGAAGTGGCTCGTGACCGTTCCGTGCACTGGGCTGAGTACAGTCCCCCGGCCCCCGCTTCACTCAGCCAGTCTCCACTATTCTCCCCAAGTTTACAGAGCGAGCTACTGGGACACCCCCCCCCCGCCACGTGGGGGGCTCTCTCTGACTCGGCCACCTCCTCCGTCCCTCCAAGGGGGACGTGCGGACTGTGCCGTCGCCTCGCCTGTCACCGCTCAGACCTCGGCCCCGTCCGTCCGTCCGGGCGGCTGTGTTCCCAGATGAAGGCGAAGGGGGCGCCTGCTGCAGCCTCCTTCCGCAGGGAGGGCCGGCGCCGGACGCGCTGCTGATTTTAAACTAATGACAGTTTTGCAATTGAAAGATGTTATTGGCGCAACCATTGCAGAGATTTTTTTTTCGCATTTAGAGAAATTAGTCTTTTGTCCTCATTTCTCCTATGACTTGAATCCACATTAAAATCGGTAAGATTGTTCACTCGCTGAACCGGCAGCAGTTACGTTGGCCGATTTGACTCTTTCTCCTTACTCCCCAGAGATTACCTTGCCCCTTTCTCAGCAAAAGGAGAGAAAATGGTTGGTCTGATGAACTTTGTGGAATAGACTCTTTTTCAGTTAAACCGAAAGAACTCGGTAACCGGCATGTTGTGCAGACGGTGACTCTCTCCTTTCCTCCCCCCTCGCCCGCGCGCCCTGTGCCGTCAGAAGCGAGCACCCGCTGGCTCAGCTCTACTGCCACTCCACCCTGGAGCACCACCACTTCGACCAGTGCCTGATGGTCCTCAACAGCCCGGTAAGCACCCCGCCGCGCCCCGGGCTCAGGGGCCTTTGCAAATCCAGCCGCACGTTTCAGTCTTGGACTTGCGCCCCGCGTCATAATTGTCGAGCGCGCTCCATTCCTTTTCGGGTGAGGAAGGCAAAGCCCGAACACCGAGGCCCGAACACCGAGGCCCTCACAGCCTCGCCCCCCTCTCCCCCGACAGCCCGCGGGCCCTGTGCCACCGGATACGGGACATTTGGTTACTCGCTTCCACCCGCTTATTCCAAGTTACTGCAAATCGGACCCGAGACTGCTGTTCCATGCTCGCTTAGCTCTGCGTCACGGGGAGGGGCCGTCGCCCACAGTCGTCAGTCCAGTGCTCAGGCTCACTTTCCCAGCAGTGCCCCCCCCGCCCCTGCCCCCCGGGGAAGCTCCTGCCACCAACAAGCTGTCTAGGCAGAGAGCCATTCAGCAGCTCAGTCAGGGGAGCCTTTAGCAGTGTGCACTGTGCTAGACACATTCACGCCCAGGGAAGTACGATTCAGGTGACGTCGTCTTCGTCTAGACCATTAATGCTTTTACTTTACTTGGGTTTGTCCGTTGTTCGCCTTATCTGCTGCCTGCATGTGTCACCGCTATCACGAGGAAACGCGACAGCTCAGCTGTCAAGCCGCACGAGCACAGCACTCAGTGGACAATCGCAGAGCAATTTCATCCACATTCTCCACGGTCCCCACGTGGAGTCAGCTGTCCCCCGAGCCCTAGAGAGAACTCGGGTGGCCTGGCTCTTCCGGTCACTTTCTCCAGTTACTTCCGCTCTCGACACACAGCATACAATCTCCGTTTAGAAACCGAAATGTCCAGTTCTGTGCAGTAATCAGACCGTGACCTTGATTGAGTTTGGGGGTGTCCCCTCACTGCCTGGTGGCTTCTTCCACCCCTACCTTGCGTTTCTTCTAACTCCTGCGTACCCCCAAGTCCCCCACGCAGCTTCGTCCCCTGCAGACTTGAACAGAAGCGAGAGTGGGCGAGACAGGCGAGGGCATTCTCTACATGCTGGTGCCTCTCGGGGTCCCCGTGGTGCCTGGTGGGTGCTGAAGCCACGTTCTCTGCTGGGCGATGTCGCGACCCCGGCCGCATGCCCTTGCTAGGGCTTCTCCAGCAGCCGTCCCCGACGCGAGGGGCCGTCTCCGCCCCACCTGACACCGTGCGGCTCCTTCCTCGGCACCGGGCAAGCCCGCCGTCCTGCGCGAGTCCTCACGCCCTCCCTGCGGTTCTCCTGAGCAGGACAGAACTGAACGGACCTTGTGCCTCCAATACTTGGCGAGCGCAGGCTGTGCCCAAGCAGCACGTCTCTGCTGCCACCAGGGGCAGGCAGCCCGCATCTGCCTTCCGAGTGTCCAGACAGCAGCTAGACACAGGTCCTGTCGCCTAGCCCACCCCGCTACGCTCTGGGGGACACGCAGGACACCCAGCCCCTCTCCTGCCGCCCCCGCAAGCCCTCGCCACGGGGGAGGGGTTCAGAGTCACGTGCCCGGTCTGGGCGGCTTCCTCGTCACTTCTGCACGTGGCCGGTCCAGGGCAATTGTGTAAAGCGGACTCGTCCCTGTGCAGCTGCTGAGTGGGGTGACATCAGTTGTCACACATGTGCTTCAGGGTCAGGTGCCAGAGTGATGGCAGTGGAATTGTGACCTTCAGCGAGAAGGGACAGGCCCTGCGCTCGGCTCCTGCCGTGCAGCCTGTCCATCCATTCTGACGCTCCTGGACACGGCCCCTCACCCCTGGTGTGCGCGAGCGGACTCGTCCCTGTGCAGCTGCTGAGTGGGGTGACATCAGTTGTCACACATGTGCTTCAGGGTCAGGTGCCAGAGTGATGGCAGTGGAATTGTGACCTTCAGCGAGAAGGGACAGGCCCTGCGCTCGGCTCCTGCCGTGCAGCCTGTCCATCCATTCTGACGCTCCTGGACACGGCCACTCACCCCTGAGCCGAGCGCACCCTTCCTGCGTGCCGTGGTCCGGCTCCATCTGCACTGTCCCAGGCCCCGCAAACCAGTGCTGCTGCTCAGGTGCTTCTGTGCATCTTTCGCACCCACAGAAACCACCTCCAGGGGCAGCTGGGCCGTCAGCGTTCCCCCAGCTGGACCGGTTCTCGCGCTGGTTATAAAGCGGCACGGGCTTGGGCTGGTTTTCCCCAACACCGATTTCCCCATAAACCATGTCATTTTTAGTGTGTAGTTTTTCCGAACTGAGACTTCAGGAACATAGACATCATGCTACAGCAGAAACAGTTATGCTTTCCTTGGGATTGGCTATCTGTGTGCTTCGGCTAGAACTTTCAATATCCTGTTCAGTTTTTTAAAAAGAAAATATGCTAACATTTTTAAAGAAGTATTATTTAACAGTCCTGTTATCACAGCTACGTCTGTTACTAGATAACTTACTATGTAACATAGCACTTAACATGTAAGGAATCTGGTTGTGCATACGGCCGGCCTCAAGTCATAAGCCCATTGACATGTTCTGTGGTAGTACCAACACACACAGACTCACAGCCTCTGCTTTTGGAAGGGAAAATAAACCACCGGAAGGTATCTCCTTTTCCACTTGAAATGGTTTTATCTTTTAATAAAGTATCAGATGGTATTTTCTGAATAGTTCTATTTGGTCCGGAATCTAAAATGATTTAGTATTTAAAAATAACGTGATCGTAATCGCACATTCTTCAGTTAGATGTGTGCCTCATTTCAGCCTCTAGTGACCTTCTAAGCGAATGTTCTGGCCCTGGCCCGCATCCCGCC
>NW_006440645.1:2709320-2727692 GCF_000325575.1 Pteropus alecto | reverse complement strand
CTCCCCGACAGTCTTCAAAACAAACCCTCCCCCTGCAGACCCCATTCCCGAGCCTCTGGGTTTCCTAGTCCTGCGGTTTGGGAAGCACACCTGACCCAATTTACTGCTGTTCGAATATATTCTGAGCATCCATGGTATCTTTTACTTAGGTCGAGATTAGAAATATGCTTAAAATTACAGGCAAGAAATAAAAAATATTTATGTAGTAAGCAGTTTCGGTTATTTGCACACAGATGGGCCACCTTGCAGGTGCTCCCACCCACGCTTTATGCTGGGAAGCACAGCGTCGGCTCCCAGAGGACAAACTGGGGTTAAAGCTACATAAAGTTGCACCACAATGGTACTGGATTTATCACAAAAGCCGTAGAGAAATGGTTTTTTAATCACTGACTGTTTTAAGTTTCAGCAGTCCATTCTTCACGTCCGTAACGTGGCTTTGATTCTTTCAAGGTTTCCCTCGCAGTTAGATTATAGCCATTCACCTGCCCAAAGGAAACAGACCTGCGGTCAGATTTCAGGCCTGGACTGAGGCCTGAGGTGGGTCGTGGCTGGCAGAATGTGCCTACGTAGGGCGGACGCACCACGTGAAGCCGTTTTTTCTTACATGACAAGGTGGTGGGGGTGGGAGCAGAGAAGAGAAACATTTCACAGCATTTACTGTAAGCAGGCAGGTGTCCTCCACGTGCCTGTGCTCAGAGTCCTAAGCACGTGATTGTGCTCGTCAGCAGCTTCTCCACGTAAAGTGCTAACAGTGTTTTATTGTTGTTTTTTGTTTTTTTAATAAAGGGCAATCAGATTCTCAGCGGCCTCTCCATTGAAGAATACAAGACCACGCTGAAAATAATCAAGCAAGCGATTCTGGCTACAGACCTTGCCGTGTACATTAAGTAAGTTTCAAGAAATACCGTGAGATAAGTAGGTGTTGGAAGTGTTCGCATTGTTTCACTCTTTTAAAACCCACCTTAGGAAATGTTTAGATTGTAAGGCAAGTGTTCTAGCCAAGCTGTTCATCAGACTATGGAGCAGTTTGCTGTAGGAAGCCGGAAAAGCCTGTGGCTCACTCACTCAGTGCTCAGAGTTACAGAATGCTGAATTGTTTCTGACATTTGTCCACTGCTGTCTCCGAAGCTTTCTGTGTTCGAGGCAGTAACCATCTCGGGTCATTGCACGTGGGCTGTCCAGCCCGAGGACTATAGGGCCTCTGCTTCTCCTCCTTCCTTCCCCTCCCCTCCCCCAGCTCTGGCCATTTCACGGTCCCTTATGCTGCCACAGAGCCCAGGTGGGCAGGACCAGGAGCCGAAAGGCAGGCCAGGACATCTTGCTGCTTTTTCTTTGATTGTGGCAGAAGGAGAGTATATTAATGCACAACTCCGCAGCTACCAGCTCAGGCGTCAGAGTGCCCTGGAGCGGATCTCATGACGTGAGCGTGCCTCAGGTAGGCCAGCCGTGGCTCCCACACAGAGACAGCTGTTTCTCCGCAGCGTGCGTGGCCGTCACCCTCACAGGTTCCCGGGAACATGGCCTCCCTTCCACAGGGGCTCATGTCCGTGCCTTTGGTCACTCACTCTTCAAGAAGTAAAAATGAGTAGAGCAGACACATAGCACGAGGCAGACACGCACCGCTGCTCCCGAAGATAGCTGCGCCTTTGGGTTACGGAGCACTTTGCAGTCCACTAGGCTAACAGAAAATTGAGTAAACTTCGGTCGATTCAAAAAGATTGCCGAATAAAGATTATCCAAACACCAAGAATTGGGAAAAATGCCTGTAACCACAGAGCCTTCCCCACCCTTCCAGGCCACGTGGGTCTCTCCTCTGGTGCGCAGTCACATACAGTCGGTTTTGTCGTATAAACAGTTTTCCTGTCTGTCTGGTGTCTGCGACAAGAACCCATGCCTCATGGCTTCCCAGGACGCTGGCAGGTCCGAGCGCGTGGAGCTGCTCACGGGGACTGTTAGCCTGGTTCTCCCAGGTGTCCTTCGACACCTTTATGCTGACAGAGTAATTGTGATGAACGTTTTTAAACCAGACAGTGTGATACGCGAGTTAAATGAGTAATTAAACCGTATAGATTTTATTATGCCGTACATTTAACATTTCTCAACTCGTTCTTGACATCACATTTTTAACTTCATGTTCATTTTCTTAAAATCGTGTTCAAGAATTGAAATTCCCATTATGTGGTCTGTACTAGGTGAAGTTTGATGTTTCACCCAAAAAAATGGTAGAGGAGGGGAGGGTGAGGTGTCGGAGATTTTTAAATGATTTTTATGTTGGGTTGTAAGATGGGCGAAAACCATTTGAGATGTTTTTCCCCAAAAATTGACTCCATGATTCTTTGTAGACTGAAGAGACAAGACCCTGGGATTCCTCCTAACTACCAAATATTCTTCTTTATCTTCAAGGAGGCGAGGAGAATTTTTCGAACTTATAAGAAAAAACCAATTCCGTTTAGAAGACCCTCACCAGAAGGAGCTGTTTTTGTAAGTCGGTTTGCTGTCCTCAAAGCTGACGTTCTGCTTCCCGACTAAGTTTATCGCTGTAAGATTTCACTGCAGTCACGTCTTACGATATGATCGTAGAGGCTGTCAGAATTCTCCAGTGTTGGACCAGGGGCTGAATGTGAATAACGGAAAAGCAATGCATTTGCAGGTTTGAGTGCATCAATCGTCCCTTTGTTCTAGAAGGAACTTTAAAATGTGTAGAGCATCAGCCCATGGTCCAGGGTCCCCTTGTTCATCGTCCCAATTCTTCAGAACAAAAGAGCTGAAAATTGCCCTCCGAAGACTGGGAGCGAGGAGGTGGCTGTGAAGTGTTTGCTCCTGTCCCACAGTGGCCGCGGGCCGGGCACCTCTCTGTGTTGTTCTTCCGCACCCGCGACCCTGCCATCTCCTCCCTGTCACGTGGCTCCCTCTGCCGAGGCGGGGGCTGTGTCAGTGAGGAAGACCAGTCAGTATAAAGACACAGCGATACTGTGGACGGCGCTGTTAAATTTCGAAGTCAGCGTTTCTTTAAATAGGTGGTTGTTGCTTGGCACACAAAGATGCAGATGGTCAGGAAACAACACACAGCCGCCCAGCTGTCTGTTCTATAGAGTCACGCGCCACTTACCAGTCTCGACATGTTTTTCTGAAGTGTCTTAGAAAAGCACAGACGCACGGCTGTGATTAGCGAACAGCTTTTCTCTGTGACAGAGAAGCCATCCAGCTGTCCCCAGCGTGTGCCCTGTGGCCGCGGGGCAGTCCGCGGTGGCCCGGCGTGGCTCGCTTTGCTTTGGGCTCACAGTCTTCGCCGGGGGCGTCAGCAGGTGCTAGTGACGTCCTCAGCAGCGGTCAGAATGTCTCCACTGCCCTCACCTCTCACAAGCGAGGCGGTGTGACAGCAGGGACAGCGGCCGAGAACCTTCGTCTCTGTGGCCTCGTGTTGCTGGGGGGAATGCACATTTAGGTTGGGTGTCCCTAGAGGGTCAAGTGGCACAGTCCTTTACCGCGAGTGTGTCTGTGCCACGGCAGTGGCCTTTTTGCCTATTTCTTCAACCAGATTAAAAGGATTAACTGGCAGGTGTTTTGGTCAGACGCGGGAGGGAGCACGGTTTCCACGCGGCCGTCGCAGACTCGAGTCCAGCGCGGTCTCCCTGCTGGCACGAGAGGGGCCGTGCGCGCTGCCCCTCGTCACCCTCTTTCTCCGGCGGACACTAATGTCTCAGGCGGTGCTTGTGGAAGTCACCACACGCATGAGCAAGTCACAGCGTGCCCGGTGCCACTCAATCCCAGTCATTCACTGGGTCACCAGTCACCCTCTGGTGTCACGGTATCGGTCACGCGTCTATGGAAATTGTTCCTGTCTCTGTAGTCTTTGTCAACTGCCATCCCATAGTTCAGAGGGTTTAGATTTAGCTTTTTTACTAGTAGCTACTTACTGAGGTTGCATATTTGCATAAGAGTAAAGAGGACTACTGGGCTCTCCTCTCCCCCGACAGGGCGATGCTGATGACCGCGTGCGACCTCTCTGCAATCACGAAGCCTTGGCCCATTCAGCAGCGGGTATGTCGCTCGGTGACAGTAATAGTAACTAAAGAGTCAAAGTAAGAATGTTCTTTGCCCTTAAAGAATTTAGCTTCTGAAGTATTTGTGGAACTTTTTATTTAATTTTTAAGTAGTATTTAAAGAACATAATAGGATATAAGCAGGTTTTCTTCAGAAGATTCGTTGGCACTTAATAGTTTTTGTAAGATACATTAAAAAAGAGAACGTCTGTGTTAACATAGCAAACCCCTGGCTGTGAGTAAGTTTTCATTCACTTAGAGATGTTTTCAGCACATCCTTTAATGATGGAAGAGGAAAGAGTTTGTATTTTTTTTTTTTATCCTTTCTTCTGAACCAGACCCTGAAGCAGTCAGCGCCACCACCTGAGCAGTGGGGTGGGGGCCCAGACACGGAAAGCGATACTGTAAAGCTTCTGTAGTTAAAACAGTTTAGAGTGGGTGACAGACCAGTGGGACACAACAGAACACTGAGACTCGCATGGGACATTTAACATATAATAAAGAAGGCATTTAAAATAACTGGGGTAAGATAAGACTCTTTACTAAATAATGTCAGAACGATTGCCCAATCTTTATAGCCAGAAGGCCAAAGAAAAACTTGGATCTACTCTGCATACTTAAATTCCGAGTGGAGCATAGAGTTCAGTGTAGAGACTTAAACCATGCCAGTGCTAAATAAAAACACTTGTGGATTCTTCTGTAACCCAGGCATGAAAGACTTTCCTAACTATGGCTCAACAGGCAAAAACAATAAAGGAAAAGATTGATAGATCTGAATCCATAAAAAATAATAAAATAAAACTCTTGCATGGCAAAAGACGCTATAAGCGAAGTAAAAGACAGTGAGAAACTGGTAAAAATATTTGCAACTTCTGATAGTTAATATCCCTAATATTAAAGAACTTCTAAAAAAAGAAGAAGAAAAAGGCTAACAACCCTCCAGGAAAAGGGGCCAAAGATGGGGACAAAAAGTTAATAGAAAAAGAAATGCGAATAGCTCTTCCTCGAGGTTCTCAGAACCTCAGTCATAAGAAAAATTGCAATTCCAATTACACTGACACACACACAAAACTTGTACAGAATCTCTTAACAGCCTTATTCCAAAGAGTCAGAAACGAGAGACCACCAGGCATCTGTCAGGAGAGAATGGGCAAACACGCTGCAGTATCCAGGCCGGACAGTGGGGTCCGGCTCGCCAATAAAATGGAACTGACCACCGCTACTCCTGGGTCAGTCTCAACACGGCTGCGCAAAAGCCGCAGACACGGGAGGACACACACCGCGATTTCATTCATGTGACACTCTAGAACAGGCAGAACTCACCTGTGGTGAGAGAACATGATGGATGGAGGGAGGGAGGCAGGAAAGAAGGGGCAGGGGCTGGCTGGGGGTTTACAGCCACATCAGGAGGGAGGACGGTGTGTCTTGGATGGAGTGTGTGTCACATGGTTATACCCATCTGTCAGCACACTGAACTGTATACTTACGATCTATGTAATTCATAGTATGTAAATTCTATTTCAAAAAAAAACAAGCACTGATATGCAGTTTCTCAGTTCTCTGGCAGAAAAATCCAAAGGTTTTGCAACATACTCCGTCGGAGAAGCCGTGGGAAAACAAAGAAGGCCAAACACTGTAGCCCTTTGGAGATACATAAATACACACACTCACCATTACACTTCTAGGAATCTCATCCCATAGATACACTGGCAGGGGTATAAAAAGATGCTTACACACGGCTCTTCCTTACAGTCTGTCTGTGGTAGGCAAGGCTGGACGTAAGCCACATATTCAGCAGCAGGGTACTGAATGAGTGAGCTGAAATGCATTCACACAGTGAGTTCCATGTGACTAAAAAGAAGTAAGGATTATCTGTATACCACTATGGAGTGACTGCAAGGCTGTATTTTTAAGTGGGAAAAAAAACCCAGAAGGGTTAACCATAAAAAAGGGCTAGCCTTAATAATTTCTTTAGAGGGGAGGAGGGAATAGGGTCGAGGGAACAGGACAGGAGTGAGAAGCTGGAGTGTACCTGCGGTGTAGACTTAACTTTGGAACCACGTGAATAGTTTTTATAATGGTAGCACAAAATCGAATTTTAAATGTCATAAAACCTTGAAAGTAAAATGAAACAAACTTGATTTTGGTTGTAAGTCCACACTGAGGAGGACTGTTTCATTCCGAGTGGAATTAAAACAATATGCATCTCTAGTAGGATATACCTTAAAAACAAAAAGAATTACCCCCAAAAAGCCCCTGCCACTGTTTTTAGTAACCTTTAGTGGCGGTGTCGTGTGGATATTTAATCACCATCGTAGGCGATGTGGGGAAAAGCAAGTAGGCAACTGTATTGGTGTTGCTGGGAATTAGGATTGTGGGGGTTGAGAGGAAAGCTAATGACCTGAGTGGGTAAGTCCCGCAGAAACCCTGCAGTCCCGATGCGGAGTACGAGTACTCTGTGACCCTACGCTGTGTCCAGCTCCGTCCCCCAGGAGGGCTTAAAGATGATGGCCAGCCTGTTAACGAACAAACCCAGTGCCCACGTCTCACTCTGAAGGGTGGAGGGCCCGAGGATGGCCGCCCGGGGCTCTGCAGCGGGCCCTGTGCGGTGTGAGCCTAGACACCCAGTAGCAGGACGCAAAGCGGAGAGGCCCGCTGAGGAAGCTCCCACTGGCCAAAATGGAGCAATTCGGGCATCGGCAGAGATTCAAGTGTATTCAATATGTTCAAATTCAAGAGTTCTAAGTAATAATAATAAAACAACACCTTCTCTGGTCATCTTTGGTGGATGCTTTGGTAGCGAACCAGGTTATTTTTTAAATGGTAATTAAAACCAATTATGTCATTTTTTTTAAAAATATAGATTGTACTTTGAGGTAACTAAATAATTGCTGTGGAAAACTTTACTGTATGTCAATGAATATCACCTTTTCATAGCCCCTAAATAACTAGATCTAGACAAGGATCATTAATGGTTGCTAACATCACGACAAAAGGCAGTCAGGCATTACATAGCCTCGCTAGAACACAGCACTGCCTATGAAGTCGTCACGGCAAAAAAAATAAATAAATAAATTAAATTCAAATCTCAACCTAATCAAGCCCCAGATTTCACTACCAGTGCATGGAAATACAGGGCACAGAGAGGCCCTAAGTGGTCCTGAGGAATGCAGTCAGCAAAATCGGTGGGAAACTTCCGGATAAATAACAACAAAAATTACAAGGAAGTTTTTTAAAAAGAGAAGAGGATCCTGTAGATTAAAAAAAAATATTTAAAGGCATATCTCAACCGCAGAAGACGCACCTATATGATACTGCGTTCTTCAGGCACCTAATGTAACAGGCGCTCACTGAACACTTCATCCTGCATCCAGACAGATACACGCTACTTCTTTCCCGCTAAGTGCTGAACTTGAAACAACATGTTGCTTTTTTCTGAGTAGTTACAGATTACAGACTCTAGCCTTTGTGATTAGGCACATATTTAATGCAAATGAAATATAATTTCTATTCCTCATTATGACTTTATTCTAATTTTACTGATGTGGTTGAAAGCTACAGATTTTATAGATTGTCGATTGTCTTATCTTCATTCTGAGTGTCCTTTACAGAGTGATATGCTTTTAATTGCTAAACTTCATCCATTATTTACTTCAGATAGCAGAGCTTGTAGCGAGTGAATTTTTTGACCAAGGAGACAAAGAGAGAAAAGAACTCAACATAGAGCCTACTGTAAGTATGACACCTTGTCGGTAGGAATTATTCAAATACTTTCATTGTAAACTTTTTATGCTTCGAGATTTTCCTTAAGAACACAATTTATCTTCGTTTTACCTTTTAAATGACGCAGTGCTTGCGACATTCACGATAACCAGCAGCACTGAGGTCAGCGTGTGCGCTGCCCAGCGTGCGCATGCCGGTTGTCATTCCCTATTTAGGATCAGTCCTCAGAATCTCTGTGTTGAAGGCCCGCGGATTTTAAAGGTTTCAATGTACTACCCATGGATCTCAAACACAAGAGAAAGATTCTTCTTAAATCCTTTCTATCTTTTGGAATGAGTTTTTCCTGAAAATGAAGCATAGTCATTTTTTTCGATTCGGGTCAACATGTGCTGAGCCCGTCCGTGTTAAATGACGTGGTTAGGGGAGACCCCTCCTCTGTCCAGCCCCCTGCCCCGCCTTCGTCCTCAGCTGGGCATAGCCAGCGTCTGCTGGTCTTTCTGTTTCCCGGCCTTCTGTGACGGAACGGCAGGCTTCTTCAGAAGCTGAGAGTCTGTGTCATGTGGGTGGCAGGGTGACACAGCCAAAGGAGAGTTTTCTTCATTTAAATGAGCACTGACAGACCCATTGCGTCACGGAGGTCCCGTCCACGTCACTGCTTGCCAATAGCAGTGACAGCTGCCCAGTCCTCGCTCGAAAAGCTGTGTGTGAGCTGAGCTGTAGTTAGCTGCGGCCTCCTGCCCTCCCACAAAGCCGAGGGTGTTCGATCCCCATCAGCAGACCACTGAGCGCCCATGTGTTCTCCAGATATACGGCGCTGCTTGATTTTACATCAGCAAGGAGCTTCAGGTCGTTGACTGACTCTGGGTCAGCAGTCGGTTTTGGGGCTGGTGTGGGGAGCATCACAGCTGGACGAATAAGGCGGAGGATCAGGGCCTCCCTGAGCCTGGTGCTGGCGGGAATGTAGGAGGCTCGCGGAGGGAAGGATAGGGAGGTGCGGGTCGGGCCGTGCTCACCTGGCCCAGTCACGCGTCGTTTTTAGAGCAAACACGCATTGTGCTCGTTCAGTCAGTGCAGCTCCGTGCGTCTGTTTCTGTGTTTTCAGGATCTCATGAACAGGGAGAAGAAGAACAAAATCCCAAGTATGCAAGTCGGCTTCATAGACGCCATCTGCTTGCAACTGTATGAGGTATTTATACGAAAGCTACGACCCTTGCTAAACTGAGACACTTATGAATTAAAACGTGAAGGAGACCGAGGTGACTCGCACTAGGCTTACATGTCGTTCCTTTCACTGATGAACACGTGGCTGGCATTGAATGAGGAACATTTCATCTTCACTATTTCTCAAAACCTTGAATTCATCCGTGTATAGCTGTGGAGTGTCTACTGTGCGCTAGGCTCTAGCAGTCGGAGGGCCCACTGTGCGCTCAGCGCTAGCAGTTTCTTTTTGAGTGTAAGTTTTTGGCCTAAGTAGAGAAAAGTCATTATGCAACTCTATCCCGTTGTATAGTGTAGCTTTACTATTAGCAAATGTTTTATGAGAATTGAAAGCCGGCTGGAAGAGTATTGCCAGTCCCTGTCCCCATACACCTGCTGGCCTGGGATTCTTATTTTTTTAGGTAAAGATAGTCTCCCTAAACCATCAGTTTACAGGTTTAGATGCTTATGACCCGAGCACAGAGGGTAGATGCTGCCCGGTGTTTAAAAGTTTAAACAGGAAACTCCTAAGTTTCACCCGGGGAAAGAGCACTTTCCAGGAGCGATCACAGAATGTCGAGGCCAGAAGAGACCCGGGGCTTTGTAACGCGGACACCTCACGTATTCAGTAACGGAGTCGGCGTGGGGGCCCCCCTTCCTTGCGCGGGGACCCACCCCAGCCGAGCAGGCGCGCCTGGAGGCCGTTCCTGTCCAAGTCCAGCGTTCCAGCCACCAGAAGCAGCGGACGAAGCTGGGGCTAGGAGGCGAGAAGGAAGAGGGCAGGACGGAGGGCCGGCAGCACGGAGCGGCGGTGCCCTGCTCTGGCCCGTCTTCGGCGTTCTGCGTTCTGCCGTTGGCTCCTTTGTGGAGGTGGCTCAGAGCAGTTCCCAGCATCCCTGGACTTCTGTGGTTCCCAGCAGATGCGTTCCTCATCGACGGGGCGAGTGCCTCAGCTGAAGACAGCAGGGTCTCTCTTGATCCCCCCCAGCCTGGAGATCCAGTCGGAGTAACAGACCACCCCGGCAGATCACCCCTGCATTTGCTGCGTGTGCAAGGGTCACCTCGTGGACTCTGCCTTTCAGTTCTGTGTATACTGATGTGTTTCTCCTGCTGTTCATTGCGGAAGTGACAGGGTTCTCGTTATGAGAAAAGAAAGATGAAACCCCTTATGATTCCACCACTGAGATAACCGCTGTTAACGTGTCAGTGTACGTGCTCTGTGACGTTTTCATATTTTTTTCCCATCACAAAATGGCTTGTTGCAATTCATAAGACATCGTAATGCACATCTATGGTCAGTGTGTTTCTATAATGTTAAAGACTGCAAACAGTAATACAAATTACATAACCCTGCTGTTGGGTACTTAAATCATTGTTTCTCGATTATAAAGGAATCTGCAATGAACATTCTTTTATCAAAATATTCATAGCACTGTAGTTGGCACAGCAGTGACCTCTGCATAACCTTGGGATTGTAAATACTAATTCCACACAGCATTATGAGCTAGTCACTATTAGAATCTTGGATGAAAATCGAGGTAAGTCCTCTGTATGAAACCATTTTGTGGAAGACCACGGGGCAGCCCACGCACAGGTGCACTCCGGGAGAACCGGCAGAGCTGGGGAAGCGGCGAGACAGCTCACGGTCTGTCTCCAGGGACAGGGACATCGGTTTGGAACGTGTTTGCTCTGGTCCGCGTAGCTAAAGAGGAACGCTCACCGGTGATCCCAGCGTGCGGAAGCCCCGCCCGGGCCTGCACCGAGTGTGGGAGGTGGCCCTTCGGTGTGGGCCTGGGGACAGGCATCTTCCCGGCTGCCACCTAGTGTCCGCTCTCTTCCTTCCTGCAGGCCCTGACGCGCGTGTCGGAGGACTGCTTCCCTCTGCTGGACGGCTGCAGGAAGAACAGGCAGAAGTGGCAGGCCCTGGCCGAGCAGCAGGAGCAGGCGCTGGTCAACGGGGAGAGCGGCCAGGCCAAGAGGAGCTGATGGCCCGCCGAGCGGCGCAGCGCGTGCTGCGTGTGCCCGTCCGCCACACGGGACACGGGACACGGGACAGGTCTGGCGTGGACTTGCCACTGCTGTACCTTTACTTCTGCACAGCTTTTGGGAGCACAGCATGAATTGTCTTGAGGGGACCATTCCACATTCGTGTATTGGGTTTATGCCGCTGAGCTGAGCTGAGCTGGTCGGTGCTGCCCCTCAGCCGTGGCCGTGGCCGGGGGAGCTGGGCACTGGAGCTGGCGGCTGCATTCTTGCACTCAGGTTGGTTTTTCTGCTTGGGGATTTTAAATAATTGGTTTTGTGGTTTTGGAATGACCAATCTTTCCAGAATGTTTGGAATCTTTTCCTTCTCAAAAATAGGCGAGGAGCAAATTGAATATATGATGTGACATTTAAAACCTTCACAGGAAGAGGAAACTTGTGGGCTGAGTGGATTTTAAGGGGGAAGTGGGAGTATCTGTCAGCAATGTGTTAGCTTAACAAAAATACTTAAAACTCTGAAACAAATGGAAAGTACCATGAGGCGGTATTGTACAGGAAAGGTATCCTTTAACTGATTGCACTGATTTTATTGAGGGATGAGTTTGACCCCGAAGTGAGATGCCTGTCAGTTCTGTTGGGAGGCACTCTGGAGAGGCAGTGAGTGTTTTAAATGTTGGTTTCTTTTTTTATATATCTTCCCCATCGTTCATATTACAAGCCCTAGTTTATAAGTGAACAGTTAAACTCTCAGCAGGATAGCAAGAAAAAAGTACTGATTGCAGCACTGACCTGAAATATGACCATAGATCAGAGGATACAAAATGAATGTTTTTTTCTTGTCAAATGAAGTATAGAGGAAAGTTTTAATTAATAAACAGCAGAGGCCGCCCTTCCTGTTGGGGTCAAAACCGCAGGAGGGGAAGAATCCTTAGGCCTGAGGACTTGGCAGTGCCGAGCCTGTGGCCGAGCACCTGCCCTACTCCAGCTTACAGGGCTGGTCAGCTAGAAGCCTGGATGTTTGGGTACGGACTCTAACCGTGGCCCTGAGCTTGGAGACGGTGGTGTTTACTTCTGGTAGCTTTCAGTACGTTTAGAAAATGAACGTTTTCTTAGAATTTGAGCCCACTTAAGCAGTGTGCCGCTCTGTCCGGTACTGGAGGAGGAGGTCAGTGAGCCAGGCGGCTGGCTGGGGAGGCCATCTCCAGGTCGGCGGGGATGTTTGGGCTTGAGGAAGACAGGTGTTGTTTGGTAACCCCCTTCCAAAAAGTCCGAGTTTCTGCCTCCAGTTGGGATAGAAATCTCTTGGGGATATGGTATGCAGCATGAGCAAAGACTTTTCACTAAAACTTTGTTTTCCATCTGCATCATTTTTCTCTAAACTGCCTAAAATTCAACGTGTTCATTAAGTTTTTAAAATTGAGTGGGTATATTTATCTTGACATAATGTGGCTCTATTCTTACCAGTCAAGTAAAAAAAGGGGCGGGGTGGGGACCAAACAAATTGTATGGCCATGACTTTGTAGTGGTAAAGGAGGGTCTGGACGCTATCGACTTGAATGCTGTATGGATTACTGTCATGATCCTTGTATTTTCAGGGTGTTATTCTATTTTTATCTTACGTCACACAGATGAGATCTATAAGGTACCTCTTGGTGGCACTGGTGTGTAAATTGCAGACTGTCACTGAAATAATGTATCTACATACTGGTATAGGCCTGTGCATGCATACATATTTCCTTAGCATAGAAAATTGTTTCAAGAGTAACTGTCTTTATCTTTTTATCGTACACATTGTGATGTAGCAGTTATGCTAAAATCTGTAGTCACATACTTCAATAGTTTGTTTAGACCCCTCTGATGGATGTCACTGAGATTTTTAAAGACATTAGACTATGTATGCAGGATTTTTATGTGTGCCACTTTAACAATCAAAAAGGTAGATTAGAAATTGGTTTACCTTTAGATAATGGTTGATTTTACTTTACTAGTTCAGAAATTAAAAGAAGTTGGGCAATGCTATGCCTGTTTATCATTGAATGTCTTAGTCCATACAGAAGAACAGTTCTTCTTTAGAACTGGTTAGTTGGTTCAAATAATTTTAATTTTTAGAAAAGTCATTCCATACATTAATATCTGGTACATGGGCACAAGTCAAAGTTTTCATCCTCGTGTGAATATTTCTTTTCCAGTATCTTAAGTCGGAAAAATATATATATAGTCCTCCCCTACCTCACCCTATATTTATATTACTCATAACTAGCAAGAAGTTGTTCTCATTCTAAAGTATCTTGTTTTTGTTATAGCTGAGTAACATTACACAATTTCATTTCAATTTTCAGCCCAAAAAGGCCCCACAGTTTTATTAAGTTGTTGAAAAGATATCTGTGAAAATGCTCAGCCTTGTATTTTCAGAAGACTGGCCTTTGCCAGTCACAACCTGTGTGAACTTGTGTAGGCCACTTAGCACCTGTGTGCCTGAACAAGCAGTGTCGTTAAAGGGGTAAGTTTGGGCGAAGCCTGTCTTCACGGAGAACGTCACAGAAGGCAGCTGCGACGTCAGCCCTGACGGGCCCTGGGAACACTGTCAGAATGGGACGTGGGGCTACAGAGCATGGTGATCTAATCCCACATGCCATTTCCAAGACTGAAAACGCAAAACAGCGCACTCACCCGGCCTCTCACGCAGACGGCTAGCGAGTGAGACTTGGGGCTCTGTGGGCCGCCTGTCCCACGGGGCGGAGCCCGGGGGTGGTGTCATCACCACCGAGCTCTTAATTACAAAGAACGGTTTCCTTCAACAGCAGTATGGAGAGAAAGTGCATGAGAATGTACTGGAAATATTGGATTCTGGGAGGAAACTGGTCACAGACACATTCTTGCCTCGCAGTGAAGTGCCTTTATTTTCAGCATAGAGCACAGACGTCTGGTTTTCCATTTTTCTGTGTTTTTCATCAGACTGCACCCCTAAAATCCTACACGCCATCACGAGCACGGCTGCCTGTTCTGTGTGTACGAAGCTAACTTAGTGCGAGGGGTGTGACCGCCACGAGGTCCTTGTGCGGCCGCAGCCACAGCGAGGCGGCCGAACCAGCGCTCACGACCGGGACGTGCGTCGACCCACTCTGCTGAGTCCCTGCCGCGTGCCAGGCCCTGGGCTCAGCCGTGGGGACAGTGTGGCAACCGCGAGGCGCTCACAGCCCCTGCGGGCCGTGCTGGGGGAGAGGCCTACGCGCTCCTGCCGGTTACCGCGGACACACGGGGCACACTGCCACGTCTGTTTCCATCTGCAACATGTGTTTCGGTCCTCGGAGGGCCGTCGTGACCTGGAACTTGGAAGAACGTCTCAGTGGCCGCCTTGTGTTCTCGCAAGTATGACTCACTGAGACCTGAGAGCTTAAGGCTCTCTGGCATAAGGGACGTCTGACGTGAGGGGGTACACATTCCACTACCTGTGGTATCGTTCCACTCAGCGCTCCTAGACTGTCGCCATGCAGCTGTGGACCCTCCCCCTGCTCCATCACGGGAGCGAGGAAGGAAGGATGAAGGCTCGCTGCGCCTGTCCGTGCACTTCTCAAAAGCCTGTGTAAACACGTCTGAATGAATGTTGCTGAAAATGATGTAAATAGTCGAAAATAGAAATTTCTATTACAGTTTAAGAAAAGGAAACCTACGAATCATCACTAGCCACTGTTAATACCTATTTGTATTCTTATACCTTTTCAATATATTTGAACAAATATATAGTTTCTGGCACTATTTTTGTACTAGGATAAAGGAGTTACTATGTATATTATGTTTAGCTTTTACGTCGTTTTAAATAATTGTGAACGTTGCTTCCTTGTCTCTCCTGTCCCCCACCCTGAGAAGCATTTCAGAGACAAAATCGCTTTAAAGGAACGCTCACCTGCACGGTCCCTACGAAGCCGAGCGGCGTCGGGAAGGTGGTCCGTGGCGCAAACGTTTCGACGCCGTGGTTTCCTCCTTTTGCCATGCTTTGTGAAAATAAAAACAATGAGTGAGTAGATGTGAGTATGGTGTGATTATTAGGGGCTTGGAACTTTAAAGGGGTTATTAAAGGGTTTGGATTTTAGGGGAGGTTAGGGGATTTGAATTTTAAGGGGGGGTTATTAGGGGTTTGGATTTTAAGGGGGCTTATTAGGGAGTTTGGATTTTAAGGGGGAGGTTAGAGGGCCTGGATTTTAAGGGGGGTTATTAGGGGATTAAGCAGGGGGAACAGGCCAACAGCTGGCGAGCCGAATCGAGCTGACCTGTGGTCCTAGCTGACAACGACGAGGTTAATGACCCTCCCTCGGCCTAGCCTCCTCCAGCAACAGTGTTCTCTGTCAACACCCTTCGCGACCCGCTCAAGGGCAGCCTTTCCACACACCTCACTGCAAGATCCCAACCACTATGGAGGGCGGTTCTGACTGGCCCTGTGTCGCATGAGAGCTGATCTTAGGGGTCAAATTCTGGCCAAATGGCAGCAACCAGAGCTGAGTATCTAGTTTCAAAGCTGGTGTTTATTCCACTTAGCTCTCTTTTTAAATTTTAATTGTAAAAGTTCCCAAATCCACTCTCGGTGGATCAGACGGGCGTGTTCTGGCTTCACAGCTAAAGCCCTTGAGCTCCGCTGTGACGGCCAGCACTGCGCCCTCACAGAGCCCCGGGCCCCCTGTGCCTCGGTGCGCATCTAGGGGCGTGCAGCTCTAAGGCGATGCACAGG
Organism: Pteropus alecto; assembly: GCF_000325575.1. Lineage (NCBI taxonomy): Eukaryota > Metazoa > Chordata > Mammalia > Chiroptera > Pteropodidae > Pteropus > Pteropus alecto. The sequence goes on along the minus strand of NW_006440645.1, from coordinate 2,712,023 downwards.
CTCTCGTCCATGGTGTGCTTCTGCCACCAGACGAGCCCTCCTCTTGTGAACCTCCAGGCTGTGCCTGACTCACAAAGCTAAAGGCAAACATGCACGGAAGCTCTCGTAAAACTGTATTCTAGGTTTTCTGACCACTAGAGGGCACCACAGGTTCACTTGTGTTTAAAGAAATCCTCCCTTACTGGGTACGAGGAATAAAAAATGTCTTTTTAAAAGAATTTTCGTAGCTGAAGAAAAATCAATGGAAAAATCACTGGAGAATTAAGACTTACTGCCCTTTGTCCAGGGATCACGTCTTCGTGATGTTCTCCGAACGATGATCACCTGACGTCTCTGAGCTCGTGCCTCCTGTGGAAGGGAGAAGCCCGGCAGGGAGGAGCCTCTGGCAGCTCTTCGGGCAGCTTTTTTGAGCCCACGTTCTTGCTATTGCTGTGCCACCCTCTCCTCAAACGGGTTCCTATGTGTGATATGTGAAAACGTCAGGATACAATTTTCTATTTTTAAGGCACATAGTAGTAAATAACAAACACTTTGAACTTGCAGAGAATATTCTGATTTTAAGCTACATTCAGCCTTGAAAGGAAAAAACACCTATGTTTCCAATTCTCAAGCCAGTTTGTTCAAAACAGAAATCCATGAGTTATAAATGGAATCGAAATAATCATCACACACTTCTTTGGAAATAAAGGCAGGACTGTCCTACCATTCATTATTATTCTTTTTCTTGAAACCTCTGCTTCTCTTTTCCTATTCTGGCCCTGGCCCCGGGCCTTCGTATTTGATTCCCCTCTGCCCTAGAACATAGCCCTAGGGCTGCGGGACACAGCCCTCCTGGGCTGTCAGCATCTCTGCATGTGTTCTTGTAGTTGACGGTACTCAGCAAACAATGAGGAAAAGAACAGACTCTCATCCTTCCCCACTTGACATAAAATGGAATTTTTTATAAAGAGAGGAGAAGGTAATCCCAGTGAAAAGCAACAGAAAAATCAATACATTTTTAGAAATTCTCAGACAAGAGCTGAAATTTAAGGTGAAATAAAATGATTTTTTAGAAAAAATGTTTTTCTACCATGAAAAGTCAGTGACTAGAATTTCATTAATAAATTAATAATCATTGGTAGAGTTACTCTGAGTGGGAGTTTTACCATGTTGCTAGAAGCCAAGGAATATTCATAAAGGCCAGAGGCCGAAGATCATGTGGAGAAAACAAGATTTACATTTAAAAATAAGCAAACAAGTCAACAGAAGACGTTCACTCATTCACAAATATAGCTGATTTTCTAGTGTCGGGCTGGAGTGGCTACATAGGCAGGCCCCACAGAGCTGCTAGTCCAGCAGAGGCCACACCAGGGCAAAGAGAGCCAGGCCTGTGCCCTGAGGCAGGGGACTGGATGGTACTTAATTCAAACCCAAGGGTCACAGAGGGCTTCCTTTGGGGTGTGGCATCTGGTTTAACGGAAGGACCAGGGAGCAGGGCATTCCCAGCAGGAGCAACTGCATGTGAGGACAGTGAGCAGCACGCTGTAGAGACTGGAAAGCTTCCCTAAATGCTTGCTTAAATACTTCTAAGTGTTACACTATGAACGGTAAGGATTAAAAACACTTATAAAGGGTAAGTATTTAAAATAGCTGTGTACAAGTGGTGTAAAATAAAGCAAATATCCTTCAAGTGTATATTTGAATCCTTGGGAAAGAGAATCCTACAGGCCAAAATCCAGCTAATTAAAAACCCGAGCAGGAAGCACACGAGCTGCGGCTGGATCGGGCCTGCGAAAACCTGCAGGGCTCGGCGAGCAGGGGCTTCACTGCCGGCCAAGCAGGAGGCGTGGTCTTGAGACCCGGGACGCAACTGCGGGTTGGCCCTCCACGCAGGGCTGCAGCCTCCCAAGGGCCACGTCCTCGAGGAGCAAGGACAAGGGGAACCCGCTCAGACACAGCATGCCCATCTCAATCGGGCTCTCCCTAAAAAAAATCACGACGTTGGGCCCACCCTCCTGGTCACACACATGTGAGGTGTGAATGTGGTCTGGGACTACCCGCACCAGACCGGAAGCGGAAAAGGAAGTCCCAGGCCAGTCACGGCCCTGGACACCTGGGATCAGCAAAGGCCCACGTCCTTGGAAGAAGAACTTCACTTCAAACAGGCCCGGGACATGACACGGTTGTGTCACTAAAGACAGTCACAATTCAGAGCTGCAGACCACACGAGGAAGTCCCAGGACAGGCGTCGGAAGCCACAGGCTGAGCCAGATCCTCAGGGAGTGAGACAGCACAGCTCTCGGGCAGGGCCGCTGGAGGAGTCACTGGTTCCTCACTCTTGTGTTTGCAAGGAACACCCCGAAAGTGACATTCTGGGCCTCTCGGTCCACCTCTAACTCAGCCCAGTCACATACCTGACTGGAGGTGACAGCCAACTGTCCACAGTCTGTAAGTAGGTGAAGTTACCTAAGGAAAAGTGGAACGCTGGGGATTTGTTTCTTGACCTTTCTAAGCGGTGCGAGCTGCAACCGCAGGTCAGCGTGTCTGGGTACGTGGGCCTGTCCCAAGTCCAGCCGCTGAAGGGGTGGGGCTGAGGCGGGGGTGTCAGCACACCACGTGACCAGAGCACGCGCTCCAAACACCTATTTACCTCCCCGTCTCTGGGGAACAGGGGAGTCAGAGCGGGGGGTTGCAGGCTGAGTCTCAGCAGGAGGGGACCTGTGT
>NW_006440645.1:2707103-2709303 GCF_000325575.1 Pteropus alecto | reverse complement strand
CAGGACCCCCACACCCCAGCTCCGCACCAGCCCTCCTCCCCAGAGACGGCACCCTTGCAGAACACGTGAGCACAGAAGGCCAGAATGATGAGTGTGCGTGTTGGCTGCGGCACGTCACAGGCTGAGAGGGTGATGGGAGGGTGACAGCGTATGTCACCCATACTGCTCGCCGGTAACTGACCCAGCTGTTTCTAGATCTGGGAGGGAGGGCGATGGTGCTCGTTCTGATTTGTCACCTGAATATGTCCTAATGGGTGGGAGCAACAACCAGGAGCAACTGGGAGGGACGGATTCCTGCCAGCGGCCACCCCAGAGGCTAACGGTCACCGTTCATTATCAGAACCAAGGGACCAGTCCAGCCTTGAAGATGGACAGAAAGCGTCCCCGAGGAGAAGCTGTCCGTCCCGAGACTGTGACAGAGACCAGCACTTGAAGAGACAAGGGGGGCTGGTGGGGCCTCACCAGAGCCGACGGGTGGGGCAGGGCTGATCCCCGCAGCTCTAGTTCGGGGTGACGCCCGATGGCGGGGTACTCCGGCTCCACAGAAAGAGCCCTGCCGGGGCCAGGAAAGGGCCCAAGGGCCGTGTCGCCTGCAGGGGCCTCTCCCAAGGGCGACCAGAGGACAGCTCTGTGCCGCAGACGGGCCTGCAGCAGAGAGGGCGAGGGAGGAGGCCGCCGGCTGAGCAGTTCCCGTGTGCCGTGGCCTCTCCACACGTCAGCTCACTTCACCCTTAGACCATGTCAGCAACGGAGCACCCTGTCCCCACTTCAGACAGAAAACAAGGCAGAGAAGCCTGGGTCACTCAGTCACAGCTAGAACGTGAACTCAGGCCGGGCCTCGAAGTCCCTGCCCTCCTCACCTGCGAGCCGTCACGGCAGCAGCGCCCTGAGAGGTGACTCCTGGCCTTCCTGTGAGCGCTGAGGCCCACGGATCAACGGACATCACGGTGCGGACGTCCCCCGGCCCCGTTTCTCGGCCCGCACACATACATCCTGGGTACACTGTCCCGAGACACCCCCTCCCTCCAGAGTTCTCGTGGGTGCTCGTTTAGGCTGCCTCTTCCTCCTCCATCCATCCAAGCCGCCTCCACGTTACTCCCACGCATGGAAATCCTCCATCGATTTTCTGTCACCTCTACGTGACATAAAGGTGAGCAGGGCGAACATTTTATTGCCAAGGCAGCCACAGCGTGTGCTGCGATCTGCTGCTGTCAACACAACCTCCGCGTGCTGTCCCACGTGCCCCGAACAAGCCTGGTATCGACAGTCATCACCATCAGCAACGCTGTGGCCAGTTAATCATTCACTTTGATAGCCGACGGCAGAACAGTTTCCCGTGAGGTCTGTTTTCCCATTTTCAAATTGGCCACACTAACCTCTTACAGAAACAGACGCGCTACGTCTCAGGCAGCTGTCATTCCCCACTGCGGCCTTATTTCACTATCACAGATCATGGGGCATCCACTCATATTGAGCATTTCTGATTTCTAGCTACATGCTTTTTTTCCAGGACAGCCTGTGACTGAACCCAGTGTCCTAGGGCAGGGCTCCTGGGCGGCAGCAGCTCGCTGTCACCTGCCAGGCAGGGGCAGGAAGAGGGCAGCCGCATGCAGCCCTGGTGCTCTGTCACGGCCTGGAGGGGGGAACGCTCGTCCTCACCAGGTGACCTGATTTTACCAGAGCCACCGTGCGCACATCTGCTCCAGGCCTTCCTGCCCGGAGATAAAGACGTGCGTGCTCCGCAGGCGTGGGCATCGGCCGCCCAACTCGGCGCCCGCTTACCGGCAGCTGCGGTGTACCCCACTAACAGGCTGGGTCTGAGGATTAGACAGGGGAAACGGAAGTGGCCCTGCGGCCACCACCTCCACCGCTGCAGCTCTGGCCCCTGCGAGCTAGAAATCCGATTTCCCAAGAGACTAACAGACAAAGACGTCAGCATCCCACAAGAGTCCCCAAGCGAGTGTCAGGAGCAGGGCTCCCCGACCCAGTGGGGCAGGAGGGACGACGTGCTGCCAGATGACCCACTGGAGCACCTCGTCGTATTTCTCAGCCAAATTTTGAAAGAAAATGGCCAAGTACAACAGCCACAGCGTGAGGAAGGCCACGGCGTGGGAAAGGCCCCGAGGGCCAGGCAAGTCCAGAACGGGGAACAGAAGGACGAGCTGCGAAGCATCGGCTGGGCCCCCCCGGACAGCCTCCC
>NW_006440645.1:2705306-2706681 GCF_000325575.1 Pteropus alecto | reverse complement strand
GCGCAAGGGGTAGCTTGCATCCCATCACTGGTCAGTGAGGGGACAGCTCTGTCCCCCTAGGTGAGGGATGACTTTGGAGAGCTGTCCTGGTCCCGGCCGTGCTCAGGGCTGTGCGGCACAGCAGGTCACCTTCCCCGCCCGGTCCCGCCAGCCCTTCACAGAGCCCCCGAGAGCTCTCTCCCCACCACAGCTCGAGTCCACCTCTTCGACCGGAACGGTGACAGGGCTCAGCGGGGGGTCCTGTGCCGTGTGTGTGTGTGTGTGTGTGTGTGTGTGTGTGTGTGTGTGTGTGTAACGCACTCTTCTGCATCAGAGCCCATGTTAATAAGAAGCACTAAGCAAACGTCTATGTGCTTCCTGAGTTCCCACTTTATTTTTTGGAAAATGTCAGAAACGTGGCCTCCGTAACATGCGGCCGTTTTCACGGGCCTGCTCACTGCAGCGGGGGGCTGCAGACTCCCCGGGGTCACCGAGTCCTAAATCACACTTTGAACAAGGTGGCCTTGCATGGCAGGAGGGCTGCTGTACTTCAGCTTGGGATGCGGTCATTTGTATGGCAGCGAGAACTGCTTGGCAAGAACCGTTTAGATACCGTATTTTTTGAAAACAGCAGACACATAAGTTGAAACTCTGTACAAAAGCAGACACATGAGTTGAAACTCTATTCAACTAATGTGTCTGCTTTTGTATTATATGGATCATTTTTAGACAGTAAGATTTTGGTATTTGGCATTTCAGAGGTCACATGACACAGGCTGAGACAACTTTTTGGATTAGTTAATTCAAATCCCAATTACACGATTCCTAGAAGGAATGGTTCTATAAAATCCTTTCTGTGGCCAGCCTGGTACAGTTCATTAAGCCAAAAGCACTCTGGCCTGTGCCTATGGGGCAGGGTGGCTCAAATGACTGAGGCCAACAGAGCTGACGTGGCTGACAACCGGACACTGCAGCTGGACTCAAGGGGAAGCGTGCTAATTCGTACCAGGTTACAGCAACAGGCCAAAGGTGCCTGTAATGATTTTAGAGAATTATCTTTGACCATTGACACCAATAGCTCTGTATGACATAAACTAGATAACAAATATTTATTGACTGAATTATCCCTTTACTGTACCAGCTTTATAAAAAAAAAAAACCTCTGAAAATGAGAGGAAAGGTTACGACGCTGACATCGGAGCGCAGGTGAAGCCAAGGTAGCCCAGGCCGGGGAGGAGGCGAGCAAGGCTGGCTCACTGGAGAGGTGAGCCGAGCTGACTTAAAGGCTGAGTGGGTGTCAGGCAGGAAAAGCTCAGGTGAGGGCTGCAGGAAAGAAGCCGGGGCAGACGGATGTGAGGTCACAGCACCCCGGCAGAGGACGGGGAGGGGGTAACAA
>NW_006440645.1:2700010-2705268 GCF_000325575.1 Pteropus alecto | reverse complement strand
CTGAACCGCACAGGGAGGACAGGGCGTGGTCGGGTCTGCATCTGATAAAGATAAGTCTGACGAAATGGATCCTGGGAGATTAGAGGGGAAACCATTTAGGAGATTACTGTAGCAATGAATCTAGGTGACAAATGGTGACAATCTGGGAACAGAAAGGAAAAGGGGACACATTTACGTGATACTAAGGAATGGAAACGGAGCTGATCTGCTGATAAAATGAGAAGCCAAGGACAAAGGAAAGACCTTGGAGTGACTCCTAGGGTGGCAGTGTCACCCGCTGACACCGGAAATGTCAGAGAAGAGGACGAGGCTGGGTGCCACGCTCACTCCTCTCCAGCTGCGTGCGGTTCGAGGTGCCGGCAGAGCGCGTGCGTGGAGAGGCCTGCCGAGGCACAGGTACCAGGTAGGACAGAGAGCTGGGCTGCATCTTGAAACATCAGAGCCGCACAGGGGGAACGGAAACGATGGTCTGGAATTAAGAGAGATCTTAAGGTGGCACCAAAACACAGGGCGTGAGCTGAGGAAGAGTTGCCGTGGCGGGGAAGCAGGGGACCATCAAGAAAGAACGAAGGCAGAAGCAGCCCTGAGACTTCGGAGGGAGGAGTCCATGGCGGAAAGCAAGGGCCGGATGTGTGCGCCGCATTCGTGAACAAAGCGCCGCCAGTGACGCAGACGCAGCCAGTGCCCCGGCGGACACGAAAGCTGGGCTGAGAAGAGACACGCGGAGAGTGGCCTGGCTAGAAAGGGGGAGAGGAACACCGAGCAGGTTCTAGAAACAATCCAGGGAGGGTTCGCTTGAATTCTTGAAATGGAAGCGACCCGATCATTTGGGTGTGCAGGAGCAAAGATCCCACCACACCCAAATAAATAATTAAAGGGGAAAGAGAGAGGGAGATGTGAGGAGACAGGAAAAGCATCTTCGCAGGCCCCACACCAGCGGGAATCCTGACCCACGCCGAAGGACCCAGATTTTACAGGCGCGAAGGACGTGTAGCAGGTAACACTGAAAATGCGGTGTACATCGGGGACGCACTGCTGGCTGGTTTATTTTCTCCGTGAAGCAACATGCAGGTCACCTGCTGAAGGCCAGGAAGAGGCTACAGGAGAATGAGTAGAGACAGTCACTGTCACCGACGAGGAGGGTGTTGATGGGGACACGGAAGCCTCGCCAGGCAGGGCGGACGACTGGGCTGAGCCCGGAAACCCTGCATGTGTAACAGCACCTGGGGCAGTACAGGAAACAGCGCGAGGGAGTTTTTGATTATTATTATTGATAACAGGTTATTAAATGGCTAGAGACGTAAATAAAGCCAGAGGAGCTCCACCGGGGGAGGGGCCGGCCGTTCTCTCCAGCCGAGGCCCGAGGCTGTGGGGGGGGGCGGAGCGCCCAGGAGCTAGAGGGAGGACCCAAGGTCCCAGAGGGGCCTTCTGAGGGTTGGCCCACCTCAGCTCCCGCCAGGGGTGCACGTGGTAAAGCACAGAGACGATGTCACGGAGCTGTGAGGCCAAGTGACAAGAGGCTCATCCATGTAGACGTCGAGGTCACCCAGGACGATGGCAGGCCAAAGGATGATGCTGAGCCAGGTGCCAAGATGTTCAGTGACAGGTGGCCAGTGACGAAGCAGACGGGGCAGACGGTAGAGAAGGATAGATGGGCAAGTGGAAGACAGCATGAAGCAGGCTGGAAGGTGAAACCCAATGGAAATGGGTCAAAAGCAAAGCTTTTCCTTAAAAAAAAAAAAAAAAAAAAAAGAAAGAAAGAAAAGGAAAGCAGAGACATAACGGTATGGCTGCGGGACGTGGCAGCAGGCGGCTGACACAAATCCAGCCACTTCATGTGGGATGGACACAGGAGACGAGCAACGTCCCCTCCCGACTGCTCGAGGGGACGCATCATTTGGGGACAGACCTAGACTACAAAGACAAGGCACCAGAGGAAGGCCAGAAACCCTTCGTACAAGGCCATGCAACTGACGCGCGGATCCTGTTACTTCAGGAACGAGGCGCGGCAACCCAGCCCCCACCCCACGCGGACGCCGCCGAGCGTGCGGCTGTAACTCTGCGGTCTCTGGGGGAGAAGCGCAACCAGGCTTTGCAGGCACAAAACCCGAGACGTAAGTGCACAGGGCCGACATTTCCAAAACCCAGTGGCTCACGGCTCCACCAGCATGAAGTCAACTCGGCAGCAGACTTCGAGCCCCCCACAACCCGCCGCTGGGGCGACACGGTCTTCAGACTCCCACTGCTGCCCTCGCCCGCGGACGCCCCGACAGCCGCCGCTTCCTCCTGCACGGGAGCGTTAACCCCCTGGGACCAGAAAGCAGATTCAGCAATTCTGAGAGATTAGATTAGCAAAGGCCTGGAAACGCTGTTTCTCGTAAATGACATTTTAAAGAATACTCTGGAAACACCTTCCCGCCTGCCACTCCGTGGGGTACGAGGACTTCTGCGACCCCCAGAAGCTGCTCCTTCGAGATGAGCGGGAAACATGTTTGGACTTCGCGATGGTGCAAACATCCCCGTTATCATGACACGTTGTTTGTGTCTCTCAGGAACAGTGCTGCAATTTCTGGCAGGTCAGCACACTGAAGCCACCCGCCCGAGCCTCTCGTGGGCACTGAGGGCAGGCCTCTGATGGCAGTCAGTGACCAAGCGTCCCGGGACCAGAAGCGAAAGAAACGCATGTTCAGGACAGTGGGGACACCGGCCTCGGCGTCCTCAGAGATGCCAACGCGGTCCGCTCTCTCCCCTGGAGCTGCCATGCAGCCTTGCCAACGCGCTCGCTTGATGAAATTAAAAGGGGCAACTCCAGGGAGAGTACGCCCAGCGGGGACCACTGAGGCTTCAACACGGGACTCTGTTCCCCATGTCCCATCCAGGCGCGAAGCTGGCGGCGCCAACAAAATGCCGGACGCCCACCATGCAGCACATCGCTGGTCCCCATGTCCCATCCAGGCGCGAAGCTGGCGGCGCGGACAAAATGCCGGGCAGCACATCGCTGACCCTCGTCAGCGAGAGGCTCTCTGGCCACGCTCACGCACAGTGACCCTCTCTCTAGCCATCAGCCATGCTCACGCACAGTGACCTCTCTCTAGCCTCAGCCACGCTCACACACAGTGACCCTCTCTCTAGCCATCAGCGTGCTCGGGCTGGTTAAGGACCAGAAGTCTGCATGCCACGCTAAGCCGACGTCTCTCCCCGGTGGCTCCACGTGCGAGGCCGGAAGCCAGCGGGCAGGAGAGACGGTGCCCCATCTTCCCCTTTCCAGAGCCCGCCATCCCTCGCCCCTCTTGCTCAGGTTTGGCTTCAGACTGCCCCACGTTTGGGGTGAGCAGGAGTGAAGAGCGGAACAAAGGGGTGGTTTTAATCAGTGGCAGGGCTGACATCTGGCTTGCGTTTTCTTGCGCATGGCAGCTGTTTAAAGCTAATTCTCATGGGAGTTTTTATGTTATGTCCGGCCACATTTCTAAGCCCTGAAACATTTCTCAGCAACTCTTCACCATTCAAGACCAAAACAAAAACAGAACAAGCCCGTACTTCATGTCGTGCACTGCAACAGGCCCAGGATATTTACCCAAATCTGCAGCAACCCCAAACCACAATGCAAAAGGACATATTAAAAATAAATGGATTTTTAGTCTCGATATCATATTAACTTTAATCTTTCGGCTGTATTTAGTCATAAAGTCTTAGTTACAAGGTAGGTGCTACTGTAAAAGAGGTCATTAACACCTCCCTTCCCAGATGTCATTTGACCTATGCTCTAAAGTAATTTATCTCCGATACAGAATGCACTTTGACCTGTGAGCAAAACCATTTTCAGACGGCATGCACTGTAATTCTTGAATAAATGTGCTCACAAACTGTAGTTCAAGGGAGAGAAGGTGTGCTCCTCATGCTTTAATTCAGTTGAATTTCAGGAGAGGAGCTAAGGAATTTGTAGAAAGAAAAACCAGAACAGCTTGGCATTGGTGTAGTTCCGTGGCCTCTTGAACTTTAACCTTCCACATCACAGCACAAAGCTGGTTCTGAGATAAGAAGCAGAATAAATCCTCCTTGAAAACAGAGGGGTCCCCGACTACCTAAGTAAGAGCTACTCACCTGGAGGCCATGGCGTTCGATGGTGCCTGGAAGACTGACCGGAACGAGAACTATGACAAGTTCTTGGAAAAAATGGGTAAGGGCCTGATCCCGAGGGGCTCATTCTTTGTTTCTCAGACAGTTTTCTAGCTCCTTCTAAGTCTCCGGGCTTAGGGGATGGCCCCAGCGGTGGCGGCGAGGATCCCGAATGTGTGCTGGTTTGAGCAGGGGAAACCACCGTCTCACTGAGGGAGGAGGTTCTCGGTGCTGTCCTCTGAAACAGAAAGAAGATCCAGATGTTTCACTCACGTTAACTGCTGACTGCACCTGTATCACTAGAAACCGGTGGGGTTTTCCGTTCAGAAAGTGAAAACTGGCAGTGTGTAATGATAACCTCCAGACTTGGGGGTGGAAAAGCAAAGACCATATAAGAAAATAATAGAAAAGCATTCCACCAAGCGTGACAGCGCTGAATAAATGAGACAGTGCTCTTTTCCTCTGACTTACAAAGCTTTTGGAGTAATCTCACGGTGGTATGTAGTTTCTAAGGGGGTTTTAATTGAAGCGATTTTAATATCTGTAGCAATACACTGTCAGCCCATATGCTGCACAAGACTGGCAAACGAATATGTGTCATTCCCCCAAAATAAAAGTCTGCATCCATTAACACCTACAGTTCAGGGATTCCAGGTTTAAATTTATGGAATTTGTATATTTTACAATAATGAACTTGACTGTAATAATTGCTAATTTTCTCATTTTTTGACAGAAATGCCACAAAAAGCAAAGAGAATTAAGTTGCTCAAGATTTAAAGCATTTATGGAAAGCATAAAAAAATTATCATATATGCAAAATTAAAGTTGTATATCCTTATAAATGTATGAATATATTTTTTAATCTTTCCTTTGCCATTTCTGGAGTTCGGCTTACTGAACACTGAAACAAAAAGCTTGATAATTTTATTAAAACTACTCAATTCTAAGATTCTATAATTCTATGCTTCATTTAATTTTTCTTAAGTTTTGGAAAAAGAGCTTGAGAATCAGTGCCCTCGATCCAACTGAGATCGAACTTGTCCCACAGAAGCCACTGGAGTACTCTTGTGCCAAGGCAAAGTTCTCAGGGTGTCCTCCTCACCCACAAAATATTAACGATTAATTAATTAAAACAGAATGTG
>NW_006440645.1:2689279-2699966 GCF_000325575.1 Pteropus alecto | reverse complement strand
TTTGCAGGTGTCAGTATGATAAAAAGGAAGCTTGCAGCTCATGACAACTTGAAACTGATAATTACACAAGAGGGAAATAAATTCACAGTCAGAGAATCGAGCACGTTTCGAGACATCGAAATTGTTTTTGAGCTTGGTGTCACTTTTAATTACAGCCTGGCGGACGGAACTGAACTCAGTGTAAGAAATTTTTTTTTATAAGCAATGCATTCTTAACGTTTCTACACAATGCCAAAGTAATCTCTGATATCTGCCACTGGGCGGTTTAATTAACGTAGCTCTTTCATTTGAGTTTATCCACATCACATAGTGCACAAGCTGGCAGAATATTGGAACGTTTCATTTCCGCACACATCTATGAGGGGTTAGGAGTGAACAGAAAGAGGGAAAAACCCTTTGAATGGCGGAGTACAGGCCTATTCTAAAAAATCTAAAGCTCAGTGTTTTCAACTTCCCATGCCTGACAGCCACAAAAACTTCGAGTTATCTAACTTAAACGTGACAGGCATTTAATAAATGTAACTGACATAATAAAATAAATGAATAAATTAGTGAATGAGTGAGTGAGCAAATGGAAAGGTCCAGTGCTATGTGGTAGGCCAATGGGAATATAGCTTTTAATGTTTAAGATATGAAATTTAGGGTGTCACATGTTTCAACTGATTTCTTAAAAACTCATTTTGTCCTCAGAATTATTCTGGTTAAGTTATATATGTTTGCAACAACAATTAAACTGTCAAATATTTGATCACCTATGACCATTTTAAAATTATTACAACAATTTACATAAATTAAAACAAGCACAAGGTTGGTAGCCTCCCCATGAAACTGAGGAGGCTCATTTGAGCCAGGACTAAATTTAGGACACTCTTTTTAACAAGAAAGATTTAGAAACGAGAAGCCCTGATCATCTGCCTTAAAATTCGGCAGAACCGTTGCCAGCACAGACTGCAGGGCCCGCGGTCCAGGTTCAGTGCCGACTCTGTGACGGCGGGTAAGTGCTGTGTCTGCGCGTTCTCATCTGTGAATGTAGATCATAATATCTACTTCCTAGGGTCACTGTGACGATAGAAGTGGGTCTACACAACTCAGAACAGAACCTGACACATGTAGGACCCTAAAAATGCTATTTCCTTACTCTTTCATTTTTACACAGGGGACCTGGAGCCTAGAGGGAAACAAACTTGTTGGAAAATTCAAACGGGTAGACAACGGAAATGAACTGAACGCTGTCCGAGAAGTTATAGGTGGTGAAATGGTCCAGGTGGGTTGTAAAAGGATTATAGCTATTTCCCAAAGGCTAAAGTAATTACACAATGATAATCTTATTTTTGTGGTTGCTGAGGTGTACCTACAGTAAAAAGACTACTACTTTTCTCCTAAGTCTTTTGATTTTAAATATATATTTTCTGATGCCTATTTATTGATGAGAACTTACATATGTCAAATACATCAATGCTTATTTTAACTGAAAACAGGACTACAAACCAACAGGTGTTTTTAAATGGGTGTATCCTGTATCTGAACAAAATGCTGCTATTAAGTACAATAAAAAATACTATAAATTCATTTCAAAGCTATAATATTATATTAGTCTAACATGATCTAATATTTTTCTTAATTCAGCCTTAAACCTTGATGAGAAACTCTTCTGTTTGTTAATGCCTTTCAGACTTACATGTATGAAGGAGTGGAAGCCAAGAGGATCTTCAAGAAGCAGTGAGCGCCACCTTGGCACCCAGCCTGGGCACAGTCGTGGGGGTGGGAAGGTGCACTGGTCGACCGCTTCCTCCTCGTCGTGTGAAGTGACTGACGGAGGAGGCTTTTATAACGCTGGTCACTGGTTACACTTCCAGTCTTGCCAAAGCAAACAAAGTCAAGCTAATTAGGATCTAACTCGGTTTACGTGCTCTAAAATGTACATTTATTGGTGTCCTACAAGAATTTGTGACATTTTTTAAAGCAATAAATATTATTCCTACATTGCTTTATAAGTAACCCCTCCTTAAAAAAAAAAAGCTGTGGGACATGGATGTGTGTATTGATAGACTCTTTGGGGTTTTTTCCACATTTGCTAAACTAAAAACAGAGATTGCATTGAGGTCTTTAAAATCTTGTATTGGTTTTAAGTATTTTCCTTAGTGAAACCAATTATTATAAAAATAATACATATTCAAACAGAAAACTTAGAAATAAGAAAAGCGAATGCAAAATAAATATCCCCATAAACCCACAGTCCAGAGACTGTCGCCATCCTGATTTTCACAGCCGTCTTCCCAGTCCTCCTCTGGGGGCATGGAAGTGTCTGTGACCCACCATGCCACTGTGAATAACAGGACAGGACACAGCGTGCGAGTGAACAGCCTGGAGCATGCTGCTCTGCACTGTCGTGATTCCCAGACACGGCTAAGAATCAGAATCACCCAAGACACTTAATTGTTTTTACACCTAACTCTCCGCTGTTACCCGCTCCCAGAAACTCTGAAAACAGAACCAAGGACTGTAGAAAACTCCCAAGGGACTCCGACGCAGCATGTACAGTAACCTGCTCTGAGAACTGGGCTCTCAGATGCCAAACGAGTCACCTTCAGCTGCCACCCGCCTTTTACCGAGAAACATAGACACGGCCAGTGCGCCAGGGCCCGGGACGTTCTCTCTTCCTTACATTCTCACATGTGCGAGTTCATGCACTGCAAGCACTTGCATTTTCGGAGGATGTGTATTAGGGGTGGAGAAGGCGATCAATTTTTTATGAATTTAACTCTGCAAACTTTTCTTGTGATGAATTCTTTTTCATACTCATGATGGGGTGGTAATAGCTAACACTTAGCTAGTTCTTACCGTGCTCCAGGCTCTGCGCTAAGTGCTATATGGATATGGCAGGTATGTCACAGCGAGGAAACAAAACCTTCTGCGTACATGGTGCAAACGAACAGATGGGAGATGACATAACTTTCTGCAAAAACACGAACTTAAACCCACGGTTCATTTTACAACTTCGTTAAAAACTTTACATAGAAAATAGTAATTATTTAGATTTTCACTCGCTTTTTAAAAATAAAGGTTCAAAGGGCCTTTACCTCTCTAACCATACCTGTTTACATATGTAAATAGGAAAAGGGCAGATATTAATATTAATCTCATTTGAAAGTAGAGAACGAAGGCACATTATCAGCTTGTCTACTGTTGCATGGAGTCCATGATAATTACAGGAATTAAATATAGGTCTTGAAACTCGGTCCAGTACATTATGATCTATGCCATTACTATGCAGCCTGTTATAAACAAAAATATCTTAAGAAAACAATGTCCCTTAATTCCTTAGTGGCACCCCAGAATAGCACTCCAAGTGATCCAGGTCACACTGTCAAATAGTGCCAATTTAGTGGTTAGGCACTTATCTATTTCTGGCCTCACTGTAGGCTCACTTTTTCTTCACAATTTATATCCTTCCTAGTATTAAATTTCCACTACTTATTAGTATTGGAGAGTAGCCTATCATTTGCTAAGTGACTGCCATTGCCATAACCCCTCTTTGGGAAACTGACCTTGATATTATGCCAACTTGACTGACCAACAGAGGGTGCCTGACCCAAGAGCAACCCATCTCATATAATCTGGTCACTTTCTGTCCTCTGTGCAGAAGGAGCAATATAAGAGAACCCAGAAGAACCTCTCCTTAGGGAGTCTGAATTTGAAAAATACACGGTACTTGATAGGAAGAAAAAAGGCCGAACGGGGACAGAGGGGAGGCAGTGCGCGTGTGGGGCTGCGAGTAGGCAGAAGCCACAGCGGTGACCCCTGGATAGAGGGGTCATCAGGAGCAGCTTGAGTGGTGAAAGCTGAAACATTTACATGTGGAATATGGCGTCTGGGATTGGCTTCAAATATTTTCCTCCCTGATCTCAGGTCAGGAAGATAGTGGGGTGGAGCGGAACAGATGAAATTAGATGGTCACACGTCAGCAACCGCTGCAGCTGCTGAAAAGTGCCTGACGCGTAAAGACACAGGATGGGTTCCTTGGGTATCTAGTAGGATGCAGTAAACTTTTCTCTCTTTTGGAAGTATTTAAAATTTTTCATGACAAAAACTTGAAAACATCATACATACATATGTGCCACCCAAAGCCAACCACTTCCCATCACTTCCACTGCTGTCACCTTGGTCTGAGTCACCACTGTCTTTCCCATGGATTACTGTGATAACCCCCTAAATGGCCTCCTACCTTCTACTTGCCCTGCCCCATACCCCTTGTCCTTTTCAACACAGCAGCCAGAAGGAGCCTTTAAAAGTCTAAGTCAGGCCTTGCCACTCCTCTAAACGAAACACTGCATGCCTCCCATTTCATTCAGAGGAAAAGCCACTGTCCTTCCAACGGCCTACAGGACCCTATGTGACCAGATCCCCCATTCCTATCGGACGCGCCTTCCTGTTTTCGTGGAATGTCTGGGGCAGGATGTTCCAAGCAGAGAACACACCCCGGAGCAAAGGCTGCACACAGGAGCAAGCCGGCTACATTTGGAGAGCAAGTGCCGCCTGGTGAGAGCCCCCTAGGCCTTCCAGAACTGACCTGAACGAGACCAATGCTCAGGAACGCAGGCTGGCTCAGCCGTCCAGGACCGGGGAGCGATATGCTCAGAGACTGGGTTTGGGTTCACACAGACTGGCCTGACTTTCCTGGCTCTCCACTTACAAACTAAAACGCAAGAGCTGAGCCTCAGAATGGGGAAAACAGTAATGATTTTCTGAGATTGTTACTAATTGAGGTATTAGACATAAGGCATCTAGCATGGTGCCCAGCATATAGCTGGTGCTCAATAAACAAGGAATGCAAACCTGTGCCCTTCTCTCACAGAGAAAACAGAGCGCAGTGTGTCTTGAGTAGATGGGAAAATCTTTTCCCCAAATCTCCTCGCTGAGCCTGTGTGGCAAGCGAGCCTTGGCCTGGTAATGAGAACTCTTAGTTCTGGTGCAATCTGTGACACAGCCAGTTGCGGACCTGGGCAAGTCACTTCGTCTCTTTGGAACGTAGTTCAGTCATCTTTATAACTGGACTAGATAATCTCTAAACTCCTCTCCAGTGCTAAGGTTCTGTGACCTGTGACTAACATCCAGTGATTCTCCCCGTAAGCAGCCCCTGGGTGTGTCACAGGGAGATGTCGTGATGACAAAGGGTAGGAAAGGAGATATCTTTTAAATTCCTAAGCTTGGCTGGCTTCATGGGCATGCGACCTGCAGGCTCGGAAGGTCCGCGTGCCTGGTTTATGTTCCCCTGTCACTGTCTTAAAATTCTCAATAGACTGTGAACAGGCAGCCCTGCATTTTCAAGGCTCTGCCAAGGAGAACCTGGTCCTGCTCCTATGGAACGGGCTCTGGCTAGGGAGGAAAGCTATCCTCCCGTGAGCACTAGAGGCTGGACGCAAGACATGCCTGGGTACCTGCGGGCAGGTGACTGGGTGCATGACACAGCTAGCTGTCCGGGTAGCATGGAAGTGGGAGTTTGTGGGGATCCGGAGGGAAGGATGGTGGTGACTGACACTTCGAACTATTGTGAAAAGCTTCCAAACCTCGGCCACTCGCTTTCTCTCAACACTAGTACGAGGCCGCCCTCTACCGGTCAGTGGTGTGAACTCTTCCAAAGACCTCAAAGCGGGGTCTTTGCATTTCAGTATGAGTATGAGTGTTCCAGAAAGGCTGGACAGACCACGTTCTGCAGTTTGAAATAACTATCAAATGCTTCCCCAGCTCCAACTTCCATACTAAACAGAATTCAGGCAAAGCCTCCTTTTCTGTCCTGGAATTTGTGTAGAATTATTTTATGAGGTGGCAACACTGAAAACTTTACAAACTTGATTCTTCCCAGTTTCCAAAGCCAATATACACTATCTCGTTTAGTCTGCCTGGGGTGCCAACTAGTGTGCTAGCTGCAGTGTACATGGCGTGGAGTGTTCCCCATGTGCCTGTCAGAGCTGGTGGTTTACGGTGCTGTTAATCCTCTCTCTTCTCACTGATCTTCCGTCTAGATGTTTTACCATTATCGAAAGTCGAGAATTGAAATTTTCAACTGTTACCATAGTACTGTCTGTCTCCCTTCAATTCAGTCCATGTCTTCATATATTTTGATTCAGTGTTGGCTTAGTTGCTATAAACCTTTGTTTCCAGAGTTCTGAGAAACTTGTTTTGAATAGTTTCTGCTTATTTCTCAATGTTTCTGTGGGAGGACAGAGGCGTGGAGCTGCCTACTCCACCATTTTGAACATGGGTCTCCCAAAGTGACTTTTTGACATAGCTCTTGCTGGAGCAGGGATATTTATAGATATGAGCATAAAAGCTGACCTCCCCCAGCAGGGGCCTGCAGCCTCCTTCCCTGCATGTCTCCTCCAATCAGGGCAACGCCTGAGTCTTCCCTAAGGAATCAGAGCTGCACGAAATGAGATTGAAAAGCAGTTACACATCATCATGACCCCGATACTTATGTGCCTTGTGCTTGTGATCACATGTCAGAAATAAGTGGCAATTCTGGCCTATGCTGTCTCTTGCTTATTTTCTAACTTGTTTACAGAAAACTCTTCCCAACTTTTAATGACTATATTTTCATTGAGAAAATTTGGAAAACATGAAAAAGCACAAAGAATAAAATGATCTGTGATCCTACCTCCTAGAGATCACTGCTATTAACATGTTGACATTTCTCACACTTATAAATGTCTAATTCTGGTTAATATTTTATACGTAGCAGTTTCCACCTTGCCATCCGTTCACTTCACAGGTATTCTAGTCCATGCCTATGCTACTACTGCCATGTCTACTCTTGGAAGCCTATTACATCATTGTAGGAGAGAAGACATGCCATATACTAACCTTCCAGTCTCCGCCCTCGATGACTATCCCTCCAACACCTTTCAATAAAACAAAACAGGCTGTTTGCTCTGTTGATTAGCATAATGATATTTCAAGGTCGTGGGTTTCAACATCTTTATCTATGCCTACTAATTACATAAACTTTGCCCTATTAAAGTTGTTTTTAAACTTTAAAAAGCAACAGAAAACCTTCCTATTTTAAAACAAAATCTTTTATGAAACTGTAAATATAAAATAAACAAGACTGAACTCTCACAGTTGGAAGTCGGTATGTGTGTGAGCAGGCGCAGTAAAAAGGACAGTTTATTCACAGCCAATCCTGCTTGGCCTTCCAACACCACACCACGATGCCAAACCTCAGCGGGGTGGGGAGAGACTAATAATAGTGCACATGATTGGGAGCTGCTAAAGGCCAAGATGAAGACACGAGAGATGTTGAAACAAACAGCATCTGGTTATGATGACTGTACAATTCTCGAAGAAAATTGTCACAGGTATGTACAGCAGTTATGATCAAAGAGAAAAAAAGAAATGGTGGGCCCAAGGGTATGGGGTGGCCTGAGGTATGGACAATGAAGAGGTTGCCCAAAGGCTCCGACGGCTTGGATAGAATCAGGGGTGCCAGCCAGAGATGAGGTCTCTGAATGGACGCAGAAGTCTCACCAGTGTCAGTGAGGAAGTCCAGTTCCTAATCCTCTACTGTAAGTTTAATGGTGAGCTCTGGGGCGCAGCTGAAGACCAGGCGCCCCTGTCAGTCCATGGGGGTACTGTCCCACAGAAGGGGAAAAACGAACCCTCTGAGAGTGCAGGGGTCTGGAGAGATGGCTTTTAAGCAGAAAACAAGAATGCTCATGAGAGAAAACACCAGAGTTGCCCCTCTTGAAGAACTGGTTCACACACAGCAGTTTCTGCTGCTAATCTAAATTCAGAAGGGAAGAGACAAGGAGAGACTTACCACTCTCCCTTGATCAAGCCCTGCATGCAGATCGGGGAGACTGACGTGAAAATTCTTATTCTGCGGGCTTATGTCAGAGGCCCCAGGATCTCTCAGGTGAGGCAGGCCTGGCGTGCGCAGTGTCCAGCCAGCGACATCCTACCCTTGTCGCCAGAACTGTAGGTGAGGAAATATTCTCCGTTGCCATGAGGCCCTCTGCAGCACCACAAATGGAGTCTGCAGATTTACCCCAGCTTTAGGCTTTTCCCACTGTTTACTGCCTACGTACTCAGTGGACGGCCTGAATGCTCTCCAAGTAGACGTGGCAACACCAGAACTAGAGGCGACAGATGGTGAAAAAGTAATAACGCAGATTACGCCTCACTCTGGTATTGCTTTATGGACTGACTCAGACCAAGGAACTCATTTTACAGCAGAGATCAACCATTTGCTTACAAAATCTTTGGGGTACTCATTAAAATTTTATAACCTGTACCATCCCCAATTCTCAAGGCAAATGAAACCTAAAAATCTAGACATCAAAAGGACTTTAGGAAAAGTCTGTCAAGTAACTGGACTTAATGGCCAGAAGCATTACCTCTGGTCCTTATAAAAATCTGGAATACTTCAAATAGAAGACATGGACGAAGCCCTTTTGTAAGACTGGTTGCCCTATGCCTCCTGGCATCTCGAAACAGTCCATTCCTGGATTCAGTAAACAGTAGAGGAACTTGAGTGAACAATTTGATACTATAACTAGCTATATACAGAAGTAACTAATATCCTTGAAAGATATCATCAATAGGTAAAAAGAGCGTGACCTCCACTGACTGGCGAGCTTCATCACCCCTTTTGACCAGGACACTGGATGCACATCAGGGTTTTTAGAAGAAAGCACACATTGTCACCCCTTGCTGGGAAGGCTGGCGAGCTTCATCACCCCTTTTGACCAGGACACTGGTCATCAGGGTTTTTAGAAGAAAGCACACATTGTCACACCTTGCTGGGAAGGCCCTTACGAGATGCTTACCACCTACACTGCTATCAAAATAAAGGAAAGACACTCCTGATTCATGCAAGCCATGTCACGTTAGATCAGCACACTAGGACAACTGGAAGGCCATCCCTGAGGTGACCTTAAAGTAAGGGTCTCCTTGGCCAAGTCCTAGGCCCCAGATACAGACACAAGCATGAAGCAGGCAGCTTTTCCCAAGATCACAGATCAAGAAATTTCGCTTCCACCTATTTTCTCCACTTACTGGGTCTCCCTACTCCCAAAGGGAAATAAAAAAGAGAGGCTTTTTAACAAAGCCTCCCCTTCCTTTAGCCATTTATGAAAAGGCTGACTGGAGCTGGCTGGTCCCAATCTATCCTATTTTCCCTCTCATCCCCCACCACGGGCCCTTTTTCAAACTGTGTCTCACTCTTAGGAACTCTCACTGTTTTCTCACCAGGTCAAGCATACACGCGACACCCCCTTACACCAGTTTTCCAACTCTGGCCACATTAGCTCATCAATCTGATCGTTGGCTATGTTGACATCTAGATTATGCAAAAGAACCTAAACTAACTTTTGTTCCTGCCGATGCGAGCACTTGCTGGACCGACTCCAGAAAAGAAACAGCGTGTGGCATCCACGATGAAGGATCCAAGAAAACGCCACGCATCTCTTTTGGTGAGTCGGTTGGGCAGGGGAAAACCTCTTTGGAATCTCAGGGCTTGTCTCTGCTCCGGTAAAGACTTTAGAAAGGAATTTTCCCCCTCACATTGAAAACAGGCACGGTGCTGGACCCTTCTCATGTATATCAAGGAACCAAGACGATACTGCAACCAGGCCTTGTGGTCTGATTCCACAGGTAGCATTCCTCAAACATCTTGTGAAGGTGACTCTCATGGTATGGACTCTTTGCAAATCACCAGCTGTTGCAGCTGACTCATAAGCCACCTTTGTGTAATTTAGCCTAGTTCAGTTGCTCCCCTAATTAGCTACCAAAGACCAAAGATGACATATGGTTAGACTAAAAATCCAGACTAAGCGAGTCGGGACATCCGACAGGGCCTTATAGCTGCTAAGTCCTAAGGGCAGGCCTCTTGTACCAGGTGTTCCACAGCCTGTTTTCCTACTGACTGACAGGGTCCCAGGGAAGATGGAGATGTGCAGATGCCAACGCCAACGGTGACGAGAGACCAAACCCCAACCAGGCAGGTCACAAGTTCCATTCCGATCCTGTCACTGAACGATACCGGTCTTTTTATCTCGGACGGTGATAAGGTATGGAAAGGGTTCCCACCTGGAGGATCAAGACACGTGGTCTTGGATTCCTGACACCCTCCGTCACTAGGTGCTCCACCTCAAATGCCAGCCAAATGACGAACCTGGGCCCCTTCGTTCTCAAAGACGAGATGTGACAGAAAAGCGGCTGTGTGCGTGAGGACGCTGAGGTGCATTTCGTTTTCTAAAGGTAGAACTCTGCTTGGTGTCCATGTTGACGAAAACCCTTCTTACACGGACTGGGCTTCAATGCGCTCCCGTGAGGTGAGGTACGGCACGCGGGTAACCCCGCTTCCCACCTCAGTATCAGGTCCGCTCTGAGGGTTAACTAACTGACTACCATGCCGGGGACAGCACAAAACCCGTCGGAGCGAGGGGCCCTCCTAAAACCCTGGCATAAAGGCCCAAAGGGAGCACAGGGACAAGGAGAGGCGCCTGGGCCGTTCCCGGGCGGAACCCGTCACCTGCTACGACTAGGCCGTGACGGTGACTTCCGGTCCGGCCAGGGTACTTCTCCCCGGGAAACCTGAACGACCAGTTTTCCGCCGGGAGGCAGCAGGCGGGGTGGGCGGGACGGTGGAGGCGGCCCTGGCGGTCGCGCTGCCTGCCGAGTCGCGGAG
>NW_006440645.1:2677337-2689015 GCF_000325575.1 Pteropus alecto | reverse complement strand
GCGAAGGTGCGAGGCAGCAGCCGAACCACCAAGTGCCGCCTCGGACCGCGGCGGAGCGGTTCCCAAAACAGTCGTACTGGTTGGATCTCTGGCTGTTCTTCCTCGTCGACCTGGTGTTGTTTTTCTTCGTGTACCTTTGGCCCTGGTGAGTACTCTGCGAGTCGAAGTGGCAAGGGGCTTAGAGGTCATCGAGTCCCCGGGCCGGCCGGGGTGGGGACTGAATTCCAGAGTGTGCTGTGTCCAAGGTGAGTGGCGGGGTCGGGGGCGGGGCGGGGACTTGGGACGAAGACGGTAGAATGCACATATTTACCTCGCCACCGCCGTGGGGATCTTGAAAGAGGTGTAGGGAGACATGCCTACGTGTGTATGGAGAGAGAGGTTCTGGAATGAAACCCACTGTGTCTGTTCCTCACTACCACGAAAAACGAGAAGCTGGCTTCTCGGAGCTTTTCTCTTTTACCACTCGCGACCAATAGTAACCAGGTCGTGCGGGCGTCGTGAGGATTTAATGATAGCGATGTATCCACAGGCGATGTTAGTCAGTGCTCCATTAAAAGAGAGCAGGCTGTGCAGGTATCCCAGAGAGGCCCAGAGCTGTACTCGAAACAGCTTCTCACCCAAGTGTTCCCACTTCAGTAAATGTTAGCTTCATCCATTCGGTACCCCTTCCCAGACGCGGGTTCCTTTTTTTTTACACCCCCACACATCCCAAAACAAAATTCTGTAGATTACACTTGAAAAAAAATCCTTGCTCTCCATTTTCATTGCCACTTAATTCTGAAAAGACAGTTCTGGCAGGAGATAAAGGAAGGGAACCTAGAGCGGCAGAACCAGAAGAGGGACACAGGCCTGAGATGATAACTCAGGCCCAGGTGAAGGAGAGCAGCAGTGAGCTGAGGAGGGGCCTGTGGAAGCAGTGGGGCTGGTCGGGACACTAAACAGCCCTTTGGACTTTGGAGGTGACTGCTTATTCACCATGTTAACGTCTCTCGGTCATCACGCTTATGAACTGGATGGGTTGTGACTAATCCACCTCCAGGTTCTGGCAGAGATTTAGGCGTCAGATTGTTGTGTGTGAGGCCCCATTGTATCTGATTTCTTAGAGAGTGTGACAGATTGGGAGACGGAGTTAAGGAGGGAGAGTGGAAGAGGTGGGTATTTCCATAAGAGCCTCTGTTGAGCCATTCATTAAGAAGTTTCCACTGTTCTCTACCTCCTCCTTTTTTGGTAGAGGCTGATACCTCATGTATAGCGTTGTTTTTTTTTTTTCTAATGGCCTGAATTTTCACCTCTGGGTGTAAGACGGTTACAAAATGAAAGCCTTAGGGGGACTAGTCCAGGCCATTTTGTTCTTCTCAGAGCAATATGTAAATCATTTAAGAATTGGCAAGTGACTAAAACAACTTCAGAAAGTGGCATACAAAATTAAAATTGGAAGAAAAAAGAAACACTGTTGACAAATATTTGGCTTTTACAGAATGGTTTGCCTAATATCTCAATGAAGAAGTTGGCTCCTGGAATGGATTCTGAAAATGACTACAACTTGAACAAAGAAGACAGACGGGATTGTGCAACAGAAGAATTTCACACTCTAAGGGACCTTCCTTCCATTTTACGCATCCTTACCTATCTGGGGGACTATATTAAATGGGTAAGATCTCACCCATTCATAGCTGAGTTCTTTAGACTCTGATTCGTGTAAGAACTTTTTTCAAACACCTGATGGCTTTACAGGAGCTGAATTAAAATTATTTATACAGAAAAATTTAGTGTATTCATTAAGAGTTATAGTAGTATGTTTAACATGTTAAGGGTTGGCCAGGTTTTGGTGGGATGCAAGTAATATAATGAATAAGATGAAGTATTGAAAAAAAATAAATTACTCAAAAGCAAGGGAAGGCTTTGAGAAGTTAAAAGCTATACAGAAAACGCAGGTCCACAAAGTACTGGCTGTGAGTACCTGTTTAATTTTTAGATTAAGTGAGCCTCTGCTGTGGCTGCCAGATCGATAGGATCTTAGAGAAAGTTGGCAATATCCAGTATTGGAAAGCTCTTACCCACAAGCTGCCCCTCCTCCTGTTAAGCTCTTGAACTCAAACAGGATTGTGTGTCCCAAATCTATTTTTTATTATTGTGGTTGCATTAAGAATGCTCGTGGCCAAAACATGTTTATTTTTATAATTTCTGTAACTTTCTGAAATACTTCAGCAGAGTCGGCCTGTTTACTCATTCAGCAAATATGTGAGCACTTACTATGAGCCAGGTATGGCAGTGAAAAAAAGAAACCTAGTTTTCATGGAGCTTACCTTCTCGTTTTTTTATCTAAATATGTTAACAAGAATTCACATTTTAAAAGTGCTCAGTTGGTATTTAAACAGGTCACCTTCCCAGAGCAGCCACCATAAACCCTTGAGAAGCCATTCTTAAGAAAAGAAATTCCTTTATAATAACATGTGAGAAATAGCCTCTAGTGGTTGATATTGGTGACATTTGATACATGTGAATTGCATATGTATTTTGAGGATATTCCCCCTCCAAATCAAGGCATAGATCTGGTAAACTCCACGTCTGCCTTTTCAGTGGCACTTAAGGTTGGAGTGGAATCTGGAATGGCTTTTGGAGGATTTAAACAGCCGAATATAAGATTAACAATTACGCTTTCAGGGTGTTGTTGCATCTGTCTAAAGGAAACCTTTTATGTAAAGGTTGAAGCATCTAGAGAAACAACTGGGATTTCCTTGAGTGTGCAAACATTCTATGAACTGTTTTTGTGCTGCTTGCTAATAATTTTGTCCAATAAATGTTTACTGTATAGCTAAATCTGGTCTGATCTGCATTTGTTCCAACAAAGTACTTGGTAGTGAGGTTGCAAGAGGATTAACAGTTCTCATATAGCTTAACGTTAGGCCACACACAAACAATCCACGCTCCCTTTCCAAGCCTAAAATCAGCTTCCAACCGCAGCTATCGAATATTGGGAATTTCTAGTACTGGGAAGACGGAGCAATCTTTCATCTTCCAGTGTTAGGGCATGCCTGTAAATGGCATACAGAAATGGTGGCAGCATGAGGGTTGAATCCTTCCTACACGTGATGAGTAAGAATTGTGCCTATCACTGAACTGTGCCATCTCGTAGAGGGACTGCTTAAAGTATCCACACTGAAGGCTTTTAAGTGGATAAATAGGACACCAAGAGAAGCTGGCAAACTTGCTGTGACAAAAACAAAGACATCAAAAGAATAGCAAAGCGATTTTAATCTGGTAAGTTTCACAAACAATTTCATGTGAGAAATGATTGCTTTAATAACTATTTGAAATGAACTGGCTGATAAACAATTGTGAGGAAGTCTGTAGGAGTGAAAATTTAGGATGTAAACTGCTCCATGTACCTAGTCCTGAAATGGCACTAGAATATACTCAGGGACCACAGGATATTCAGGGTCAGTAAAGGCATTTAATGTAGATAAGGATAAGGGTCATCAAACTATGGCCAGTGGGCCAGATTTTTATAATGCCCATGAGCTAAGTATTATGTTTACATCTTAAATTGATTGAAAAAAAGACCATGTTATGTGAAAATTACATGAAGTCCCAAGTTTCAGTGTCAAAGTTTTACTGAAACACGTGCCCATCATTTACATATTGTTCATTGCTGTTTCCACCTTGTACTGGCAGAGCTGAGTAGCTGGTTTGGTACAAGGTCCACAAAGCCTAAGTCCTTTACTATTTGGCTGTATAGAAAGTTTGCCAACTCCTGTAGAAGTCCTCACTGGAGCTGAACTCTTAGCAGCCTCCTGTGATAGTTCACATATCCTTGAACTTTAAATTGACTTAACATTTCTCATAAAATACATAATCCATCTTGGGGAAGAGGAAGCCATAGCTGATAAATGCAAAGAAAAGTCCAACCATATCAACTTAAAGATCAGTTTATCTGAAAAAAAAAAACTGAACTGGAGAAAACAATTTCACATGAAAATAGAACATGTGGAAGATAAGTATTTCGAACATTACAATTGCTGGTTGCATTATTTCAAAAGTATAATAAGCTTGTAAACGAAATACCTATAAAAATAAATAGGCACCCTAAAAATAAAAATTTTACATGTGAATGATTAGTTATTAAATATGCATTCACTCTATATTTGAAGTGTTGAATCAACATAAAAACAAATGGTCAGTTTCTAGTTTGTTAGTACTATAACATGATTCAGGAGGTTTCAACCGGACAGTATTTAAAAAAAAAGCCAAAATCGGACATTTCTATTTGACATCTGCAATTCAACTGAGTTGAAAATATAAATCTATGAGATTGCTGTTAAATATCAGAAATTAGTTTTAACTGTTTCAGACAACACAGTTCAACTGGACATCTTGACCAAGAAAAAATTAAGAACAAAAAAACCTACACAGAATGTTTTTGAAAGTTATTAAAAATACTTGAAATAGGCCCATTTTCTAGTATATCACAATGTTACAAAAGCAGTATTTAAATACAGACATTTCAAACACAATTTTACAAAGTTTACAATATTTACAAATGTTCCATACTAAAAGTTATGTTAAAAAATAAGCTTTCTTAAAAGATAAATTTTAATTTACTTGATATTCAAGTATTTCTAAATTGAGAGACTATAAAGTAATAATCACTTACTGTTATAGTTAGAAAAGGCTATTAAAAACTGCTAGTATGAAGTCAAAGTTGACCGAGACTGGGTAACTGGGTGAAGTTAGACTTTTATAAGCAATTACTTTCTTTTTGTCTAGAAGTATTTTCATTCATTTACAATGTGGAATATTTGACAATTTGTGGAATTGTTCAAAATATTAAATTTACTAATTAGTTTATAGAATTGTCAAGTTATAGCTATAAACTTTAAAATTTTAATTCTATCATTCTCAATTGTTTGGAGTGAACAAGATAAAACTAGTCTAAGCCGGTTTACTAGCTTAGCACAAAATAAAATGACAACTAATGAAATAAGGCAATTGAATTTTCACACTTGTAAAGTCATCATCATCTTGGAAAATTCCTTTATTTTGTTTAGAAATAAAAAAGCCCTCTCCACGAAAGTAGGGTAAAATGGCTAGAAAAAAAGGGAAGGATGCTCAAAACAATAAATTTTATTAAAATTAAATCTCTATATGAATGGCAGAAATTTAATCTGGAAACCCAGAAAGATTTTTAAATTCAAGAATCAGAAAATAAAATGGGTTGACAACCTATATTAGGTAAGATTACAGCAGGGGACATGTCGGCAGTCACAGTGAGATTCCCAGGAAGAGGGCACTACGTTATTCCTAACGTTGGTACTAGCAGCCCGAAGTCAATCAAACCAAAATAAAAAGCTTTCACATTTCATATGAAATTAGAAAAACTGTAGCAAGATAAATAAATACATGAAAGTATTTTAATTATTTTTAGCTTACCTGGCTGTAGTAATGTTTATGAATACACACAACAGTCAAAGGCCTAATTTATGTTAACTAGGCGTTTGGAAAGTAGAGTTCTAGGAGAAAAATTCAGTTTCTTCTGTTTTGATCTTGAGAATTTAAAAATTTCTTTTTCATTAAGGCTTTTTTTTTGGTCAACTGCTGTCAATCTCATGGGTCGATATTTCTAAGACACTTAAGTCATATGCAGAGACTATCACAGAAGTCGGAAATAGATGGCCGAAGCATTCTTTTGGTTGTGACAAAGTCCTATATAGTGAATCCTGCTTTGACCACGCAAGCCATTTGTCTATGGCATTTTCAGTTAGCACAGTTTACCAACCCACAAACACGAGTACTGGTTAGTGTAACACCTGTGGGTCTACCAACACAAAAACAGGAACGAATTCCATTCTTATTCAACAGCAGCAAATGGTAAATGAGTTTTTGCACCTCATTTTCTATTTTTTCGAAGCATGCCAAGACTGTTCAAAGGGTTCCCTAAAATATCCAATAAGTTGATTATCACAAAACGAAAAAATATAGAGAGGAAGTTAAAGTGATCAGTGGCTTTAAAAACGCCACGGTTTTAATTTCATCTTGCACTAGGTTTCGTCTGGTCTGAGAGTGAGTGTGCCGGTTTCATCGTTTACCTATTACAGTGTATGCCAGGTTTGTATCTTTGCTCAGAGGGGCGGTTTGAACTAAGACTACTATGTAACGCAGGTCCCAGCCCCCGCTCACTCTGAGACAGTGAGTTCTCGTTGCAGAAGCCACTGCTCTCTGGAAAACAGAGCTTGGGCCTCTGATGGTATTTCAGCCTGTACGTATCAGTCATGCAACTATCAACTGAAAAATAGGTAGTTAACGAAATTGTCTCACTTGGGCAGGTGGAACTGGAGTCTGTTTCTGCCTGGCACGAAGCATCGACAGCTGGACCCACATCTGCCTGAACGTCGTGAGCGGAAGAGCTGGATGGCTGGTTCGGCGCATTGCCCACATGCTCTTTCACTTGAAATGTTTCCTTGAGTCTTTCATCATTTAAATGTGCACTCGCTTCTGAACCTGGTTCTGAAGCTGTACTGAAGCCATGTTTCGGAAGACTAGAAGGACCAACTTTGAGCATCTCTGTAAGTTTGACGTCAGGCGCAGAATCCTTTTTCTCTGACTGTGGCACACTGGCTATTGCATATTTTTTTGGTGGCAAAGGCGGTGGTATATTCTGGCAAAGGAGTTTTGGCACCAGACGCCCATCAGACCTGTAGGCTGCCTGAACTACATGCTCCCCGGACACAGAGTTCTCGGCGTAACACTGCTCTGCCCCCGTTTGCTGCTTGGTGTGAGGAGCAGTTTCTGGCTTTAAGCCAGCAGTTCTCGTTTGTGAGGGCCACGGTGAGGATGGCGAGACGATTGCATTACTGCTCATTTTCCTTCCAGAAGCAGAATTATCATCGAGGTGAAAAAGTAAACCTGTTCTCTCAGCATTTTCTATATTGTGCCACTCAGAAAATTTGCAGTCACTTGATTTTTCAAGTTTCTGTTCACCTGACTGGTGGATATGCTCATTTGCTATCTGGTCCTTGAGTACTGGCGGACTGGACAAAGGGAATAACTTTCCGTTGGATTCACGTGCGTGTGACCTGAAATACAAAGACAAAACAAGCTAAACAGCACATACAAATATGCAAAACTGGAGAAAAACAAACACTGGTCCTGTAATTTAACCTCCCAATGTACAGTTTATTTTTGTAACAAAACAGAACCATTAACATTTTATATTCCGAATCCAAAATCTTTATGCCAGAATACATGAATACTTAGCAGAAATATCTGCGATTACTAAAATCAAATTTCTAATAATTAAAAGTGTGATTAAAAATATGTATCTTCAACCGACAAACACTGAAATTACACTTATTTGCAGTGAGATACCCTAAAACACTTTCCAACCAACAGTACAAAGTTTACACCACTAAAAGCACTTAAATTTTGATATATAATGCTATAAGGATAATATACTAATTTAAAATAATTTTGTCAATCAAGATTAGCTCCAGTAGGTAGTAATTAACTTTTAAGGTGAAGATAAATGATATCACATTGCAAATTATTGTTGCTCATCTGATTATTTTCAGCATGTGAACCACACGGGCTTCAGTTGGAGCAGAATGGTGGGAAGGGTTGAGGCTCTGCTAGGTAGATGAGAGCTATGTTCAGCTCCACAGCTTTGGGCAAATTACTTAACCCAGGCCCCACCTTTTCTCTTTTGTGAAATATCATCCACCTTGTGAGAATGCTGTGAGGACCGAGCCGGCCGCAGTGGGTCCTGTCAATGGCCGGCCCTCCTCCCTGAGGTCCGCATCCTTCTACCGGTCGGTCCCCAGCAACGGAGGCACCATGACAGTGCAGACCCACCGCTTCCACAGCAGTAGTATGTATGATGCCTTTCTGATAGACAGTGTGTCTGTAACACTTGCATTTAATTTTATTACAAAAATAAAACAGTTTAACATTTCCAAATATCTCCGATTACCTGTTAATCAAAGGATTGTTCACTTGTACATGTGATTCGGGCTGGCGCTCATGCGCTTTGCCGCCTACTTCCAAGTTCTTGAGTTCTTTCCTGAAGCCTAAGGAGCGGGGGGAGAAGGACGATGTTATTTGAATGACCTACGGTGCTCGGCTCCACTTCTACTTCTCCATGATTTACACGAGGCTTTAGATGAACAGGTCATTCTCTTCCAATAAACAAAAATGGGTGAGAGGTATTATGACAACATGTAAAATGTCATATGCCACCATGAACTAGCTACTGTTTACTGACTGCTGACTCAGGTTGCAAGAAGTTGGTAACAGTTATTTAATCTTTACAACTGAACACTGTTTCTACTTGAAAAGATGGCAGACAAACTTTGGTTATTCAGACTTGGTTATCTAGCAGAAATTTTCTTGAAAATTAAAGAAGTGAACATGTCACTTCAAGAAAAACAACTGGTGGTATTTATTGCCAATGATAAAATTCCAAATTTTAGATAAAAGTAAGAATTTTGGAAAACCTGTATCTACCATGTGTTTTGTAGCTTCTCGATAATTATAAAGACTTTCTGCTTCTATCTGTGGTGATATCAATAAATGTGGCTTAAAAAATTATATAAAGAAATGTACCAACATTTGGAAGACTTGCATAATTTAGCAAACCAATATTTCTGAATGAGGATACACGGAGGTCACAAAATTATGCATTAAGTAAATCATTCTTTAAATGGATACATATTTAAAATTTCAGACTTAATGCCTAATACAGCAAATATTAATAGACATAACTATAGAAAAAAGAACTCTTTGAGGTCTCCAATATTTTTAATAGTATAATGATATCCTGATGTCAAAAAGTTTGGAAACCACTGTTGTACTTGATGAAAAATAGTTGGCTTTTTAATCTCAGTCACGGCTGTTCTGGAAGACAATGCTCTTACACCCAGGAAACTAAGTGACCTACCAGCTAAACAGCTAGTGAGTGCCAGCACTCACACCAAGCCGGGTTAACTCCCAAGCCAGTGCTCTCCCTCTACGCCACTAAAATACAGGGTCATCACACCGAATCTCCCTCTGATGGAACTAGACCATCGGTGTGGACATCAAAGAACATGAAATACTTCAATGTGCTGATTTCCACAGAAGTTAACAAAACGTGGCGTTAGCTTGAATTTTCAATTAATTGCCTAGACTTCTATACATTTCTAGTAAGTCTGTCTGTATTCTCCTTATTTTTAGATGATCTTTTCTAGTTCAGTTATCTCAGTCTCCTCTCATTCTCATTCTTCTACTGAACCGTACGCCAAATCTGTGAATTGAAGACTGCAAAGAAAACGAAATCAAAGGTAGTAAAACAGCCACTTTATGTTTTACACTGTAACAGGGGACTCTATGTTAGATGCCTTTTTCATCTCTAAGTTGATCTTCTGGGTACATTTTTAAAAACTACGCTGTCACTCAACATCCAACTGGAATCTAAACATCTAAATACTACCCTACAAAAAAAATTATTAGTTGATTTTGATCAGGCTTTGCAAGTTAGATCATGAAGCAATTTCCAAGAAAGAACTGTGTAATATACCTGAGAATTTAAGGCCCTATATGCGATGTTGCTCACAGAGTGTTTGGCGCCTCCCAATAAAACTTGACAGTAGAATGAGGGAAACTACAAGTCTGGCGTTCATCTGCCTGAGAGTAACTCTCGTGCACTCACTGCAGTAAGCTCGCTCTCTACTGCATGCTACCCCCCCCCTTCTGTTATTGTTTCCCAGAGGCCTGCACAGTATCTAGCGCACAGAAGACATAGTCTGCAGAATAAATAAACAATCGCATGAAAAATACACCGTTCTTCTTTCAAATCACCCCACCTGCCTCTGCCATGTCCCAACTCCATGGATCCAGGGCCAGGTAAGTATAAACACAGACAAGTTTTCCTACTGTCCTCACAACCTAGTTCAAGTCTCTCAAGTGTCCTTTATCTTAAAAATAAAGTACAGTATAATTTATCCCAGATTCTTAGTTGCTTATAAACTTGCCATACCGCCTGGGGCTCAGAAACTAAGCCTTTTCTTGACAATGACTTTATGATTTAAAAAATGTAATGTAAAAACCTCAATAATGTTTCCATCTTTAAAGCCTGAAAAATTCGTAAGTTGAAATTACATTACTATTTTCCACCTACTATTTTAACTCCAGGATGTTTACTTTACTTCTTAATTTATCCATAATTTCAAGTTTAACATTTACCAATGCAAGAAGAAACAGTTAATTCTTCTGGAATTCTTAACTTCTGTTAAATTATCCACACAACAGGCAGCAGGAGGCAGCAGAGGTTTTGTAAATATGTTTGAAATTTTAATATCACTATGGCAGGCATTCGACCAAGTGGTTTGACTTCGGAATTCCAACTAACTTAAAATAGATGTGTTATTTTTCTCTTCTGCTGACATAGACATCCATGTGTCTTTACTGGGAATTTTGGCTCCAGGTTCTTTGCAAATCTAAAATAGTCCAATTTTAACACTTCGCACAGAAGACACCACAATGTCAAGGCAAGAAGCTTTAAAGTAATAATGCTGATCTTGTACCGTATACAAAAAAATGAAAATGTACACTTCATCTGAAAAGATAACCTGGGTTTAAAACAGACTTGTGTAGCAACGAAACCAAACTGCTGGTCGAGACAGTGTAATCTCACTCTTGCTGGATGGGGACATTTCAGATTTCAACAGTAACGCCACAAGTAGGAAGCCTGGACATTCAAGGGCAAGAATCTAACTAATGACCTTATTTACAATAAAAAACACATTTAAATAAAACTTGAATACTTTAGAAAAATCACAAGACTTTAACTGGATAAATATTTCTGGCTAAATTTACCATGTACCATAAGGAGTAGAGATACTCTGGGGTATAATAATCTAACCTGTAACTAAATTTTGGGTGACACAAGATAAAAAGGCGGGAATCAGAAACTTCCTTCCTCATTGGAATTAGAATTGAAAGGAAAAGCATAAAATGTTATTTTGCTAAAAAATTAATTTTGATACTGAAAGTTTATGGTTTTAAAAAAAACATAACCATTGGTGATGCTAGGCCACAGCAATACAGAACAAATATGTGTTGATAGGCTTTCTCTCAATAATCTATGAAACTTTAGAGAAAATAAATTTAGAATGCACAGAAACAAACCCAACTGTTAAAAGTAACTCTTTCTCTAGATATACTTTATAATATACTTACTTTAAATGAATATACTCTGCAATTTACAAAAAAAAATAATCTTAGAGGATAACAAAACTTATGTACGTGTAAAAACTTGCAATAAAATGTTTTCACTTACTAAGATTTAACAACTTAAGAGTAGTATATTTCACTTAACAAAGGGGAGGTACAGACTTTTTATAGTAAGAAATGAAGGGAATTTACAGATTTTTTGACTACTGATAACTTCTTTCACTCGTCATTTCCAAGATCGGGGTCCTCAGCCTGAACTAATCTTGACTTCTACGATCGACTGGGATTAGGCCAAGTATCGCATACTCCAAAGCCAAGGGCAAAGGTTTCTGAAAGGCCTAATGACCTCTCTGGGATTGCTGTGCATCGTCTGTAATGGGCTAACGTACACTGACTGCAGCAGCCAGCTGCTCCTCATGGGGAAGAGGCCAGAGGGTGGACCACGTCACACTGTCCGGATGCCACGGTGCACA
>NW_006440645.1:2656112-2676787 GCF_000325575.1 Pteropus alecto | reverse complement strand
CTGAGCGATGCAGTCCATGTTTGTTACTCAATTCCAGAATGCGTAGATGGTTACAAGGGCATAATCTTCCCTGAGTTCCAGACGTATGTTCCTAACTGCCTAATCTTTTTATCTAGATCTGGGGAGGGGACACACGGACACCCCGAAGCATGAACACTAACCAAGGCAAAGACTGGCTTAAAGAACTATGGTAGGCTTTGAACATATGCAATTTATGTACTTAATAAGTGGGTTACACAAAACCACAATAAGCTACCACTTTACACCCATTAGGATGGCCATTATTAAAAATGAACCAAAAAACCCCAGAAAATAACAAGTGTTGGCGAGGATGTAGAGAAGCTGGAACCTTCTGCATTGCTGGTAACAATGTAAAATAGTGCAAATGCTGTGCTATTCCTCAAAAAATTAAACACAGCCTCACCAAAGCATCCAGCAATTTCACTTCTGGGTATGTGCTCAAAAGCACTGCAAGCAAGGATTCTCAGACATTTGTACAGCGGTGCTCACAGCATCAATATTCACAATGGCCTGAAGCTGAAAACAGCTCAAATGTCCCTCGACAGATGAATGGAAAAACAAAAATGTGGTATATCATACAATGTAATGCTATGCAGTCTTAAAAAGGAAGGAAATTCTGACACATGCTACAACATGAATGAACTTTGTAGACATCATGCTGAGTCAAGTAAGCCAGTCACAAAAAGACAGCTACGGTTAAGGTTCCACTTATTTGAGATCCCTCGAGGAGTCAGATTCATAGAGACAGAAAGTAGATGGTGGTCACTAAGGCTGGGAGGAGGAGGACGGGGAGTGAGTGCTTAATGGGGACAGAGCTTCAGTTTGAGAAGATGAAAGAGTTCTGGGGATGGATGGCGGTGATGACTGCACAACGTGCATACACTTAAAGCCACAGACCTGTCACTTACAAATGGTTAGAATGGCAAATTCTGTGATGTGTGCTTTACCACGATAAAAAAGTCATTTCTAAGTGGGTTACGTACATCTCTGTCACATTAAACGGTGAAACCCACATCCACGCTCCTCAGCCACGCACTCTGGACCATCACCCTCTCTACGATCCCGTGTTTTCGTTACTCTCAGGAAGCCAGCCGCGTTCTGTGAAGAGCACTGACCCTGCGGTATTGTTCCATCTCGCCAACTTCTGCTGCTGATTTCTGGCCAGCCCTTTACTGTTTCCTGTAATACTTGGTTACCGGATTTTTATCAGACTTTTGAAACAGGCGAGACATTTTATATAGGAAAGGAAGGTTACTTCCTTAATATAAGTGTTTCCTTCTGATATTATACCATTTGATGAAAACAAAATAATTCATCACTTAATCAATGTCTGCAACCTGAAAAATAATCTCCACAAAAGCCTTCAGGATGATAAAAGACTAAAAACAAACTTTAAAATTTGTTTTTCATGGCTATTTTTTATTTTGAAAAATTATATCCCTGCCAACCCTCTGAATCCTAAAATTTCAAAACACTGTTTCTGGCGGCAACCTCAGCAGCCGCCCCCCACCCCCCAACATCATCTCCTTGTCCCTCTCCCCCAGGTCCTCCAGGTGGGCCACTCGGCAACACCCTTGACTCTGTGCACAGCTGAACACCTACTTCTCTTTGCTTCTGGGCTGCTGCGTGCTGCTAACCACTCGCCTACAGTAATGCCACACCGTTACATATTCATGGGTCCCAAGCTGAACCTTCCCAGCAGGCTGTTCGTCACTTTCCCCATTGGTCCTTGGTTTCTGCAGTTCTCATTAGGACTGCTCACACTTATTCCAGTCCCACTTCCAGGCACCTGTAAAATGGCACTTTTCCACCCTCTCCGAGACGAGCCGGGCAGAGATGGGCCTTGGCCACTGAGGTGTGTGTGGAGTGCGCGTGTGGCCTCTGGGTGAAGTTTTAGGACCTTACACGTGGCTCTCCTTGCTGTGTCCTCCTTCGACCCCATCTCCCCGCGGCAATCCAGGCACGTGTGGGGTGCAGTCCCGTCAGCCTGGGGACCTGCGTCACCACCAGGCAGGGACAGCATGCGGACTCTCACCGGACACGGCTCGTGAACAAGGAGCAGACTTGTGTTCTAACACTGAGGTGCTCAAGTTGTCACTGCTGTACGGCCTTGGACCAGCCTGTCCCAGGTGACACGTTCCCTGCTTTCCCGCTCCCTGATCCCAGGTGACACTCTCCCCCTTCCCACTCCCTGATCCCGGGTGACACACTCCCCCTTCCCGCTCCCTGAAACGGCTGCTCCCCGTCCCTGAAGGGCTTCCAGCGTGAGCTCTCCCGACCACTGGGCTCACTGTCCACACACCTGTCAGCAGCAGGGCTGCCCCTGACTCTCACCAGCATGGTTTATTCTTCACTGCTACCATCGCAATATATTTAAACGAGAACTTTACCTTCTAAGTGGTTTTTGATCTGTTGGGAGGCACTGTTCACACATTCTATATTTACGTTGCATGTCTTAATCTGGTCACTAGAAAAGAGAACAAAACACGCACCAGACACATCAGCTATCGTGGATTATTATTTTAGTTTACTGTAAGAGAAAGAAAGGAAATAACATTTGTTAAATAATTATTATTTGCCGTGTGTTGTTCTAGGGGCTTAGTGAACATTATTTAACTTACATCTCACAGCGACGCTTAAAATCTCATTTTAGAACAGGAGATTAAGGCTGTGAAAGTCATATGAATTTGCTCAATAATTCAAATCCAAGCCTACCTGGTTACAAAGTCCTGATCTTTCTACTACCCTAAGTTACTCCTTTCCAAGAAGTGTTATGAAATTATCCTGCCAAATAAAAAAGTTTCCCCGATTATTTTAATAAAACAGGAGCAGATGAGTTTTGCAAATCTGGTTTTTTAATAATGAAGATGGTAAAACACCAGTTAATATGAAACCAAGATGTTTTAGATGGATTAAAAGCAGTGGTGGCTAGACTAACCTGAGACAGTAGCCACTTAAGCTGTGACATAGCTTAGAGAATACACAGAGGAGTGAGAACAGACTGCTAACAGTAATATGACATATTCAGAATTAAGAATTAATTGAACACAAACTCAGTTATTTGGCTTCATTCTTTTATATTTGCTAAAAGAAAAAAATATATATTTCTTCCACAGAACTGGGTAATGACAGTATAAAATTACCCCAGTTCCAAGTTACAGAAGTTAGAGATGGGATAATGAGTATTAAATAGATTGAAGAATTAAACAATTTACTTAATTAGTGAGGCGATCAATTTATATCTATGCTTAAAATCCATACTACGTATCGATAGTTTCCAGTGCCAAAAATTATAATGTATTTCTATACTTTCAAATTTCCTAAAAATAAAGTTGTTGTTTTTTTGGGGGGGGGGGGGGGTGGACCAGGAAAAAATGATTAGAGATAGAAACCTGAACATCAAATAACCTGCAATATCCCAGGTTCCTTTACTCTGAGCTCAAGCTCTTCCCATTACACTGAACTGACCCAAACTTGAAGAATTACTGCAAATAATCAACGAGAATGCTGGGGGAGCTCCGTCATTTACTCCGTGTATTACCTGAAGGGTGCTGTGTCTCCAGCGCCACTGAGCTCCAAGACTGCACCATTTCCATCTGTGACGGGGGAGTCCAAATTAGCAGACCCATTGCTGACATGGTCGCTGCTCTCGTACCCAGACTCAGTCCTCTGCATCTGCCAGCGGTCGCCGTGGGCTTTCGTCTCTTTGAGGCTTGTACTGTTCTCCGCTCCTTTTCCATCACATTCCAGGGAGCTCCTGCTTCCTGCTTCATCTTCATAGATGGTCATTAAACATTTTTGCTTTGGACTCTCTTTTGGCCAGTTGTTAAAACTCTGATCTTTGCTACATTTAGATTTGTTACTGATATTTGACTTATGTCTTGGACTATGCTGCCTTTTTTCACTTTCATTAAAAATACTGTCCACATTTAAGGTTTCCCGCAGAGGTTTCCAGCCTCGGTTCCGGCTCCTACTGCTGCCGTTAGAGCTGCCTCCTTTATCCCTCGAATCTTGGCTACTGTCTGTGTCATACCCAGTGCCACCGTCACTCTTAACTTTGCCAGGTTTCTCTCCCGGAACAAGGATCTGGGCTTTCCTGGAATTCGGCATCTGGGCAGCAGCGCGGCCCTGCTGGGCAGCCTGGTCGTGTCTGCACGGCCCTCTCGCCTGACTGTGACACACGGGTGGACGGCCACGCTGCCTAAAGCCGCTGGGGGCAGGAGGCGATCCAGGCTGGAAATGTGGGATGTCTTCATCAACCAAATCTTTAAAAATAAATAAGTATATAAAGGTACGAATAAACTGCTTTTCACAAGCCAAATACCCTGCTTGAGAAGAAATGCCAAGCGGTAGCAGGTAAGTGATCATCGTAAGTGCTTAAATCGTATCGCACAGCGCTTTGAGAATGAAAAGTGTTTTCTCAGCCCTGAGCTTAATGAGAGGCATTGACAACATAAATGGTTATACTGATTTTTAAAAGTGATCTCTACGCATAAGATAATTAAAGTAGTTTAAAAATAAAACACTGTTCTACCTCACTCATAATTAATGAAAATCATAAAAATAAAAGTATTTTCCACCTCTTATATTGGTAGAGATTTAAAGGTTTGTTGAACCGACTGCTGCTGGGAGCATGAAGGAGTTTATATGCAACCACCACGGGCAGGAGCACGGACTAGCTCAGAGTTAGGAGGGCAAGTGAGCCACATCCATCGAATTAAAAATAAACGTACCCTAACCCAGTAATGCTTCTGGAAGAAGTTTATGCTATGGCTATTCACACACAGTACACAGAGCTAAATGTGAAAGAATGTGCAAAAGCCTTAAATCAACCTCTCAAGTCCAGCAGTCTCGGTTATATTATGGTATGTCCACAGAGAAAAAAAAAACAAACATAAAACCATGAAGAGTGACACAGGCTCAGAACAAACTGGAAACTACTAACAGGGCACCAGAGGGAGGTCCCAGGTTGAAGGAAAAGCAGCTTTTTTTCACTTAATTTGATAGCCTTCCTCATTTTTGGGACACACCACATGGGTGAATTTATAATTAAAAGTTAAAAGAGCAAAACGAACAAACATTCCAGGCTAGAATTGAATAAAAGCAAGGATAAATTTACATTTACAGACTTTCTATCAAAGAAATTATATTTAAGATACATACCATACAAATACATAAATATATTCCAAATTATATTAAATTGTCTTAAAGCTATACAATTTAGTTTTAAAACAAGATTTTAGTTGCCCCTTTTCAAATGAATGCTACGAGCTCTTCACTCACCTCTATGTCGACCCAAGTCTCTCCTTTGTCCCCTCTCCAGATCTCTTCTTTGTGAGCAAAGTAAGTTTCTCTGTTCCATGGCCTTCAGAGCACATTCTCTGGAAATACCTTTCATCTTTTCCCTTTGATCGCTGTGACTTAGCTTCACTGTAAAGGAAACCACTCTCATAACGATGCAGCTCGTTTCTAATCATTCGATAGAAGTACAAGTTAAACCGTATAAAATATTTAAGACGCAAATATTACGAACAAAACATAGATTAAAGTACACAACGAACTCGTTTTAATGCTTAACTAAAGAAGAGTCAATGTATTAACCCTGACACTGGAGAGGCAAGTTATCCTCTAAAATTTCCTGTCCGGCTCCTAACGCGAGACCTCCTACTGAACTCCTAAGGGCTAAAGGTAACCGAGTCGTGATATGTGTCGGGCACTATTCCAAACGTCTCAGCTCATTTAACTCTTGGAGGTGAGTACAATTAATGTCTCCATTTTGGATCAAGAAACGGAAGTCAAAAACTTGTCCAAGCTCACTTGTAATACATATCCAGGATTAGAGACTCAAGTTGTCT
This sequence comes from Pteropus alecto, assembly GCF_000325575.1. Classification (NCBI taxonomy): domain Eukaryota; kingdom Metazoa; phylum Chordata; class Mammalia; order Chiroptera; family Pteropodidae; genus Pteropus; species Pteropus alecto. The sequence goes on along the minus strand of NW_006440645.1, from coordinate 2,670,911 downwards.
GGTTCCAATGTTTGCGTTCTTTAACATATACAGAGCTCCTGGGCTTAAAAGTAGGTATATTTTAAAAAACAGATAATGGCTCAATCTAAGAGTACCCACACTTAAGACGGTAAAGGTATAGTTCTATTAAGAATTTTTAAAAGTACTTCTTGTAGTTCTTTGTTGATTAATTCCGAATCTTATCACCTTTGATTATGGGCTATTTTTGTGGTTAGACATTACTGCATGAATATATTTAAAAGTTACTGACAAAATCACCTTGAATATCCACCCAATTAGTTTTGAGTCGCAAACTCGGTTTGTGAAAATTAAAAGTCGTGGGACGATAAGAGAGAGTCGAATACAAAGGACGTTAGGAACAAACTACAACAGTAACTTTGAACTACTGCATTCACTAATGGTAAATTTAATTTTGGCTTAGGAGCCAAATTATTAACTCATGTTCTTCCTCTCCAAGTTAATAAGTAACAGTCTGAAGGAGAGGACACATTACAGTGTTTTTGGTAACAGTCCAGATCGCCTCCAGCCCACTACAGCTCAGAGTACGTGGAGAAACTCAAACCCGGTCGAGGCAAACAGTTCAGATAAAACTACGTGTCTCAGAAAAATGAATACATCAAAAGACAAAATTTTATTATGTTCGTTACTGTCTCTTCATGGCCACGGACAGCTAGTCATGCACTGTCCTTCTGTGTGGTCCTCACCAGGAATTCCAGATTCAGTAAGTGAAGAAAGGAGGAGGCTTGACTACTCAGGGACGATGTAAAAATGACAATTTAAACACATACCTGGTCCTCTACCACCACTTGTTTGAATGTGGCTCCGACTAAATGATGAAATGTTATCTGCTTGAAATTTCTGATTTTCTCTCTGTTTTGCCTGATCACCAAATCCATTTTCTTTTGAATTATCTTTTGAATTATAAATTGAGGGCTTTTCACATCCTTAAAAAGACAGACAAAAATGTGTCATCCAGGCCCCCCTTCCGCCAGAAGTGATGTCTGAATCATTTTTTCAGACATTTTTAATGCTGCAGACGAAATTACTTAGAAACTCAAGATCCGACATGTTTTAAGGGTTGCTCCGTGCTCTGTAATGCACTGAGAACGGCCTAGCAGCCCTGAGCTTTCCATCTCAATCCTCGCCACTGGAAAACACGGCCAGCCACGCACGCCCTCCTGTGCCTGTGCGACCGCAGTGGCAGGCGGGCCCTGAAGCCACTGGGGAGAAAAGGTTTCTCTATTTTTATTTTTTTTTAACTTTTAATTTTTTTTTTTTTAATTACTATTTTTTTTTTTTTTTTAGGCAGGGTGACCCCCTTGGTTGACCTCACAGATTGCAAGAAACTTGTCAGCTTATAATCCCTTATTTTTTTATTTCTTATGCCTAAAGCACCTGGTCTTCCTAGGTGGTCTCCCACCCAAGTACTAACCAGAGTAGCATGGCCGTAGATGGAAAGGTTTCTTTATAAAGATTAACTCCAAGTACTAGAATTTTCCTGAACTCCACCTTAAGGAAACTAAACTTGAAATTATCCTCAACATTCATTTTATATTCAGTATATGATAGCACTTGTAGTGTGGCTGTAATTATAGAAAAAACACTAGAAAGAATTTTTTAAAAAGAATTACCCATGTTTTCTGCAACGGATTTATAATGGGACCAGCTGATGACCTGCCTGAGTGCATCTTCAGTAGAAACTGCTGTCCCCTCAGGGTTTGCGTAAAACAGAAGCAGGGGCTGGAAGTGGCACCGGATGCACTTGGAGACCACATCTTTCCACCTGGTGCCAACCTTTGAAAAAACCACAGTGAATGAAACAAAACAAAACCTGTAATCCCTGTGTTTCATCAACGGGCAGAGATTTAATTAATCTGCATATCAAAAAACTTCAAGACATTCAGATGTTAGTTCAATTGTTCATCATATTACATGGTTAATTTTATTTTCTTTAATAACTAGTCTAAATAAAAATCTTTAAACACTATTATTAAAAATTAATGGGCAAAATTATACACTTTTTTTTGGTTTGACTGCCTGCTGTCCAATGTTTTAAAAAGTCCTTTCAGCTATTTGGCATTCTAATTTTTAATCCTTCATGGGTGGAGTCAGAAGTCCAATAATTACCACATATTTGAACTTTTACTAACTTAGTAAATAGTAGTGCTGATAACTGGCCTCACCATATATTAAAATGAAAGTAAAGGGAATTGTACCTCGTCTGCTTATAACATGAAACAACTTATTTTTTAAAATCAGTTTACTGCTTAATAATGATTCTCAAAGCCAATAAGCCTACGAACGGTGTAAACAACATCGAGAGTTTCCAACTGTGGCTAAGTCTGAATATCCTTTAGAACTTTATAAAAATCCAGATACCTGTCCCCTATACCATTAAATCAACAATTCGAGAGTCCAGGCATATATGCTTTTAAAAAGCTCTGAAGATGATTGTGAGACATGTTCCTTATTAAGAACTACTATTCGCTAGTTTTCTAGATATTATAATGTTTAGTAAATTATTTATTGAAAGATATAATACATATATCTAATTCTAAATACCACACAATTTGAAAACGGTCAAAAAAAATAGATTTTTGGCACTTATACAAAGCAACTGTGAATCATCCACAAAGAAATAATACATATAGCAACTATGCATCAGACAAAAGGACTACGTGTGGATCCCTGACAGTTACACATTTGTATATCAACATCTGTCGGTCACCTTTTTATTATTCTAGAAATGGACTGGCTTAAAGTTGGCTTTCAAGTAAAACAGATTTCAAGAATTACTGAAAGGAAATGTGAACTTAATGATGCTACTATTATTTTATAAGTATTTGTATATAGTAATCATTTTATACAATTACGTCTTTATTTTAACATTTCATTATGTATCATCATTATATCATTTATTCCAAAACAGTAAAACATTCCAGTTTGTGAAAGCGTTCTTACCTCTTTCACATTTGCATCATCAAAAAATACCCATTTGGAACTCTTGGTATGAAACGCAAAGGCACAATAATGTCGGCTGGTGTAGCAGATCATGCCGACAAGGTGAAGTTCACTATTTTTGGCATTTTCATCAGTAACCCTATAAAAAAGCTGTTCAAAAAGTAATGTACATTTAATACTGCATCTTTTAAAAAATGAAAAGTAATAATTTGATGTACTTGACTCTAAAAACCATTTCTCATGCACACTACCCCAGTCCGGTATTCTACTGTATGAAGACGCCACTGCACTGACATTGTTCTGTTAAGAGAATTACTCCTTTTGACCAGTCCACAAGAAACAACAAGTCCAATAAAATGAGCGCACTACAATTGAGTTCGGCGATACAGTCTCTCCAATAACGTAGAACTGACACTTTACATACAGATACTCAAACTGTGAGATAAATCACACGCTTTCTGAAAATTTGTGATTGAATCACATACTTGAACATACATTAAAAATATTATCTAAAAGTTTAATTGTAACATAAACCAATTCAAAATGTATTAAGATGGTAATAGGCATATCGAGAGATCAGTGCTGTAGATGATCAGTGCTCTTAACCCTTCCCAGGTTAATGTTTATATTTCTAATCATAGCACATACACAACACACATCCTGTCATCACCATTCTAGGGTGACATGAGATCCAGCACGAGACAGGCGGTTTCTAACTGAGAGCCGCCCCTAGCCGATGCAAGACAGGCATTCCAGTTAGTCTGATCCGGTTACCATCATCAGAGCTACCTCCGAACATTATGTCCTTCAAGAAGACAATTTAGATCTGAGAGCGAAGGGCAGTACAGTCAGTGAAGATGGTCTAGAGGAGTGCAGACACAAAGGGGTCGGGGGGAAAGAGCTGCGGTACCCCAGGCAGATGCAGGTGCGTTGCCAGGTGGCGAACGACATCGTCCGTCAGGTCAGAATGCTCGGAATCCCAGACCAGGCCGATCGTGACGATCTCTGGGCAATTCATTAACACACGGCGGATTTTTATTTTTTGGCCACAGTTACTCTAAAGAAAAATTAAAAGGCGAGCTTTAAAATTGTCAAAACAGACAGACCACAAGTGGCCGGCCTTATGCAGTTTGTATTATGTAATAACACTCTTAATGTATATTGGAAATTTATTTATTCAGCATACTAAATTGGACTTCTAATGACCTATTTGTTTTAATCACTGATTAAACAGGAAGTTTATTTTAAATCAAAGTACTTTGATATGTTTGCATATTCTGTTAAAACAAGAATTCAACCTAAAAAAAATCATAAATAGAACCACTGAAGTCATTCATAATAATACATGAGAAAAGAATGGATACCATTTGCAGTGTTTACTTAAAAAAAGAAACTAATTTTGTCTTTAGTCAAATGATGGATTTCAGAACTTTAAAAAAATTAATCAACATATGCTACCTTAAATTCTTCGCAAAGTTTTTAAAGAAATAGTGCTGAGATAAATAGCTCACTAAAAAAATAAATTCTTAAAATGAATTCCATATCTAGTTAATATGACCATAGTAGTGTCTATTTTCCAAGTGACAAACTCTGAAGCATCCTAATATTCTCCAAATTATACTTACAGGGCATTTCCTGTAGTCGTCAGCAGTATTTGCTGCTTGCAGCAATTCTGCAAACAGTTCAGGCTTGAAACGTTCATGCCTTTCCATCATTCTTTCAACTTCATTGCTACAAAAGAAAAAAGCTTTCTCAAATTCGGCCTATATATTTACAAAAGACCTGATAAATTATGAATGAAAAATACTACCTTATCAATATGGATACATATAATCACTTTTTCTATCTTAAAGCATTATTTTTGTCTAAAAAAATTAACCATAAATTTCCATAAAGTAAAACAGCATGAAATTTGACAGCTATGTCATAAAAAAATTAGGTCAAGAACAAACTAAAATGACACAAAACTATACCACTGTTTGGGACTACATGCGCGAGTTAAGATGCTCCATCCAAAGGTAGTTCTAAGTTCAAACATTTCCCTTACGTTATTACTTAAATTATTCCATAAATTACTAAGGGACTTGAGTTTAAATGTGGGCCTAACGAGAAACGAATTACAGGAAAGGCCTCCTCTCTGGCCTAATGCTTCCGAAAACAAAGTTATCATTTTCAGCAAAGAGCAGGGCCCTTTGCTGATTAATGCAGAAGCCATAACCAAAGCTCCTGAGACCAGGCTGTGCCTCCTGCTCCATCGCGAATGCTTACCAGTTCATGGGAGCCTGTGCTACTCTTTATTCGACCTCTCCTAGACTCAAATTCTTACATGCCAACGTATTAAGAATCTTTAAACAACTATTTAAACATTTCCGAAAAGAAATGTAATGGAAGCTCAAATATCCTTACTCAATTCTGTTTGAGATGTCTGGTTCTACTTAATATAACTGGCCTAGAGCTGGATATGTTTTATAGTTCAATGGTTTAAATAACACACAACATTCAATAACGATCAAAAGTACTCATTCTTCTAAGCCCTTCACAAGTATACTAGAAAGTACCAAAGCTGACAGTCTCATTCGAACTGCACATAATGGTTTTACAAAATTAACAGCATCAGAGCAGTGGCTGACCAGACAAGTAATGAATTTGAAATGAAACCAGACTTGGGTTTCAATCTTAATTTGTTCATTTACCAGATCAACCTCATTAAATCTATTTCTTAATCAACAAAACAGTGTCTTGGCTAAAAGTGACAGTTTACGTAAAGCCTGGCACATAGTAAGTATTCAGTAATTGATATTCAATACTAAAAACCAATAAAAAGAGAGAGAATATTAGAATGTAAAGCCTGGGCTTCCAGAGTTTGCAGTTTGAGAGGCTGAGGGACCCTAACCCTCATGTCCCAGCCCGTCGCAGAACCATGTCGTTCTGCACAAGAGCCGCAAAGTGGACAAGTTTTACAGTTCTCGATTTGCGCATCTCTCCTTGTTCGAACACCATCTTACTTTTCATACAAAGTGAAAAAAAAAAAAAAGCCTACCAATAACAGAACTTTAGGTAATCTTTCTCTAAACCAATGTTCCCCAAGTCTGTTTACATAAGAAACAAAACATGCCCAAATAACCTAATTGTTATTCTTCAAAAATATTTAAGAAATAATGTGCTATATCCAAAAAACACAGGAAATTTAATAATCAAATGAAATGGATGAGCACAAGATATTCACTGCACGATGATAAAAATATGGGAGCACTTAGTAACTAATTGCTGTACTGACGCAGTCTAATTGAGTATTGATCCATGTTTTCCTTTTGTATTAAAATATCTGCAAACATTAATGATCTTATTCAATGCTTATCAAAATCAAATATTTATACTCTCTAATACCTGATGGAAAGTACTCAAACAATTCTTATTACGCAAAGCCTAAGAATCATTTTTGGATCCCTAACTAGCTCATGGTTCATGGGCAGCAGGGAGGAGGCAGGCAGGCAAGCATGGCACATTTTTATGCCAGGTGAATGTTGAGGCCTTATATACACTAAGCCTGACAGAAGATTATTTTCACTTTTTTCTTTCTTTCCTGCCTACCCTAGCTCCCATCACCACGAAGAGACACGGTGGGGCTGACAGGAGACACGGCCACTACAAAGTTAACATCTTAGCACAAACGAGGTCATGAGCAGCTCCAATTACCACTGAGCTTGTCATTTTAAGCTCTCCTCTACAGTTCCAAAACTTGCTATAAATATAGATATAATTTTGACCAATATTTTGTATCTTTCACTAAGTGGTATATGTATCTGACTAACTCGGAAATACCCAACTGAGACAAACACCACTTAGTACCTCTGATGGTGGCGTACTTGATAGTCCCAGACAGTGAGCAGACATTCCCGTATGTTATGGTTTTAGAAAATAAATGCTCACTCAGTGTGCCTCAATGTGTCATTGACTCCTGAAAAAAGGCGCTTTAACAGGTTCTTACCACAGGGCTGTTGTCGAAATGTACCGCACAAATTCTGTAAAAGGCAGGGGATCTGATGACGCTCCACAGCTACGACACACACACTACGGTAAAAACATGTGTTCAATTTCTCAGTTATGAAACAAACAGGAATATAATATCTAACGAGAGAGTCAGGCCACCTCACCTGCTCATACAGAGTCATAGCAAACTTCTGGTGAGTGATACAGGATTTAGAGGTGCACATGTCTGAGTCTCTGCTTGGCACTATGTGAAAATGAATCCTCTCCAATATATTTTCCTAATTTAAAAATCAGAAGACAAATGGGTTATGAAACTGGCAGAGGACACTTCAAAATACAACTCTTTTTAACTTTACAAACTTAAAAACCTTTCAGAGATTTCCACTGTCTTAAATCTAGGAGGGACACACATACTGTTGGCTTTTCAGTTTTCATCTTCAATCAACACTTCAAATGTTCAATTATTTACTTTTTGTAGCATTAGTTTTTTAAATTTAATGAGAAACATTATAATGCATGATTTAAAAACCCTTTCGAAAATGAACTCATGACAGCTGATATCTAGAATTTAATATTAGAAACACAGTTCCCTGTTTCCAGCATTCTAACAATGAGAAAAAGCAGTTAATTTTTTAAAAAAATTCCTACTTGGATTATCTGGATAGTCTATACAACTTACATCAAAATATCAGTAAATATTAATGATAATAACTGCACTAACACCTAAATGCAAGGAATCTGCTCGTAACGAACTTCACATGAAAGCTCAGATTTGTAATATAGGTCAACGAGGGGTATTTATTTCTTTAGCAAGGTATCCTCTTTTTTGCCAAAGCTTAAAAATGGATTCTTTTAATTAGCTAACTTCCTCCTCTTCTGTCCCAGGGCATTTAAAAGCATTCAATTATTTAAGCCTGGATTTCTAGATACTCCGTGAGTTATTCTATGAGGTACACTTAAGTGAAAGTAAAACTATAAAGTTCAGCATTGTGCCAAATACATTTATTTATATTTTAAATAATGGGTCAACTATAAAAATGAGAAATGTGAAAAGCACATCTCACAACTGTTTGCAGTTTTGACACATTTTAATCAACACGGGGAGTGTGCTTTCCATCTAAGGAACGTAAAGACGCTCATTAAAAAGCAACAACAACATATAAACGCTAAACAAATTCTACAAACAGCAAATTCTACAGAAATTAAGAGAACTGTTGGGGGTGCTTTGATCAGTCATTATCTAGTAGGTCTGACTTAGGCCGAACCTCAGCAAATGATAGATTAGAAAAGTTCTGAATATTTCAGGAGCATAAGCAAAGGCTTTAGAAACAGGAACTTAAAGATATGTTTGAGGAACAGGATGTAAGCGTCTCACTAGGAGGGAAAATTCGGGGAGGAAGAGATAAGCTGGAGTTTAATTCTAAGGGCCACAGATGTCAAAAGAGAGTCTGGATGTGAATCACGGAAATATCTGAGGAACAAGCATTAATCTGAAGAAAATTTTATTAATCTGGTGGCCGTTAAAAACCAGACTACAAGAGAAAAGGCTGAAAGGGCACTAACGAGGAGGCTTGAACCGTGCTGAGAGAGGCCTACGCAGGAGCCAGTGGGGACAGGGAAACGACATGGCAAGGAAAACCTTACACGGGTTTCTGATGAATTTACAGAATTTGCAGAACAGATGCAAGCCAAAGAGAAGAAATGGCTGCATCTTAAATATAGGGGGCATCTATATTACTGGAATGTACTATTAGTTACTTACTATATTACTAGTTAATCGACATGCATATTTGAGAAGGGGTATGAGGTCCATCACTGATCAAAGGAATGCTCCACTTATCAATGTGGTGGTGACAGAGTCTTAGGACATCACCCTCAGTCAGTGACTCTCTACCTGGAACGAGGTGTGTGTCAGAGCTGCTGCCCACCGAGACCCCCTTGTCCCCAGCCAGCATCCCGCATATACTAGGTGTGCCAGTGCTGTGAGCGTGCTGCACACAGTGCCCTAGGGGCTCGACCCCCCAAAAATGACGGAATGCAACGTAATAAGCCCTCTGCTCCAATAAATAAACCTTGAAATATCCTAGTAGCCTAATACTCAATAAAAACTGGAGCCGTGCAAATCATCAAAACCAGAAGTGTGCAAAACACAGATGGCCGCAGACTGCGCCGTGCAGGATGGGCAGGCCACGGGCCCCTGAGCGGCTCTGATCCTTTTCCACTGTCACAATGCCTGGTTCGTCCGTCTCCTAGTGAGCACCGTTCAGGCAGTGCACACTGCTGCCAGGCGCAGGGGGCATCGGAGGCCTTACGAAGCACTCGGCGGCGTCGTCCATCAGGCCCAGCTGGAAGCGCTGCTCGTCGCGGAAGCTCTCGGCCAGCGCGTGCCGCACGTTATCCGAGGGCAGGGCCTTCTCCCGGCTGTGCTGAAACTGCGCGAAAATCGTCTGGGAATCGACAAGCACATCCGTGAGTTTCGCGCCAGCAACTGCAAACACACCTGCATCATTTCACCGCGACATGGAGAAACTCGAACCACCACCCTGGGAAGCCAGCGCAAAAGCCTTTTGCTCCAAAATTCCAGACAAAAATGATTTACGCGTATTGGTCACGTGAGGCTGCGCCAGCCTGTCTGTCCGTCGTCAGCCTGCATGAGCCCTAAACGCCTGGAGTTCTGAGCTCCGGCCCTAGTCTTCTGAGTCAACCAGAGGTGAGGCCCATGTTCAAAATGTTCCCTAGCTGATCCTGATGCAGGTTTAAGGAAGAGTTTTGAGATACGTCGCTTTAAATCTAAAAGTACACTATAGGAATTAAATTTATGTTTACCAAAAATAAACACCTAATCACATAAAAATTAGAGGAAGTTTGCTACTCCTAACAAAAAGCTAAAATAGTCTAAATGAACTTTTAGAATTTCGTTTCTTAAGTAAACCTCAAAAACTGACAAACTATTTTAAAAACAAACAAAAATTAGACAACTGCAATGGAAAGGCAATTTCTCGCTATTATTAAATTTGCTTGTAGAAAATGAAAAATGTACATTTTATAAGAAAAAAATGCACAAGGAAAAGATTACTTTTATTTTTAAAAACTTTTTTCCCCAAGTTATCAGTTTTCCTTGCTTAGAGAATTATTTCTAACCTAAGCCTAAGAAACAGTGGAAACATCATTCAAGAAAATATGATTACAGGTGTTAATGTGTTTTCTATTTTCCTTATCGAATTTCTGCAAAAATAACTTTAATAAGTTTCAGTTTTACGACAATCACTTAAGTGACAGAAAGTAAGGGAAAAGGGTGGTTTTCAGTGACAACTTATCAAATAAGGATTGGTCATATTAACATCTGTATTAATTAGCTCAAGGGGTGTGTCATTTCAGAAAACATTTTTTTTTAAGATTAACATAGGGTAGGCTATGAAAACATTTTAAAAATCTGTCCCACGACTACAAGAAAATGTAATTTATAAATCAGATTTAAAAATAAAGATGCCAAATTATTCTAGATATCCAGAACTAGAATTTTTTAGATATAATTACAAATACTAAAAAATGAAGATATTTTTAGATGTCATTTCTTATTTAGGCAATTAACTTTCCAGGTAATGTCTAAGATATTAATCTACACTAGACTGCCACTCATGCGTCTGGCATCCATCTATTTTCTACTTGCCTAGTGTATGCGAGGCGCTGCTGTGCACTGGAAAGCAAAGGCTCCGCCTCCAGGGAGCGTACACTCCAGCTGCAGCAATGGGCGAGGGCAAACGAGTAATTACATAAGTAGTATGTCAGCATGTGGCAAGTACAAGAGAGAAAACTGAAGGTAGTGTAAAAGGGATAGGGAGGCTGGTGGTAGGAGAGAGGGAGGGCGAGGAGCCCTGACCTAGGGTAGTTCTGGAAGGACTCCTGATGAGAAGTGACATTTGAGGAAAGGCATAAAGGAAATGAGGATGTTAGCCTTGAGGACATTTGGAAGAAAAGCATTCTAGACAAAAGCAGTAACGACGAAAACACTCAGAGATGGAAGCCAGACTTGAGAAACCGCAAGGCCAGTCTGGCTAAAGTGCAGTGTGGGTGTGTGTGAGTGTGTGAGTGTGTGTGTGTAAGTGTATGTGTGTGTGTGTGTGTGTTTGTGGAGTGAGTGAGTGTGTGTGAGTGTGTGAGTGTGTGTGTGTGTTTGTGGAGTGGGGAAGGCAAGCAAGGGGAAGAGGCAGGTGATTGTGTAAAGCTATAAAAGATTTGGGCTAGGAAATTTATACTAGTTTCTACAATTACCCAAACCTTCCAATTTTACTGCAGAGTAAATAAAATGTGATACTGTAACGATAACCCTAATTTGCCATGTCCTAGAAAAGAAAATACATGCAAATGTATTCAAAGTCTTTTTAGGAACATAAATCAAAATAAAGCATGAAAATGGCTTTTTTCCCCTCTACACGTGTGTATTAAGAATATTCAAGAAAGTAAATAGAAGAACGAAATGTTTATTTCTGAAAATGTGTTAATAAAATCTTTAAATTGCCGGACAAAGAATTCAATGACACAAATAAGATGCTAATATAAATTGGACTCCCTGTTTCTGCCTCTGTCTCTCTTCTATTTATTCCCAACCAAGCAGCCAAAGAGATCCAGTCCAAACAGAACACCAGTTAAAATAGACTGTATCACTCCTCCACTCAAAACTATCCCGAGCTCCTACATCACTCATGAGAAAAAGCCAAGGATCTCACGAAGGCCTAGAAGGCCCTACATAATCTGGACTCCTGCTCCAGTTATTTCTTACTCTATGACAAAGCACCCCAAAACTTAGTTACTAAAAATAACATTTACTCTGATCACAAATCTGCAGCTCGAGTCTGCTCTGCTTGGAGTTATCTGGGACCTTGAATTGTCTGAAGGTCGCTCATTAACATCCAGCAGCTGATGCTGGCTGTTGGCGCTGCCTGTTGGCTGGGACTTCTGCTGCAGCCGTGGCCAGCCTGGCCTCCTCACGGTATGGCAGCTCACATCCAAGAATGACTGCCCAACAGACAGCCAGGTGGAAGCTTTGTCACGTTTCCTGATCTAACCTCACCTCAGATGCGTGCGGCCTCATGTCTGCAGCATTGTACTAGATGGACACGATCATGAAAGCCAGCCGAGATTCGGGGAACTAGTTTGACAGGAAGACTGCAGAAGAATCCGCAGACACGTTCCTAATCACCGCGACTCACCTGGCTGCTGGCCCCATCTCCCACCACTCTGGCCCTTGCCCAGAAGCTTCTGCGCCCAGGTTTCCCTGACCACGTCAGGCAGACGCCTGCCCACTTCAGGGCCTCTGCGGTTGCCACTGCCCTGCTCGCTTGATGTTCTCGTCCACTCGGCCACCTTTTCCAGGTCATGACTTAAATGTCACTTTCTCAGTGAGGCTTCCTGGCTACTCGGCTCTATTCCATTCCCTCTCCCTTTCCCAATTATTAACCATCTGACGGTTATATTTTGCTTATTTTCTCCCCTCTAAAGAATATAAGCTCCATGAAAACAGGGGGTTTTATCATTTTGTTCACTGCTATATCCTCAGTAACTATAGCGGTGCACAGTATTTAGTAATAGCTCAAAACATTAGTTACATATTTCAAAACAATGAAAAGTGTGATGTTCCCAACAATTTTATATTATTTAGCATATTAATTTTAACTGTCATTATATAAAGGTGAAAAATGAAAACATAAACCTCAATAAAGCATACTTTAAGAATTCATCTTCAAAACTATAGATCACTTGACAATGAACTTTAATTACAAATAAGCTAACCAAATGTGTCAAATAGACCAAACAAACTATCAAATAAAATTAAATTTTTGGAGAGACAATTAATATTAACTTTTCAGAACTATTAAAAGGTTACCTTCAGTGCACAAAATATGCAGGCATCTCCCTGACAAACATGTCCAGTCAGAACCCGCAAGCTTCTTCGGAATATATCCAACTGCCACAAAACCTAAAAAAGAGTGAGATGTGAAGAAAGAAATACAGTAAGATTTTTCTCACTGTGATAAAAGAGATTTAAATGTTTTAACAACTGCAGTAGGCTGATAAGTCCTTTTAATCTCTTGTACATAAGTCGGATACAGACGACCACTAAAAATAATAGCGAGTATAAAACTTCTATATACATGTAGTGCACAGATAAAAGATAGATTCAGAAAATATCTGAATGATTCATGTGTAAAAACCATGACAGGCACAGAGAAAGAAACAATGAATTCCTCAGTGAAGGATTTTATAGGAACAGGAAACACGGGATGCTGAATGGAAGACTTGGCAGAGACCCGAAAGAGGAAGTGATTATAATACTTGGAATGAACTGAAATTTAGAAAGGAAATATAAATGGAGTTGAAAACCAGGGTGTACCAAACAGGGGTCAGTATGTAGTGGCAAATAAAAAAAAAAAAGGGTGAGCAGAGGCCTGTGTGGTCACTCCATACTGAATGAAAACGGCGCATCTGTGTGGTAATGGGGGTAGAGGATGGTGAGAAGCAGCAGTTAAGAAATAAACTGGATATTTTTGCTGCAATTACCCATTCATCATTTGCTACTAAAAGACAAAAATGAAATAAACAAAAAAGACTGTAACTGTTTAAATAAATCAGTCCAGTACTTAAAATCATTCGAAACTCTGGTATCTCTATAATGGGGATAACTGTGGCTGCCTCACAGAGTTCTTGTAAGGATAAACAAGAGATAATATGTAAAGTGTTTAGAGCATAACTGGCATGCAATGGATGCCAGCTGCTCTTTGTTGCTGTAAAGACTATTATGACAACCAACTATATTTGAGAGTGGAGGCCCCCACAGGAGGGGAGAGACAGAAAAATTTAAAGAAACAGTGGTCAGAGAGTTTCTAATGTTGATTGTAATTATAAACCCTCAGTAAGTCGAATACAAGAAACATGAAAAAAACTATGTCAAAAACGCAACATAACCAAATCGCTTTAAAGCAGTGAAAGAGAAAAATGTTAAAAACAGCCGGACCAAAAAAAAGATACATTAACATACAGAGGAACAAATGTAAGAATGACAATAGTTTTTCACTGGAAATACTGCAAGCTAGGAGAGAGAGGAGCAAAATCTTTAAAGTACTGAAAGAGAAAAGCTGTCAACTTTGACTTACTTCTTTAATGAGTGAAAATCTTTCAAAAACAAAATGAAATAGATTTTCCCCCAGACACACAGACACTGAAAGAACTCATCGCCGACAGGCCTGAGCTTCAAGAAATGTTAAAAGCGGCCCTTCAGGCAGATCTGCAGTGCCAGGTAGAAAGCTGGGTCGCATGAGAATGAGGGAGACGCGCAGAAACGGCGACCACGCAGATAAGCACACATGACCTTCACGGTGACGGTCTGTGGAATGTCCATTTTTAAAAAAATCTTCCCATAGAAATACTTCTCCATTTTCTTTACCACGGAAGGGCCTTACTCAGAATTTTCTCTAGTATAATATACTTTTCATCTCCCTGAACTGTATTTGGGAGCCAAAGGACAGAGAGAGGGAAATGTAAAAAAAAAAAAAAAAAGGAAACAAGTAACAGGAAAGATTAGAAATGCTAGATAGAAGCCCTTTCTCTCAGCCTCATTCAGTCAAAAGCATCGATGCCCAGTCTTTCGGTGTTTGACAGTTCCCTGTATCTAAATATTTTCCTGCATTTCTCATGGCACTTAATGCCAGTGGGATCTTCCAGCCAGAACCAGAATGGTGACGGCCATGTAAGAGTCCCAACATAAATTACAATTAATGTTTTCCTAATGCCAATTGCTTCTCTTTCCATGGGGAAGTTACAGAACTTTCAAGTTTGACATCTATCCCAGAC
>NW_006440645.1:2646317-2655596 GCF_000325575.1 Pteropus alecto | reverse complement strand
AAAAAAAAGGTGGGGTGGGGGGGGGGGGATTAGGAGGGTGGGGGGGTACGTTAGCTGAATTTTAAAAAATTATTTTATGTATTCTAGAAATATTCTTAATTTATTAAGTAATCATTTTAAATCAATATATTTTTATATCATAGTAATATGATTCTGTTGAAAAAACCATTTCCATTTGTTATAAAAACCAAAATACCGAGCCAAATTATTTTGCCACCCATAAAAGTCAACACTAACTATATTCTTAATTTACAAGTGAAAGCAGCATTACAGAAAAGAAGTTCCCCGAACAGCACTTTTTAAAGTGCGGTAAGAACTCGCCTCACGGTCTCACCTGGACGGCACTGTTGAGAAAGCAGCTGTTTTGTCCTGGCTCGTTCAACAGGCCTTTGGTGGGGGCCAGGGACAGCATGCTCCCTGGCTGATAGACTTTTCCAAGATTGCCCCCGGGTTTCCGTAGGAATTTTACCCACGCCATTTTCGAGCAACTTCGTTTGCATTAAAGCTAAGAATCATATACTTATGTGAAGTTTCTGATGATAAATTGGATGATATCTTGAATTGTCTGTCCACTTAAAGTCACTGCAGTCTATTATAATGTAAGTTTCCAAGTTCATATCTTTCCTGATGCTGTAAATTTCGAGGACTTTGCGAAGTCAAAACAGGGTACATAAACATTAAGTTTTGAAAGTTAAAAAAGAAAGCTATCTTAAACAAAGCCTCAAAGATTTTTATATGTGTTAAATTGTATAAGAGATTTGTATAGTTTAAAATGAAAAAGATTTTTTTAAACTGGTAAAAATGTCAATGAACAAATCATTTTCTTTAAAACACAAGCCATTTGTCTTGATGGAGAGGTGGCATCTGGCATGACTCCTTTGGTCACTGCTGTCCTTATGGTCTCTTAATGAGGAAGAAGGCTCTCCCTTTCCTGGGTGAAGTTACCAAAGATGACTCCATATTTCATACCCACGTAACCTCAAAGCAAACCTATAAGGAAGAAAAGAAATGTTTAAATAAAGGTAAAGACTAATCAAGAAAATCCCAAATATTGAATATATATTTAAAATATTGAATATAAAATCATAAAAGGATTAGAACTAATGTTCTAAAATATGAAAATGAAAACAGTTCATCATTAAAAATTGTTGAAATATCAATGTCACATCAAACACTACAGAAAACAAACTAATGGTTGCCTGTGAGATGGGAGTAGGGGAGGGGGTGCAAAAAAGTGAAGGGATTAAGAGGCACAAACTTCCAGTTATAAGTAAGTCCCAGGGAAGTAATGTACAGCAGAAGGAAGATAGTCAATAACATCATAATGACTTTGTATGGTGGCAGAGAGGTCCTAGACGTAACGTGGTGATCATTTCGTGAGGCATACGTCTAATCACTATGTTGCGCACCTGAAACTAATAAAATATTGTATATCGACTAGAATTTAGAAATAAAATAAAAAACATGATATTTTTGCACACTGACCATAAGTCAGGTAATAGAGATTATTTGGTTCCACCTTTAAAGGGGATGGAATTTGCACAATATCCAGTATGGTTTAATGAAGTGCTATTTTTCAAAATATTCTGTAGCTGTTATCATGCTACATCATTGTGAAACTAATGAAATCTAGTATAAAATAAGAATTTTCAGTTTTTAATGTAAATCAAAAAGGTTAAACTTCCCAAACACTGACAAAAAAAATTTAAATGCAGAAAAAATCAACACCTACTTCAAGATTTCAGTGGTTATATGTTTCAAAATATTCTACAGAAAACTATAATTAAATTAGATTTCAGATAGTATTTTGAAAAATACTTCGTTGTCAACACTAAATTGCTGTTTATTAAAACAAATGCATATACAAATTCTACACTGTTACATAACTTACACAGAATTATATCATTTTTTCTAACAAAGTCAGATTTTATGCAAATTGATATACATTAAAACTCAAAAGAAACATTAAAATGATAAACAAATCTTAATTCAAGTAAATTTCCATATTATTTCTGAATACAGGCTCCATGGTAAAAGGACTTTAAATGTTCAACTTCTCAAAAACAATAAAGTATTACTAACAAAGTTTTGTTCAAAGAATTAAATTTCTTTTCTTGCATTCATTCATTCAACAGGCATGCACTGAGCCACGCGCCATGCCAGGCACTGGAAGTACCATTTCCAGCGAGGACAGACGGACAGCAGCGCGAAGAACGATAAACTGCACGCACGCGCCGTTACGCGCTGAGTGCGACAGGACCGTGCGAGGGAGGGGAGGGCGCGGGCCCACTCGCACACACGCTTTCTCCCACTTGCACACCCGTTTTCTCCGATCGATTTATGGTCAGCCCTCCGTACCCCTGGGCTTCACGACAACGATTCGACCAACTGAAGATCGGAAGTCTATTTCAATCCGTGGCTGGGAACCCACGGGCGCGGAGGGCCAACCGTGTGTGCTGTCCCAAGCCGCTTTACGGGAGGGACTGGAGCACCGCCGAGCCTGGCGTCTGCGGCGGTCCTGGCACCAGTCCCCGGTAGATACCAGGAGACTGCGGTTTTTGAGGAGTCAGAAGTTATACGTGGATTTTTGACTATAATCAGGGGGCTGGCACCCCTAAGCCCTGCGTCGTTTAAGGGTCAACTGCATAATGTGAGACGGTTTGCACTTTTAAACAGGAGTCGCAGCAAGTCTGAGGTTGCCAGTGCACCAAGATCTGAAGCGAAGATGCCACCTTGGAGAGTGAGCAGCCTGCTGGCGTCTTGGAAGAACAGTAAGAAGCCCAGCGTGGCAGCAGAGGAGAGAAGGTGGGAGGACGGGAAAGAGCGACCTCGTGGGGCCTCACAGCCCTTTGTAAGGACTTGGGCTTCAAACTCTGGGCGAAAGTCACCGAGTTTCATCTGCACAGCACAAAAAGGTGAGAGACGGAATGGCACAGGGCACTTTGGTACCACAGACCAAACACCCACGAAGACAGCAAGCATCGAGGGCTAAGAAGGAAAGCACCGGTCCCTACAGAAGTAGTCAGGCGGCGTGTGTCTCCAGCCCCACGTACCACGTCATCACTCATCAGCTGCTTGTTCTTAAGACGAATCCATGTCATCTCTGATTCATAGCTTTGTCCTCTATAAACTGGGGGTGACACTACTAGCCCTGATTACCATAGCTTAGATGTTTCAAGAATTATAAAACACTACATTATGTTAGTTGTTTTCTTCTTTTTATTTTAACTCTATGGGTTGCAACCTCCTCTAAAGTAATCTAAATGATTCCAAAACCCTTCATACAAATTAAGTGTTCAATACATGTAGTCATGACTTCATGACGTCTGTACTGGTAGTGGATTCATATTTTTAATGGAAGAATCCTTTTGAAGTGAGATCCTTCCACCAAGCACTTATTAGGCACCAGGTGTGCACCACTAAGCTGCACTAAGAAGGCACAGGAAGCAACCCCACCCTCAGCGAGCTCAATGGGTGAGGAGCACAGGCAGACAGAACTTTAAAACCCTGGATTCCCTTCCCGTGCAAGATGTCAGACCGGTGTGTGCTCCAGGCCCCTCTCCAACACAACTCTGGAGATGACACAACGCAACAGACAGTCCCGTGAGAAACAGGGAGGGCAGAGGAGAGCAGGCCTCGGAAAGACCGCGCCCCCAGGTGAGGCAACAGGAAGCTCCACTGGGAACCAACTCTCAAGCTGCACCTCTCCCAACCAAGCCCTATTTCCCCACCCCTACTCCCTGAAAACATCGGAAGAAACAAATTATTGCCAGTGCTTTCACCTTCTCATGTAAATACTGCTAAGTTTATTACTTGGTGCTCCCAGGAAAAAGAGAAGCAGACACTTGCAGAGTCCAAACGCTATGACAGAAAGGCCTGTGCCAAGGGACAGGACGAACAGACCACAGGGAACACAAACGTAAGCTTAGTAAGTACCCACCAGTCCAATATAAGCACATTTTTTAAAAACTACTGAGATTAAAAAAAAGAAAGATGATTTAACTAGCAAAATGAGTAGAAAGGACGATCATATTAACAAGTGGTAAACTCAGGTCAAGAAATTCTCCTACGAAACATTAGAAAAGGGAAAAGGAAGGGGATAATTTGAATATTTTCAAACGGCTAAGAGACATGGATGAAATCTAAAAGTGTGCTACTGAAAAGAATAATAACCAAGTTGGGTTTATTCCAAGAATGCAAATATAATTCTACCAACTCTTTCGATAAATATTTGGGAGAGTGCAGAAAAGAGCTAACACAGCAACATTCATAACAGCTGAAAGGTGGAAAAAACCCGAATGTCGATCAACCAATGAGGGGATAAACAAAACATGGGTGTGTGTGTGTGTGTGTGTGTGTGTGTCTGTCTGTCTGTGCGCGCACGCGTGTTCACACGATGGAATGTGATTCGGCCACCACAAGGATGGAGTACTTACCCGCACTACAACATGAGCACTGACAACATCTGCTAAGTGAAAGAAGCCAGTCACAGCAGACCACATATTATATGATTCCACTTTGCAAAATGTCCAGAAAAGGGAAATCTACAGACAGAGTGATCTGTGGTTGCTTAGATTCGGGAAGCGGCGTCTGCAGAGGGTAGGGAGTGACAGCTAAAGGGTACGGGGATTCTTTCTGACGTGATGAAGATGCTCTAAAATCGTGGTGATGGATGTACATTTTTCTGTGACTCTACTAAAACTACTGAATTGTACACTTCAAATGAGTGAATTGTTTGGTATATAAATTATATTTCAATAAAGCTACTTAAAAAAAAGAAAAAAGGGAAAAGAAAAGACAATCCAGCAGGCCACAGACTACTATCCTTAGAAAACTCTGCTTTCAAAGTATTAGCCTTTGGAACTCGGGGTTCTGGGAGGATCCCAATAACTGCTGAGGTTGGTCACTGCACCTAAACTATGCAAACAATGTGGCTTATCCCAAACACCTGCTTTCCTCAGGAAGTCTGGAATTTTGTTATGTCCTAGGCAGAGGATGTCTATGTGATCACCCCCGATAAAAACCTAAGGCACTGAGTCTCTAAACAAGCTTCCTGACAGACAACATTTGATATATGTCATCACAATTCGCTGCTGAAGGAATTACTGTGTCCCATATGACTCCACTGGAGAAAACTATTGAAAGCTGGTGCCTGGTTTCCACCGGACTTCTCCCCGTGATCCTTCTTGGTTTGCTGACTTAATGTCCTTTCACTGTAATAAAGCAGACAGGCCAGTGACTGCGACTGCACGCTGACCGCTCTGGTTCTCCTAGACGATCACCCAACTTGGGAGTGGGAGGAACTCGGACACCCCAATACAGAGCCATTCCAACAGAGAGATCAAGAGCCGCTGCATTTCTATCAGGCTCCGGCAAAAACTTAAACAATCGTTGGTGGGGATAAATAGAAAGAGGTACTTTCCATTATCGTTGACTAATAGGAAATGTAATTATACTATAACACCCTATGGCAATATTCTATCAGCCTGGCAACAACTATTAAAATAAAAAAGAAACTCACTTCAATCTAAATGAAACCCAATACTGAAAATCTATGCCCTCAAAATGAAAGCATTCCTTCATTGACATATATCAGGTAGGTACGATAGATAAGGAAGTAAACAAAATAAATGCCCATAAATAGGGACATAATATAACAGGGTGTTTTTGAGTGACAAAGGTAAAATGTAATATGATCCTATTTTGGTAGAATAGTATATGTGTGAAAATATACGTGCTTTCTATGAGCAGTAGAGCAAGGAGCAGTGCGTCTATGTGTAACTGAAATGGGAACAGAGAGCCGAGCTAGAAAATAAAAGTGGGGAAACATCTCGTACTAAAATCAACAGCTATGTGTCTACTCATCACATTTGTGTATTATATGAGTTAT
Organism: Pteropus alecto; assembly: GCF_000325575.1. Lineage (NCBI taxonomy): Eukaryota > Metazoa > Chordata > Mammalia > Chiroptera > Pteropodidae > Pteropus > Pteropus alecto. Next base: position 2,649,706 of record NW_006440645.1, on the reverse strand, counting down.
GGGTGCATCTATATATGCGCAAATACGAAATTAAAACAAAAGTGACATACGAGGAAGGATTACAGTAAGGGGCATAGAACTGAAGACTAGAGGCCCTCTGATAAACAAAACCACTGCTACGCTGCCCATGGAGGAACTGGAAAAGACCTAGAAAATGCACGAAACGAAATTTACAAAACAACCTTCAAAAGATTAATTTTAGGTAATAAGGAAATACTCTCCCACCACCAACAAAAACAGCAAATTATAAGTAATTTTCAATGTTTTGCACTTTTTTTACTCTATTTCTTTGTGTCCCACACTATTTCTTGTGGCTTTTACCTACATGCTCGTTTCCACAGTAACTAGAGAAAGACAAGGGTGTGTGTATCCAGAATACAGAGAATGGGCATTAAAGACAATGGCTGTGGCAGTGTGCTTCAAGACATGCTCCCCAGAAGAGAAGCATAGCAAAGACGGCATGCCCTAACACTTCTGTGCCTTCACAAGGCCCCAACCTGAACTCCTGCTTTACTTAAACCTCTTCCCCATCGCAGCTGCTGGGAACGTCATATTTCATGCACTCAGAACCCACATCTTGGTACCATCTTTGACTCCTGCTCACACACTCTAGTCAGAATGGGACCGATTCCCACCACTGCCGCCCTGCTGTTCTCACTGCAGCCGCCATCAGGCCCGGACTGGTGGAACGGCCTCCTGTCTCCTCACTTCTGCCCTTCCCGCCTGCAGCCTTCCCTCAAGCGTACACAAGAAGGTCCCTCTAAAATTAAATCACGATGGAATACTATTCCTCTGCTCAAAACCTGCAACGGTTCTTTATTACATCCAGAATAAAACCCAAAGAGTCTCTATCACGGTCTGTAAGGCCCTATGCCACCTGCTAAGAATAAAAAAAACTTTCTTCTACACTCTCATACCACTTCTGACACCAGATATGTGGGCTCTCCACAACAAGCAAGTCTCCCATTCTCAGGGGACACCAAGTGCACACAGGGTGTCTTCCAATTTACTTCAGTTCTGACACTATCTACCTGAAGTTAGTGTCAGATCTCACAAGTCAAGGGCTCATTCCCTTAGACGACCTTCCCACTTCAGACCAACCACACGTCCCAAGCTGTCACCTGTACTGATCGACCGCCTATAAGTTGGGGCTCCCACAACCTCTCCATGGGTTCGATTAATTTGCTGGCAGGGCACAGAATTCAGGAAAACAGCTTACTGACTGATTCCAGATGATAAAGGATACAACTCAGGGACAGCCAGTTGGAAGAGATGCATAGTGCAGGGTAAAGTGGAAGGGACATGGAGCTTCTGTGCCCTCTCCAGACACATTGCCCTCCCTGCACCTCCACATGTTCACCAACCCAAAAGCTCTCGGAACCCCTTCAGTTAGAATTTGTTTCATGGAGGCTTTATTATACAGGCATGATTGATTAAATCATTGGCCATTAGTGATGAACTCTGCCAACCTCCACCACTCTCCCTTCCTGGGGGAGGCTGAAAGTTCCATTCCTTTAATCACCAGTTGGTTCCCCTGGCAGCCAGTTCCCATGCTGAGGCTATCCAGGAGTCCCAGCCACCTGTCAGCACACACACAGAAAAACATTTCCGGATATTCCAAGGGTTTCAGATGCTGTGGGGCAGGAAATGGGTCCAGAGACCAAATCACTCTTACTGTGCCACACCTGCCCCTCCCCTCACGCCTAACCCCATTTCTAACCACTTCCCTCTACTTTCTCCTTCCAGCTCCTGGGCCGTCTGCTACGCTGCTGTCCCTGAAGACACCATGCAAGCTCCCGCTCTACGGCCTTGCACTGGCTATTCCCGTGCCTGGAAGACACGTCCCCTGACACCCACAGGGCTCCCCCCAGCTCCCTTCCTGATGGCTTTGCTCAAAAACCACCTTCTAAACGAGACCTATACTATCTAAAATTGCACACCACCCTAACCTCCACACTCCCAAGTCCCCTCACCCTGCTCTACTCTGTTTTCTCCTTGGCATTCTTCACCCGCTAAAATACCATATACTTGACTAATTATGCTTATTATTGTTTCTTCTCCCCATCCTTAGATTGTAAAGTGAATCCCTAGCACCTAGAACAGTGCAAAATGCATGGTGGGTCCTCATTAAATACTGACTGCATGAGGCTCAGGAAATAAAGTGAAACCTCAACCAACAAACCCTCTGAAATCAGGGTCCTGACAAAGATGACCTAGACACGAAGGGTACAGGACAATCTCCCGCCATCTGGCCACGAGGCCAGCGTCAGCACTACACTGACAAAGAGACTGGATGACTCTCAGGCCCACACAGCAGTACCATACTGGAGGAAAAACCTTCCAGGATCCTAACGGCCTGCTGGTCTGAAAATGGAGAGAACTCCCATGAGAGGGGACGGGTTTATTATGCAGGCTGAGAAGTGTAAAGAAGCCAAAGTCTAAAGTGTCTGGCGGACAGACAATGTCCTTCCTCACAATTTCACAGACAGAAGATTGGTTCTTAGCTCAGACCTTAACAACCTCTGCACATGAATTTTTTCTTTCCTTATAAAGTTGAGAAAATTTACCTTTCGAGAAGTGTAAAGAAGCCAAAGTCTAAAGTGTCTGGGAAGTATTTACCTGAAAGGTAAATTTCACTTTCCAACTTCTCTTTAGCATATCCAAATTTCGAGCATCACTATTCTTGCGCTTTGGAGCAACGAGTAAGTAAAATGGGGGTGACTTGAACACGAGCTCTGCGATAGCACGACAATCAGTGTGATAACCCAGACAGCTACTTAGTGACGAATGGGTGGAGAGCATCTACAGGCTGGAAAAGCTGGAGAACGGGACAAGTCACCTTGGGATGGTGAGGGATGGTGCGAGATGTCATCACCCTACATTGTACAGTGCTCAATCAATTAAAACTCATGAATTGTCTATTTCTGGAAATTTCCATGGAGCATTTTCAGACTGCGGTTGACCGTAGATAACTGAATCCACGGAAAGCAAACCAGAGATAAGGGGGGACTACTGTATGTACAACTCTTCAGAAAAATACCTATAAACTTCTTTCATGATAATTTAAATTCATAAATAACATGATGATGCATCCAGCCACAAAAAAATAACCAGAGTACCCCAAATGTTACCTTGCCATTGCTCTCCTCGTGCCTCTGGGTCCCTGGGAATGCTCTCCCTGCCTGCGTTACAGTCCCCTGTGCTATCCATCTAGTTCTCTCTAGCACTTAAGATGACAGTACACATATCATCATCTTCAGGTGACCTTAGGTAGTCTGTCGTCCCTCTATAGCAATACGGTATAAATCTCTAACAAAAGGATGTACAAAGTACAGCGGGACACACAGAAGAAGTAATCTATTGTCCTTTACTGGACCAGAAAATACTTC
>NW_006440645.1:2633603-2646273 GCF_000325575.1 Pteropus alecto | reverse complement strand
ACCTTGCAAAGGTGAGAATATGAGAAAAAAGACTTTTACCTCTGGAAACTCAATGCAGTTGGGGGAGGACTGGAAACAGCCAGAGAGGAGTTAGAAAAGGAACATATTTCTGACCATGTTCGGGTTGTCTTATTAATTTTCAAATCTCTAGTGCCTAGCACACAACTATAGGTCAGTAAAAGTTTACTGAATTTGCTAACTCGGAAAAGCACAAAAGGTTAAGTAAAAACTTCCAAATTCCAAAGAAGAGTATTTCTTCAAACTGTTTTCTGCAGGTCAATATTCGCAAAATAGTAGAAGACTAATGTAAATATTTCCAAATTAATTTAAAAATACCATGACAACTCAGATAACTGATTTTGTTCATTAAAACATCTAAGATATTCAAATATGGTTTATGTTGCATAACATTTTATTTTCTGATAAATTACAGATACAAATATACAAGCAACTCTTCTGAAGTGACTCATGGAAAACTAAAATTCTTCAACCTGATGCAATGGTTGTAGCATTTTTGTGTGTGTCATAAACACCTTTGGTAGCCTAATGAAGCCTATGGACTCCAGAATAATGATTGTAAATGCATAAAATTAAATTCATAGAACTATAAAAGAAAGAAGAAATCACACAATCCCAAAGAAAACCAATTATATTAAAATTCAGTTCTACCCACAAGACCACAGTTCTAATCATGGATCCCAGTTTAAGAACTCCTGATAGAAGATATGGGTTAACCTAGAAAAGCAAAGAACACATACTTTTTGCCAAAATATTCTACATACGTAGTATTCCTATTATTAAAAATAAAACTCATAATAACTTGCCAAGATTAGGATTTTATATAAAGTTATTTAATATTTAAATAACTTGAAAATGTTATGTGGTAGAATGTGTTGCTTCATTTGTAGCTCCTGTTATGAGCATATACTGTAATGCAAAATTTTCCAAAATCATTGCATCTGTACAAAATGAGTAATAATATACTAACTCTACATTTGTATCATCTCTAATTTCTAGTTAGCTCTTCAAAGAAGACATAAACTATCACATTCCTCCCTTAATCCAAGAGCTCGTAAGCAACAGGAGGCTAGACTGACAATCTTTTGGGCCCTAGCACACTCTGCATTCAAAATACTTCCAGATGCAATATACGAATTACCTTGCTGTAGGTTGTCTTCGGGGTCTTTAATTAAGAAATATCTTATGGTTAAAGCTGTCAAATGACAAGATGTGCTAAGTATTTTAGTAACTAAATGTCTCGGTAGGATTGCTTAATCTATCACTTTAAAGGTTTCAAACATATTTTTGGAAAATTGTAGGAGAAAGCAACATCCTCTCTACAATGGTAGTGAGTGAGCTCCAAACAGTTCCAGCAAGGAAAATAACTCTGATTTTGACTTTTAAATATGTACATCACCTTAAACTAGATCAGAGTTTTCATATTTTAACTTTGTCCTGCTAAAAACTTCTGAACCAAATGATTCCAAAATTGTATCTCTTGATTCTACACACTTTGAACATTTGACACTAAATAATATAAACTGATCTTGAATCACAGTACTTACCAACTCTAATAATTTCTTGATTTTTTTTCCCCTAAAGAAAAAAATAAACTAGGTGGAAAAGAGTGCCCCTCTCCCATTAAAATAGCTATCTTTTTAAAAACTACTTTATGTATCTTCTAGAAAAAATATTAATGAATTGATTATTAGTATCAAGTTCCGTGAATAATTTAAAGTCTATAAACATTTATAAATTACTGTTTTCAAAAATTAATAGGGAAAAAGCAAGGTCTATTCTTGCTCACTTATTTTTTACACTGTAGGAAAAAAATACACATAACTACAAGTCGGTTTAATTTGTGAACAAATTTAAATAAATCACTTTCATGGTTTATCACCAGTAATCATAAACCTAGTCAAATTGTCCAAAGAGCTCATTTTAAAATCCTCTAAAATGTAAAATAAAAACAAAGTTTGTTTTTCCAGGCTACAATTAACATCTACCTACAGTGATTTCGTCTATTTGGAATTCTTAGGACGATGGCAGACAAGTCATATATTACTTTCACAAAATAAGTTTTGTTTGTTGTTTAATTTCTCTTTGACAGGGCAAAGGATCTTTGCAGAGACCATCATCATGGAACTGAAGAGAAAATAAAACTAGCCATTATCAATTTAGACAAAATCCATTTCAATCTGAATTTTGGTAAGCACTTGCTACTCTTTTTAAATACTGAGAATTAGCAATGCTTTTCTTTAGAGGCCGGAACTAAAAGCGAATCAGACCCTAACTACAAAGAACTTCCTAAGTTTACTGTTAAACATCCTTTAAAAATAGCTTTGACGATTCCTAGCAAAAAATTTATATATGTGTGTATATACATATATATGTTTTTTTTCCAGATAAAGAAACATTTGGCAAACTCTGCTGTCTGACAAAGCTTTCCAGTAAGTACATTTTGCAAACGTTAATCAGACTTTGCATTGATAAAGCAAACTTTGTAGCGGGATAACAAATCCTCAGAATATGCTCAGGCTGCAGGCTCTGGAAACCCTCCCTCCAACACCTGTGCAAGTACTGCTTGTTCTCCAGTGGTGTTTAAGATACTTCCGCAAACGATCCAGAAGTGACAGTTTAGACGCTAAACTTGAACTTTGCAAATTACACCTAGAAATCGCCAGCCCAAAGATTCTCACGGATCCAGCCATCTCTTGTCTCCCAAGAGGACCACTGGACCAAGCGAACCCCATTTAAAGAGCGGCTGCTGGGGGCAGGCAGGGGCTGGGCGGTGAGGGTCCTAAACCCGACGCACGGAGCGACCCCGCGGGACTCGGGTCCTGCCCCGGCCGCCCCTAAACGCAGCGGCGCGAACGGCCACGACCCGGTCAGCGCGGCACCTCCTCCCGACTCGCGCGCCTCGCGCCGGGCCAGGGGCGTCCCCGCCGGGCGGCCAGGGGGCTGAGGGTTGCGGGCCCGCGGGCGCCGGAACACGGCCGCGAGCCCCGAGTCCGCCCCAGAAGTGAAGGGCTCCGGGGGGCGCGGTGCTGGAACGAGGGTCTCGCCGTCAGGCCCAAGGGGGGTCTCACGTCTTGGACCTTCATCCTGGGGAGGGTTCCGGAGACTCACCTGCGCTCTGCCCTCTCGGCCAGGGGAGCGCGCGGTCCAGGTGGAGAAGTCAGGCCTTCCACTCCCACAGGGCTCCCTCCCGCTGGCCCGGGGCCGACACCAGGCTGCCACGCCGAAGCTCATCGGGAACTGGAGCAGAGGCGCCCAGGCTCCGCCGCCCAGAGCGCGACCCGGCGCACGGAGCATGCGCACACGCCCGACTCCCAGGGACCAGTGAGGACCGTGACACCTGGTATTTCTTAATGGTGTAACTTAACTTGTCCTTCTAGTTACTGTATTTTCTGTTAGGTGAAACCCCTAGGTCTGTCTGATTATATTCAGGTTATATACTTTAGGTAATTCAGCAAAGCCTCGCGCCTGCCCCGCCCCGCCCCGCCCCTCAGCGCTGGCCCCGCCCCCGCGCGCGATTTCAGGCTTCGGGACCTGCGGAACTGTATTCCCGCGGGGGTTCGATGGGGCACGCGATCCAGGAGCCTTGCTCCGAGGCGCGAGATCCCGCGAGAGCAGGAGCCTGGTGGTTTTTCTCCTGGCGGGAGCGGAGCGCTGGGTCTGGCGGTGGGAGCAAGGTGGCTGCAGGTAGGGCTGTGTGGTGTCGTAGACGGAAGGAGGGGACAGTTCCTCAGGCGGAGGTGATTGTTTCGGAGCTCCCGGTCATTTATTCGTAATTTTCTAAGCTCGAATGCGGATCCACCGAGAACTGAGCTGTAGGTTAGGTGGTGTTACCTGAGAGAAAACAGGTGTCGTCTGCCATGGAAACCCCGTGCCGGTACGCAGTTCCCTACAGCTGTCTGTCCCTGAGTCACGACACTGTTTGTAGTTAAGTGGCTTCCATTGGCAGGAATGTGTGGTCCCCAACTGGTTGTTTTGTGACTACTAATAAAATGAAAGCTTTAATAAACGTGTTGACCCGGTTAATGGTTAATTGTGGTAAGAAAAATTTGGCTGCCTCCTTACCATGTTTTCGAACAGGTTTTAAATTACGAGTTATTGCTTAGGAATTAGGCTAAACTCGGTTGCGTAATAAATTGTTTCTTAGGAATACTAGAAGATAAACCCACTGCCATCTTTAGTATCAAAAGTTCCTCTCAATAAATAAGGTTCTGGAACTCATCCCAAAGATGGTGCAGGTAGAATATACAGGTTACAAAAATTAAGCTCGTAGGTAACACTAGAAGTTTATTTTGAAGAAATATTTTAGGTCGAAATGGGTGAACGGTGCTTGAGACTGAATCAAAGATAATTTACTGAGCATTTACTGTGTTCCTTTTAGTGAATTAGGCACTGAAGGGAATACATTGAGATTTAAGACATGATTCCTGCCTTCAAGAAATTTAAAACTTTTGGGGGAGGAGGGAAAAAAACTCTCCATTTAAAAAATAGTAACAATAACGACACCGTTAACGCTCCCCATGGCTTCTCTAGTGCCACTGTCTGCTGGTTCTGCAGCTGCCTGCCTGGTGCACTTGAAACATTGTTCCCCACTCCGTGTGCCCTCTGTGTTCCCAAGCTCTCCATTTCGGTGTTGTCGATTATCCACCTCTCCTTGAGCACTCTCCCGCCCCCATCATGGACTTACCTACCAGGGACTCCCAAATGTATAGCTTCAGGTTAGACTCTTTTAAGCAACAGCATCTTCATCTGGATTTCACACAGTTACCTTAAATATGTCTCAAATTGACATTGGCATGTTTATCAGTCCCTACTCCTGACGCTGTGTCTCTCCCCATCTATATGTGACCTGGCCCATGTTCATTCCCTGTCTCAAATCTTAGCACCCATTACCCAAGTCAGAAATCCATGAGTACCCCTATATTACATTTCCTTCATTTCCTCTATCCTAATACCAAATTCTCTTGACTCTTACCTGCTTAAGTATCTCTCAAATCCACCCATCTTTTGGATCTCCACTTTCACTGTTGTAGTCCATCAAGTAATCACCATCATCTCCTAACTCATCTCCCTTGGACTGTTGCAATAGCCTCTGCTTATTTCCCACTCCTACCCAGCCTCCATTCTATTAATGATTTTTCTAACATGAAGATGTGATCGCAATATTCCTCTGCCAAGGTTTTGTCAGGCACTCCCAGTGGACCCCCTCATGATCTGGCCCCAGACTGTTGACCTAACCTACCGTTCTTGTCCATTTGCTCCACACTAGCCATAGCGAGCTCCTTGCTCTTCCATGTTTTAATTGGTTTCTCTCAAGATCCTTCAGGTCTCAGTTGAATACTTATCTCCTCCGGGGAACCCTTTATAACTTTCTAAGACAGACTTGCTCTTCCTCCACCTTCGTAGACTTATTTCTCATAACAATTATGTTGCACTGTAATTCTTGTTTTGCAAATGGAACCGGCAGAGCAACCCCCACCTCCACTCTTGAAAAAAAAAAATAATATGAGCTATGGGTAATAAAGACTCATGCTTTCTCTCTTCCTCATTTAGAAATTACAGAAGCATGCCCATGCAGTTCACCCTGCTCAAGGATTCGACTGAACGCTGACTGCACTTTCGGCCAGTTCTTGGCATACTCTAAGTACTGAGTTTTAAATGACAGATTTATAATACGTCACAAGTTAAGTGCCATGAGGTCATCTGAAGCAAACATGAAAAAAAAGCAAAACTGACATTGCCTTGCATATTAGGACAGGAGTTGCTCCCAGATAACTGGCTAGGAATGTCATGACATAGGTTTTAAATGTATTGCCTCTGAGAATTACTATTTGTCCTTGAGGGCTGTGTGTGTGTTGATTCAACTGTCAGTTATTGGGTAGGCGCAAACTTAGGAAGAAGGATCTCTACGGCTCACACCGATGTGAGATCATGAGAGAGTAGGCCTGGAGCACCGAGGACCCGCTTATGTGGTTCAGCCGAGGCCTAGCCAAAGGTTTCATCACGCTTACACACATAACTCAGACCTTGGGGCTGGACCCGCCCTATCGCTGATGACTGCTAGGGTAATAGTGATCTGTCCTGGGGAGCTGTGACCCAATAGTTCCTGGAGGTGATCAGCAGTTGAAGGTGTGGCAAACTGTGACTGAGCTGGGTGGGGAAAAGTGACATGAGGCACAGAGAAGAAGTAGCTGAGTGGCTGACTCAGGATTGGACACTAGACAAACTCTTTGTTCCCTAAATGTATTAAGGAAACAAGGAGGGCCAAAATATTTTATTTCCTTACTAACTAAGCTCCTAGAGAGCAGGGACCATTGCCATATTTCCAGAGCATAGCATTGTGCCTGGCTCAGGTACTGAACCCTACATGCTCAGTGGATAGAGTGAAAAATTGGACGTTTTATTGATTTTTTAGAGAAGAGAGACGTCTGTGCTGACATGAATTGTTGGGGAGGGCTTCTGTGGGAGATCAAGGGTGAGCTTCAGCTTGGAAGGGTCATAGGTAGGCATATTTGAAGGCACTGAGGAAGATGCATAACTACATCAAGAGCAAGGTTTTAGAAACTAATGAACAAGGCCCTTGCAGGGCTATAATGGGAAGCCTTTGCAAGTTCTTGAACAAGGTGATTAGTTTGGAATTACATACAGAAGGTTTGTAGGGGAGATTGTAGCAAGGCAAGAAAATGACCTAAACCAGTACAGTTCCAGAGAAGTGTCCAGGCTGTGACTTGAGGATGAGGTCACCAGAACAATGCAGTCACCATCAACTACTCCCTCCTTGACAGACTCACATCCCGACTGTTGTGACTCCATCCTCTGCTGGCTTTGTTCCAACCTCATTGGCCGCTCCTTTTCCATCTGCTTTTCTCTTACACTTTCAATCTACTTTTATCTTGTAAATGGTGATGCGCTTCAGTGCCAGGCCCTGGAATCTCATTTATCCTCATAGATTTCAATCTGTTTCCCACACAGGAGCCAAATTAGTCCATTTAACCCATTGCCCGTTTAGGAAAAAAAAGTGCAGCTCTGGCAGCATTAATTTAATTTTACAGAAACATGCTCTTTGAGGCTGAAGCAAATCCAACTGGTTTTCAATGTGAAAATAAAATACAAAAACTGTTGTTTGAGTTATTTTGAAACAGAACTTGTCTCATCCTAATGTAACAGAAATGTATACGATCAGTATTTAATAATTTTTTATGTGGTAAATTTCAAAGCACGGAACAACACAAAGTGGAACATCTAGGATTTGACATTTTCAGACATCGAGAATTACTATATTTTGTAAATAGAAAACCACTACTAAAAACAATGCTGTAAATAGAATGATGTCATTTGTTTCCAAAGACTATCGATACACTAGAGCGATGCAAAAAATAATAATAAAAGTGAGATATTTCATGGCAATCTTTGGGGGTAAGATCAGGACTGTAATCCACAAATTATCTCGGGATAAATGCTGCAGCCGCAAGTGCTGCCAGCTAGTATTCTCAGGGCAAATGAGAAATGGGTTAAAATGTAGACATATTATTCCCCAACTTGAAATTATTCAGTGACTTACCACCTACATAAAATAAAATCCAAATGTCTGCCAAGGCCTACAGACCCTGAATGAGCTGCCCTTACGTCCCTAACAGCATCTCATGCTATTCAGGGCTTTGCATTCTTCATTCTATCCCTATGCCTAGAACAGTGGTTCCCAACTGGGGGTGATTTTGTCTTCTAGGGGATGTCTGGCAATGGCCAAAGTCATTTCTGGTTTCCCAGCTGGGGATGAGGGGTGAGAGGTAGACACTGCTTTTGGTATCCAGTGGGTTGAAGCCAAGGAAGCTGCTAAACATCCTGCAATGGACAGGACAGTCCCTCACAACAAAAGAGTTTTACATTTTATGGTCCAAAGTGTCAACAGTGAGAAACCTTGGTCTACAATACTCAGGCACACCCCTGAATCTCCTCGTGGTGGACTCCGTTCATCCTCCACACCTCAGTTTTAAGTTCACCTTTTTAAGAAAGCCATCCTAGAATTCCCTGCTTATCTCTATCACAGTGTCCTGTTAATTTACCTCATATCATTCATCACAACCTGTGACTGGTTTGCTTATTTATTTGCTTACTTATTGTCGTTCTCACATGAAGCAAACTACACGAAGGGCCTGTCTGTCTTGATCACCGTTCTGTAAAGTCGGCTACAGTGGCACAGAGTAGGCATCAATAAAGAGTTGTTTACCACCTGAATTAGTATCTGCAGTAAGACACTGAATGGAAACTTAACAAAAAGACTTTCTTTTATGCTTTTTCTTTTTTCCTGTAAGATTGAAATACACAGTTACCAAGAGAGCAGAGTGAAGACGCCTGGAATTAAGCTGTCACGACCAGTAGTGTTTCCTGGGAGGCTGCGGCCTGCTCTCAGAATCCAGATGCGCTCCACGAACACCCTGTTGTCCTGAGTAGCTTCTCACAGTCAGAACCAGATGCAGGATAATATTATGGCCAAATCGACAACAGTCTGTGAGGTGCTAAATATCAGAAAGAAAAGAAAGAGGTAAGAGAGAACAGTACCAAAAAATGAGATAAAATTATAGTATTGTTAATCAAGTGATAGAAGGTTAGAAAACCTAATTTTTTAATACGTGCATATCTGAAAAAAACTTTCAAAAAATGCGTTTGGAAGTGTCTAGTTAAGACACGTTTTGATTCTTTCAATTAAGGAAGTTATCTATTGTGGACATATATGCTTCATCTTTTTCTGCTTTTGGTAATAGATACAGACCACTTAACCACAGGGTGGGCATAATCTGAGTCGGGCATTTCACTCCTCTCTGGCTGAAATGATTGGTTTGGGGGTGATTCAGGCTAACCAGAATCCTTTCCAAGGAGTTTTCGAATGAGAACTTGCAGGAAAGATCCCTTTTTTCTCTGATCGCAAAGTTGTAAAGATGTGAACTCAGCTGCTTGTAGCTATGTGCTTTGCTATTGAGTGTAGCTGGTCTAAAAGAATAATGCAAGATGGGGGGAGAGAGGGAGAGAGAGTCCCTGAAGGTCCTCTGCCCTCTTACAAAGTAGGAATTCAGGAGCACTGGACTCCTCACAGCTAGGCAGCATGACGTTTTGTTGAACATCAGAAGATCAGATTCAATATCCATGGCATCTTAACCCACTCTTCCTCAGCTGTACGTCCCCATCTTTCTAAGCGTCTGCTATACCAGAGTCAACATTTGCTAGTTAACCATACTTAGTGGTTTAACCAGTAGCCTCCTTAATTTTTGCTGACATAGAGTCAGCTTAGGCTATTTCATTACCTTCATAGGTTATTTCACTTTGAAACATTCTAATTTTCTTATCTGTAAAGTTGGGATGAGAAATAATACTTATATATGATGTCTTTTGATAATGCCCCAGATAAAAGCATCTGTAAAGTCCTACACTGTGTTATTAGGGTCGTTAGTGCTGTTATTATGATTGCCAATATTGTTGTCATCAATGCTAATATGATGCTTTAAGAACCTGTATATTGTTTTCCTTGCTGTAGTATGTATTTTATAACAATCTCAAAGGTGCAGGAGGCTCTAGATGTCATCTGGTCCAGCTTCCCACTCACTGGAGGATCACCCTCTCCAGTGGTTGTCCAGCCTCTGTTCAGATATGGTGACAGAAGTAGAAAACTTCATGCTTTGTGGGGCAGCCTATTCCTTGTTAAAACTTTTTTAACTGTTGAGAAATTTTTATCACAATGAGCTGAAATCCACCTCTCAGTAATTACCACACACTGGTCTTATTACTGTCCTTCGTGGCCACAGAAGTCTCTAGTCTCTTTTCTATAAGACTGTTTAACTTGAAAACATTTTTTTCATGTTTCCCAGCTAAATACACTCAGTTCTCTCAATTTTTGAAGACCTGGTAAATGTTAAACTAATCAACTCAACTTCACCTCATCTAACAATTTAAAGTAAATTCTAAAAAAAAAATAAAATGAAATAAAGTCAATTCTAGCATATAATATAAAATGGTCAGATATAAATAAGAGAATGAATTGTGGCTATAGGAAATTAAAATACAACTAGAACATTAAGAATGAGAACAAAAGAACAGGAATATGCATGATCCTGTAGCTTCAACTTGTTTGACTCTGAAGTAAAATCAAAAGTGGATATGATATTGAAGTTATCAGCAACAGGAAACATTTTTCTGTCATCATCTGAAACGCCTTTTCCCGCCTGTGGGCCTTCATCGAAGGCGGCCATTATCCATGTACACTGATGGTAGACTGGTCAGCGTGCCCATGGAAAATGCGATAACAGGCTGCATTTGCCATCCACGAAACTGGATCCACAATGCACTTTTGTTGTCAGCTTCTGAAGAAATGTGGCACCCAAAAATAAAAACAGGTTTTTACAATTACTCTGATTATAGTTTGGGGAAATTACACCCTCCCTTGGTTCAGACACTGTGTTTTTATCATGACAGTTTAAGTAAGATTGATTTAACTTATTTTGCAAGTATGTCACTTTGTTAGTCAAAGGAAGTTCATGTTCAAAAACTGAATTTTTTTATTTGATTATTTTGTTTTTATGAATTGGTATTAAGCCAGGTTTCCCAAATCTTAACGACATCATTTTTTTAGGCATAAATGTTTTACTGCCTCAGAACACAAGCAGTTTCATCATCATCTGTTTCTTTCATTTCTTTAAGACATCCTATTAGGTTTTGAAGTTTTAGTCTACATCTTACATGAGATTCACTATTCTTCCTAGATTTTTGTGTTGTCGGCTTATTACCTTCTTTGTCTTCAGCTGAATCATTGAGGAAGATGTTGAAGTAGGCTGGATTCCTGATGTTCAGCTCCAGCTGTGGCCAAAGTTAACCTGAATGGCAGCATTAAAACTGTTTAGAAAGCCAAGAAGAGACCATGTGTGAGAGCAACATGGTATCATAAAAAGCATGGCCTTTAGACCTGGGCAGACCTAGGTTCAAACCCTGACTTTACCATTTACTCTTTGTGTGTGGTCCTGAGCTGTTACTAACCTCTCTAAACCTCAGTGTCCTCATCTGTATGTATCAGGGGACCCTAGCAGATCCCTAACCCGATAGCTGTTAACAAGGTTAGTAGGTTGCCAACCAGCCCCTTGTGGGGATTTATTCCTATGTTTTTTTGGCAGGAGGGGGGAGCAATGTTTTGTAATCTGAGAGAAAGAGTAGTAGAATTGCTGGTGTTCAGAAGCAACCTGATAGGATAGAAAAAGCACTGGACAGAGAATCATGAAACTCTTCTTAACAAGTAGCCGTGTGGTTGTGGGCTGGTCAGTTCACTTCTTCTAACCTCTCTTTCCTAATTCATAAATGAAAGGAGTGGACCACATGCTTCTGAGTGCTAAAGATTTGAAGTTCAGGGTCTGTTCCCAGTTGTTATTTAATTCCAAACTACGTGCCAAGAACTAAGTGCTTTAATGCAGATTATTTTTACTTAACTTTCCCAACAACCCTAAAATATTAATATCTAGCTATTATTAATATGTAATATTTATAGACAGTGAAAGTGAGGTACCTAGCGTGGTGTCTGCACAGAAGAGGCACTCAATAAATGTAAGCTGAATGACTAAAGAAAAGAACATATATCAGTTCTTTCCAGTCACAGCCATGGAAATACAGCAAGTAGGTAGAAATGAGTGAAGGCCATCTATACTCTACTAATAGATCCAGAAGTAAAGGCCAGAAATAGCTAGAGGTTTTGTCTTTAAGCCATTCACTAGGATTTCTATTCATAAATATCTCTTTAATGTTTTTATAAAACAAGTTTCATAAAAGGTTTTATAGAAACGATTCTTCAGACTCTTAGAGACGGAAAGGACGTCAGACTGGTTCGTTAAAATCCCTCACTGTGCGGACAGGGAGCCTTATACTCAGGGAGGCGGTTTCCAAGCTCTGCTGGGCACTGCTGGAGCCGGGGCCACGTCCACTTCCCAAATGCTGGGGAGCGGCCTGGCGTCGGATACTGTCCCGGGAACATTCTGAGTTTCACGAGAGACAGTGCTGTTAAAGTGCATGGAATTCCTTCAGTATCCAGGCGTTGGCACCTTTGTACCCTTCTGAGAGTCGACGGAAGGGGACCGCGGGAAGAAGTCAGGAGTGTTTCACAATGCAGGTTGTCTCTTTCTGGATTGTGATGTCATAGAAGTCCTTTATGAAAAACACTATAGTGTTTGGAAATTTACCAAGTTTATTTCCCACCCCTCAGGAACCTGACAGATCTGTCCCTGTGATATGTATCCACCCCTCAGGAACCTGACAGATCTGTCCCTGTGACATGTATGCGCACACACACACACACACAACTGTGTCGCGCGTGCACGCACACACACACACACACACACACAAAACTGTGCGTCTGTACTAACTGGTTTTTAAGTAGTTCTTTAAAAAATACGATAGTAAAATAACACTCTGTCTTTGCTCATAGCACACTGGCTGAGGTACCGATCCCAAAGGAAGCTACCCTGGAGAGCGTGTTCTTTTGAAGATGACAGAAACTTCCAGGGCACTTGTGTTTTCACGGTAAACTTCCTTGCTGGAATTCACAGTCAAAAGAAAAGAGGAAAATAAGGCTTTTTTTATACAGTAATAAAATTGTTGGAAAATATTTGGTGATAGAAAAACT
>NW_006440645.1:2586344-2633568 GCF_000325575.1 Pteropus alecto | reverse complement strand
AGTTTATTTTTCTTAACCGTTAGTGCTCTTGAGTCTTTCATTCTCTTCTCTATGAAACGCCCTAAAACTGAAGTTGGCTAGGAAAATACTAACTCTTGGCAACAATAGGCCTGCCGTGTGCGTTAAAGCCTTCTCGTACATTTTTAAATCAAAGTTTTTCTGATTAAAATGTTCTGCTACTGTTTCAAATTCTTTTCATTCCGAAGAACTCTATTAAATTAGGTGTAATGGTTTTAATGTGAAGGAGGGAAGCCATTTCAGTTGCTAAAAACAATGGTAACATTTCAGTCCCTAACAGCAAGCAGCTGTGATCCAGTTCACATGAACATGCATGTGAGTGACATACTCTGACATTTTATTTTACTTTATCCTGTTTCATTTAAAAAGCTGCTGATCATAACCAACTGAATTGATCTCCTGACCCCTTAGCAGAACACGACTACAGTTAGACATGGAGCAGGAGGTTTCTAGTGGAAGGGACAATATTTACTCTTTAATACAGTATAGAAATTTACTTCCAGTTAGAAAATAGTATTTTGGTTTGATACTGTCACATTGACAGTTTTTTACTGGTAAAAGTAAAACTTCCTAACATGGTTTTTTACTGGTAAAAGTAAAACTTCCTAACATGGTAGAAAAGGCCTTCCCATCTCTGGCTCCACGTTTCACTGGCATCGCCCCTTATCCAGCCTTATTTCTCTGTGCTTAGTAAGTAGGGTATACAGACTACAGTTGTCTCTACACAGCGAGGTAAACACGAGCTCATTTCCAGGCTGCCTCCAGATGTGCGGACTGTTGCCCTGTAGACATTGCATTCTCAGCTGAGACAGGAGAAAGAGTAAGACAGGCGGAGGAGCGTTAGAGCAGAAGCAGGGTTCTTGGCTCCTAATTTTAGACCCACAGCGTGAGACTGGGCTAGTTTCTTAGCTCCTCTCATCTAACTTCCCATTCTGTAAATGAGGGGAATTGATCTAGAATATTTCACAATAGTGTCTAATTCTAAAGTTCTTTTAGTCTGATGGTTGTGAACCAAAGAGAGTGTTTCATTATGCTATTTACACAGTACTTGTAGCTTGTGTTTGGCAAAATAATAACTCATTCTTTTCTTATTATATTCAAAATATTAATATCTTTTTGCGATGCTCATAGAGGACACTTAAGTAAGCATCGGGGTGTGGAATTGTACAAATAGTATAGTCTAATACATTCTGATAATTATGATCACGAACCATATCGGTATGTACATCTGACAACATGATGATTTTTCTGTGTTGCTGTGTATCTGTTGGGGCTACTGTAACAATATCATAGACTGGGTGGTTTATAAACAATAGACGTTTATGTCTCACAGTTCCAGAAACTGGGAATCACTTCATGGCTTTTTGGCTAAGATCAAGTCTAGAAGATGAGAATTCCAAGATCAAGGTGCCGATAGGGCTATCTCTGTGTCCTCTTACGGGGAAGAGGCGACATTGCTCTCTGGGGTCTCTTTTATGAGGGCACTGATCACATTCATAGGGGTTCCATGCTCATGACCAACTCACTCCCCACAGGCCTACCCCCTAATGCCATCACACTGGAAGTTAGAGTTCCAACATATCAATTTTAGGGGGCTAGACACATTCAGCCACCAGCATTATAAGTTTAATGCTTGAGAGTAGAAGTCGGAAAGTATTCCTCCTGCCTTTTCAAGGTAAGGGAGAAAAGAAGAAAAGGTTGATTGCGTTTAGGGAGATTTTCCAGTATTTTATAGAAGAATGACCTCCTTTCCCTGGTCGTGACTTCGAGATGCCTAATGTCGTTAAGCACCAAGAAAGTGACTTGGGTGATTGTTTTTATTCGTTACACTTTAGATGTGATTGTGCCAATGCATTAGAATCCAAGTGACATGTGTTTGTGATTCGAAGTATTGCAAACAGGTATTTAAATGGGAAGCCATTTTAGTTTTTTAAAAAATGAAGGGTTTGTAGCCATCAGTTCCATGGGAACTCTGTTCTGATTGTGTAAGGTGTTTCTGTAGAGGTAAGGTAGGTACAGTGATCAAGGGAAGTGTCCACCATATTGATTTTTTTAAATTCTCAAGTGACATAGAAAATATGCAGATGCTCACAAGAAATAATATTTTAGCAAGACCCTAAACAGGCTCCCTTCGTTGCAGTTTTGAGTCTGGAGAACGGAGCTAATGCTGTCAGTCCACTTCGTGTTTCTTGTGTGTATATTTAATGTTCTCATTGTTCCAACATATATTAGTTCCAAATCAGGGCAAAGTATATTTATCTGGAAGCAGTTCCAGTGTAACCTGTTATCTAAGTCAGTTCTAAATGCTTTTGTTCTCTTACTGTATGGTCTTGATAATATCTTATTTTGTTAATAGCAACAGCTAATATTAACAAGCCTTTATCATATATTGGGTAATGTACTTTATTATGCAGTATTTTAAAGGTAGATACTAATATTAGCCCCATAATTCAGATTCATGTATTTATTTAATATTAGCCCCATAATTCAGATTTATTTGTTTGTTTGTTTGTTTTTTTATTTAACTAACTACACTAAGGTTAATAAGTGCTATGAAAAAAGTAAAATAGAAGCGCAGTAAGGGGTTAGCAGTGCGCTCCCTTAAATAAGGGTGTTCAGGCAAGGTCTCAGAGGTGGCATTGAAGCCACACAGAGTTGGAGAAAAGTACACCTTTCAGAATGAAGTAAACCGCTTGAGGTCACATCGCTGATTTGTGGTGCATTAGCAGAGCTGGCACCACTTTCCTATACACTGCTTTCATATGTTATTTGCAAGTGAGAGATGGTAAAGGAAATGTAATGAGGGCATCTACGTGGGTGACAATTCACGTCCGACAGTTGTGTGCACAGAGAACCAAACTGCTAAGGGGGAGGGCTCCAGAAGCCACCGAATAGCACAGTCAGCTCCCGGACAGCCCGTCTGTGCTCCCCTTTGGCCTGCTTCGTTCTCACATTCCTTTTCTCCCTTTTCTTTTCTATTTATTGTGCTAGTGCTGCAGCTTCTATAGCAGTTCTTCGATCAGCAGTTTTAAAATAGGACATGACGTTGAATTTATCTTTTTTCCTTGACTTTTCCCCATCCTCTTTCCTGAAATGTCACTATCTCCTACCCTTCCTAAGTTGTCACTGAAATGTGTTTCGAGATACTACACAATGCTGAATAGTAAGCACATTCTTTTTGGGTCAGAACTATAATCTCTTAAAAATAGCTTTTCCTCATTCTTTGCCATGTGTACCAAATCTTCCTATTGAAAGCACATCATATTGAGAAGCCAGGGAAAGTTCAGAGCCAGGGTTGAAATCTAGCTCTTCTGTTTAAGGGACTTAAATAGGGGCACACCCTGTTATTTACCTAATAATACTTCAGTTAAGCCACTGAAATCTTTCTACGATTTTACTTACTTTGTTCTTAGTTTTGAGGAATTTAACCTTTTAAAGCATAATTTCCTAAACATCCTTCGACGTCTTTGTGAAGCGCTGTGATCGGTTCGTTTGGAGTGGAGTCCCCTTGCTTGCTCTCCTGGCAGAAGCCTGGCACTCTTCCACCTTTCTCAGAAAGCGAGCTGCCTGTCCCTCTCCAGAATTGAGCATGTGGAGGTCGAAAGTATTTTTCAGAAGAAAAGGGGTATTCAAAGCAATACTTCCCTAAGCTTAATAAAAAGCGGTTGTGGCCAAGAAACTGCAGTGATGTCATCAAGTTTTATCTTGCATAAGCAGCAGAGTGAGGAAATTCCAGAATTAATAAGTCTGCCGGTACAGCCGTGCCCTGAGCTGGAAAGTTCACAGTGTTCTTTTCATACTCACAACTGGACACTTTGCTCCACATTAGCCTTTGTGAGAATAATTGGCTCCCTCCATTTCCAAGCTGCTAAAACATTTATAAATGGGTCTATTTAGAAAATGTAAAATTTTAAGCGGATGCAATAAATGGTCACTTTGACTAAAAATTGTTGTCCGTATTTGTACTTCATTCTGTAATAACCAATAATTAGGCATTTTTAATTATCAAATCCTTTCAAATGTTGAGTTAAGAAATAGAAAATACTGGCTTTGAGAAATGATCGAAGAGAGTGTAGAGTTACAAACCAAGAACGATTATTTTAAACATAGCTCCAGTTATTAATGGCACTCTGGTTGTTATCTAGAGAACAATTGTCATGCACTTCTGTCCGCTTTATTTCCTCTTCTTTCTCCCTTCTTTGTCCTTATAGGGGAAACAAAAGGAAGGCTACATTGATCAAAAGGGGGCACGATGCTGTGCAGAGAGATGAGCAGATTTAATAAGAGAGTACGCTTCTGCTTTTCTCTAATTTTATAATTAACCGTGCATATTGCTTGTTTTATTTAATTCACTTTCAACACAGTCAGAAAGTTCAGCTTTTTATGCTTAAGAGTGCCTGAATGACTTTGGAGGCTGACTCCAAAATATCTCAGTTTATACCTCTATTTGCCTAATTAAAATAATGGGAATTTCTTATTATTTTGTCTAGACGTAATAAAGTAGTTTAAAGCTCAATTTTATTCTGAAAGAGCAATAATGAACATAAGTTCTTAGATCGTGAATTTTTTTTTTTTTTTACGCCTACGGCACCTGGTCTTCCTAGGTGGTCTCCCATCCAAGTACTAACCAGGCCCGACCCTGCTTAGCTTCCAAGATCAGATGGAATCAGACGTGTTCAGGGTGGCATGGCCATAGGCTAGATTGTGTATTTTAGAGCTAGGCTCACCAAGTTCTTCCCTTTTTGAGCTAAAATTAAGCTAATTCACTTTAGTGCTCTGAGGCTCGATTTTCTTCCATAACACCTTCCCCACAGGATAATTACGAAAATAGAATAATGTTAAAATATGTATTAAATAGCGTTTATAAAGCATCGCGTATAGTGCTTAGCGTTTAATAGTCCATCAACATATTTTCATCTCTTTTTCTTTTTAATTTTCATTCTCCTTTATTTCTTTTTTCATGAATACAAATGTGGGTGGAAAAAATGTCAGTCTTTCTGCTGTTCTAAATAGACTATCAAATTTCTTCAATTCTAGATTCCATTTGAAAGATTTAGCTGGTTTTTAGGTCAGTGGAAAACCCATTCACAATTCCTTTTGAATTCTTAATTTTATAGCAACTGGAGTGTGAAATTTAGTCATTGCTAGAGATATCAAAACAGCTGAGCTAGAATTAAGAGACACTTCCAGGAAAGCAAGAAATATAATAGTGAACAGAGGATTAGCCCATCATTTTCTACCCAATACTTAGGATTCTCCCTTTTTAAATAGTGCTTTATGGTACTGTGGAGTACTGGTCTATAGCTAACATATTTTATTGCTGGGCCCCTTTTTGGTGGTTGACAGAATGGTGATACTGGGCATAGAGTTTATTTGGAGATAATTGAAACCATGCAGTAAAATTCCAATTTAATGAAAAATAGTAACTCATTTCAAACTGCTAATAAAAAACTAAACCATTTCAGCAAAATTCATAAGAGAATATGACTAGCTTTTATTTTTAAAATATTAAAATGAACAAAAAAAATCGCGTGATTGGAGCCTCATATCTAGAGTTTATCATAGTTGCCAGTGTTATTATTTAAAACAGGTAACACCAAAACAAATAAAACTAACATATCTTAAAGACATATTTTAAATTATATAAATTATCTACAATGATAATATGTATAAATACAATACATCGATATTGTTACTTTCTAGGGATTGCATTTTTCATAAGAAAAAAAATTTTTAATCTCTCTATTTAAAAGTCTAGAAGATGATTAAAACCACCGCCAATCCCAACACTACGTACAGATTCTTTTGAATAGGCAGCGTTGCTACTTGCCATTTTCCTTACGCTATTATTCACGTTCCTTCTTCCTATCTCCTGGACTTAATCTGGTAGATAGTTTTCTGTGGATGGAACACTTGTCCATTTAACATCCGTCACAGAACCCTCCACCGAATTGAAATGGGAAGACTTGCTATTTACTTCTTACCAGTTCTGTGTTATATGCTTCCTCAACCATATTTTAAGATATATCTATAACTTTGTATTAGCTCGATTCTTTTATACCAACATATTCACATACTTCATAATACATGCTTCGAGTCTTTTATACCAGCATATTCACATACTTCATAATAGATATTTCAGATTTGTTCACGTTCTTCTGTTTCTTGTCTTTGTTTATGTTTTATAGCATCTACTCCTTAGTACTTAGATTTGAGCAGATTTTAAAGATTCAGCAAAGAAAACTGCCGATTCAAATTACTCTCTCTCCCTCTCTCATATACATATATTTATATGTATGTTAGTATGTATTTTACTTGTTATGCTTCTAAAAATGTATACATAAAGTTGAACCTAATCAACATATAGCATTGGGATGTGTTGAACCTGAATCGTGAGTACACCGTGATCCTTAAAATGGAAGGAGCATGATGTTCCTTGAGTCTTGACTGTGTTTCGATTCTAGATTCCATTTGAAAAACTTATTCAGGAGTAGCTCCCATGAAAGGAAACCAAGATGAAACCTTTTGCTGTCAGTTATTCTTCCAGACTTCCTCAGTGAAAAGGCAGGATTGTTTAGAGCAGGTGAAAACAAAATTATGAATAAAGACAAGTGAGTTAAAAGTCTTTAAAACAAGATTCTGAGTTGTTTATTAGTATTCGATCTGAGATCAAAAATAAATGCCATCAAAGGAAACTTGCTAAATCGCTATTAAATGATCGCCGCTAATAAGAGTGTGAGCGGCCTGGCGGATCAGTGGACTGATGAAACAGCAGCATTTGTGTTCAGAGGCGTTTGTGGCACAGGCTCCTTTCTTCTCATAAGTCTTCTGATTCCGGCACGGCGGTACCCTCCGTAGGTTCTGTCGTAATTACTATGGGAACATTCTCAGACATCCATCCCTTCGGGGTCCTATTAAAGGACCGTCTGCCAGAGAGAGGGTTGGAAAAAGCCATGAACCTGGAATCTCTGAGAAGTAGAAGCTCAAAATCTGGAACCGAGAATTTAACCATTTTTGATGCTTTTTCAAAACCTCCAAATGGGGTGGCAACTCTGTGGGAAATGAAAAGAAAAAGAATATATTAACTGATTTTCTAATTTATTTGCTAGAAAATAAAAAAACTTAATTCATGACTTTACAGGCATGTTATGCTATAGTCTTAGTAGGGTTTTCAGTCTTTGACCTCTGAGACAGGCATTTTCGTTTAAGGACCATGCCTTTATGACAAAACGGATGTTTGATAACAAGTTAGTGTAAAGTCCCTTTGTATGTACTCTTAGTTTGGGATTAAACTAATCTAGTCATTGAACCGTGAGATCATCATAAAAATTGTTCGCCTGTGCCTTCGCTAACAGTACTTCCCCTGCTTAAGATATTTCCTCCCTGCCCTCACTCCACCTCTAAGTTCTAACATCCCGCCAGCTTTCCCAGCCCGTACCCCCTTCCTAAGCCAAATTCCTATAGCATTGATTGTCTTCTGTCAGTCATTCAGGGCTTATGACAGAGTGCTTAGATGATCATTAATCTCAGAACTTAATCAGGAACTTCAATTATCATTCAGGCACTTAGTGATTATTAAACTTCAGAAGGCAAAGCAATAGTGAGAGCTAGGAGGTAGGGACCGGATGCTGTGCACTGGCCGCTGTTTTAAGTGCTCCTCAAACTGTATCAGTACAGGAATCACCCTGGGCCCCTGTTAATGTGAATCGAAGAGTCTTTGACTCAAATTTGATTCAGTTCGTAAATAAAACTTCTTATTCTTGGATGTCCAGGATGTCCAAGACAATATTTTTTCATTTTAGAAACTTACCATTGCGTACAATTAATTTGTTCATTTTTTGACTCATCCATTTATTCTTACAGCAAATAACTGATCTAAGCACATCTAGACACTACTATGTGCCAGGAATTCGAAGCTGAAAGGACTGTAGTGGATCTTAACTTCAGTGAGCTCACAGAGAAGTAAAGAGTGCAACGTGAGAGAAGGAACAGCGCACTGTGGAATACGGTAGTTACTCTAAGGGAACAAGATCCAGAATGCAGAGGAGCTTAGGGCATAAAGCACCAATCTGCCTGGTGGGTCAGGAAACGCTTCTTAAGCTTAGAGCCTGGGAACCAGCCCCGTGGTGTGTAGGGCTCAGTGCACAACGAAAACTCAGGGCCCTTGTTTAAAAAATGGTTAAGAATTTCAAAACAGAGAGCAAAGCATTTAACCAGGCGTGGCCCTTCTGGGTGGGGCTGTGCCCTTGCCCAGGCCACACATGTCCAGCCCTGGGAGTTTAAGGGTGTATGGGGACAACAGGCTAGACTCGGACGTTTCTAGACTTAGGCTGAATTTGATCACTTAATCTTGTGTTTATGAATTCCCAAAATGGATTTTACTCATTAACGTAATTTTTACTGAATTAAATCAAAGAGGAAATGTTTCTCTGCTGTCGAAATTCAACATTTGGGTTTGGCATTTAGTACATTCTTTATTCCCTTTTTGTCCGGTTCTGTGCTGTTTTTCCCTCCCAATTTGTGGGTCGTTTTCTTCTCTTGTTAATGAAAACATTCCCTTCGGTCCCATCACCCATCTCCTACCTCCTACCACTGATCCAGTGAGAGATTGCTGTTTGGAAAGCAGAATGTTCTTTTCTTTGGCACCTTTGAGCCTACATCCTGTTTATTTGAATTTTTGTTGCCCTCGGCACACAAAGTAAAGAAAGCCCATGAACAGAAATGTTAAGCATTCAAGGTGAGAGACTACTGGTAAGATATTTAAGACTTCTGAAAATAGTTTCAAGTTTTAGTTAAACTTAGTGAAGCAAAAGTTTCCAGTAAAAGGTTTGGAACATTCTGCTGAGAGATAACCATGTATTCCTATACCATCCATAACATACATTCTTCCAACATAGATCTGACTTAAAATGATTTTTACACTTTTTCAGCTACACAGTGAATAATAAGCCCATTCTACACAGAATCACAGTTAATAGATGGTTTCTTGTTTATTTTTATTGATACGTAATGGGATTGCATTTGTACAAATTAATAGTGCTGGATATATAATACACCCGTGATAATTACTGATTATAATGTAAAGAACAATGTAAAACAATTGTGTAGGAATTAAAATAAATTATTCTACTAAATACCTCACATATGTAATATTTTTAAAGGTACTTAACCATATAATCATAGAACTTATTTTACAGATGAGGAAATTAGTACAAAGAGAGGTTAAGTGACATAGTCAAACATACAGCTTTCTAAAGCAGAGCTGGAAACCCTGCTCCTAGCTTAATTTTCCTCACGTTACATGGGTTTAATAGAGTATTATTTGAATATAGTATAATAGTTAAATATAGTCAAATGCAAAGTTACGTCAACCTAGGGACCACTGGGCGCCAACTCCCATCTGGTCATTACCCCTGCTGAATGCTAGACTGCATCTCTCCCTCTCATGCTTCATCAGCAATATCCGATAATTATGTGTGATACTGCGGGGCCACCTAATAATACCATTTTACTCTTCACAAAGGACTTTGGGAATATCGTTGATTAGAGTGGGCCTCCAGCCTCCCTTCTCTGCCACAATTCAACCCCTTCTTAAATTCTGCGGTATACCTTGTTTATGCCATAGGTGTATTAGAGAATAGATGTAGTTCTAAGACTCAGCATTACTACTAATAATGCTAAAAGTATTAGATGAAGTACTAGTAGACGTACCACTCATAATAGATGTAATACTAATATTATTACTGTAGTAGTGTGTGAAAACTAAAAGTTTCATAGTACATTAATGTAAAAGTATTAAACATGATCACTATTTTAATGCAGCTTTTGTGGTATTCTTGTGTAAACCAAGGATTTACTGCTTAATTTATTAATTTTTAGGCAAATAGTCACTAAGCAGCCTGAACACCAGGTCTACATTTTTGTAGTTCTGAGACAGCATACTGGAGATATTTTACTCTAAAATGAAAATCAAGTGATCAAAGAATGGATGACTAATAAAAGATATTTAAAACCCCATGGAAATTATTTTAAAAATGGATAACAGGGAATAATAAATGTCCATTGTGAAAACTAAAAAGCAGATATTATTTGTCAATATTTTTGGTAGCATGAGTTTGGGTTTGTACTTGTGCTGGCGTCTTGAGCCATAAACCCTATAATTACCTTTAATCTGGCTTAAAAATATATAAATTGGAACCTAGAATTACACCGTGGTTCTCATGTTCCTATATGTGAATTATTTCTGAAATTCTTGAACAGCGTTATCATTTAAAACAACAGATAAACTAATATCAAAACTTTGAGAAATTATTAAAACATTTTTTAAATGTGGAAGATAATCGATATTATAATAGTGATGGTTTCTGAATCATTTCCTTCATTTTTATACTAAAAAAAACTGAGTTTTGGCATATTAGCAAGACTACAAAAGTGAATCTTTGCCTAGACTTAGGAGTCATTCTGTATTGATATTTTGAGTCTCTTCTTAAAAGAAAAACATTCTTTTGTATCAGAGGATTCCGTTCTCTGTACCGTGATATAAAACCATGGTATTACACGCCACCAGTCACCCAGGAGAACTGAATTACCTGTTAAAGCTCCTGTAATCAGGCAGTTCTGCCTTTCCTTCAGGCTTGAAGAGTTTAGGGTATAAAGCCTCCAAGAGTTCGGGGTCACCGCTAATGGCCTGTTCCCAGGGCGATTGGTAGTACTTAGGGACAGCTGTGGTGTTGAATCTTTCAGGAGGAATTTCCTTCAGTGGCCCAGAATATCCTTTGGAAAAACATAGCAAGAATAAGTAAACTAGGAGTGCCTGAGAATTACAAAACTCCACCTAATATTTAACCATGTTTAATTTCATGCAGGATAAATTTATGAAGAACATATTCTTTTCATGATCTCTCAGAAAAGAGTAGTCTGAAAGTATTAGACATTTTTAAGCCTTTTTAAACTTACGGAATTTTCAAAAGAAACCACTTTGCTTAATGTTTAATTTTACCATATCATACAATTATTTCTTCCTTGACTATTTTAGTATATATTTGTTCAGTGAAACTATTCATTTTATTTTTAAAAATTATGCCCATTATGATATTTATATAGGCTCCATATATCACAACTAAAGCATTAAATTTAAAAATGTGTATTGAGTGTCCTAGTCGGCCTGGGCTCTGGGGAAGCAGCAGCAGCAAAGACAAACCCCACCTCGTCTCAGAGCTGATGGGTAGAGGTGGTGTTCGGGTGTCGTCTGTCTTAGAGTGCTGGGCCGTCCCAGACTGCGACGCCTCAGACGGTGAGGTGCTTCGTTCCCACTGCCTCAGTCAGGCGCGGTGTGTCCGTCCCGTGTCCGCCTTGTTCCTGAAGATTTCTAACCTAACTAGCTTTCCTGCGTCTGGTCTCAACTCCGCAGCTTACTCTTCTCACAAGAGCTAGAATTTTCTGTAAGTGCCATTTAAAAGTCACACAAATTCCTGGCAGAAACGTCAAACCATTTTCACATGCATCCAGTGGCATCTTCAGAGGTCCGACACACAGCCATCTACAGGATGACGACCCTACCCAGCTGTGTCCTTCCTGCGATTCTGTCACCGTTGGATTGCTCCTCCTTGTGCGTCCCCCTGGGCTCCTTCCCGTCTGAAATGTTTTGTTTCCTTTTGTTTTTTTACACTAAAATGTTTATCTCCTTCAAAAGATCTTAACAATTCACTTCTAGGAGGTTTTTTGTTTGTAGTAATTTAATGTTCTTGCAATCGTCTCCAGCATCTCAGAGGAGTCTCTTAGTCGGCTTCTTTGCTCAGCTTGCCATTCACTCAAGCTCTTTACTTACGCTATACTTTCTACCTAGAAAATTCCATTTCTACCCATGGCTTTAATTGTGACCTACATCTTGATGATTCCGAGTTTCAATTTTTGATCCCCAGGCCTTTCTCTTCCACCACCTACCACGTTTGTCCGAAAGAATATTCCCCTGGCACAGTTGATGTCCTGTGCACACCTAGGCACAGCTGTTTTCTAATACACCCTGCTGCTTTTCCTGTATTGCTCATCTTAGCAAATATTGTCACTCTGCCCTCAGACGCCCAAGACAGAAAGAACTCTTATCCCAAATTCCCCTCATTCCCACAGGAAGTCACCGAGTTTCACCAACTATGCTTTTTGAGGGTTTCTGAAATAGTGCCCCTCAGACTTCATGTTTCTGACTTGCCTTAGGTTAGGTACCTATTTAAAATGTTGGAAATGGGCTTTTCTATCCAGAAATTTGGCTTCACTAAGTCTCGGGTATGGCTTACAAATCTTATGTAAGTGATTTTCATAGAAAATATTGGGAAACCTTGCTCTAGAAAATTCCTTGTGTCCTCCTCATTTCCATGACAACTGTCCTTCTGCCTGGGCTTGGACTACAGCCTTCACTAATCCTTTAGCTCTCAGCCCCTCTCCCAGGCACCCCTCACACTGCTGCACCTCCTCCCCCAACCCCAAGACCTTTCACCTAGAAAACTCGATCTTGTCACTCACTTCCTTCCTCAGTGCTATCACAGCTCCCAGGACAAAAATGTAAGCTACTCAGCATGACACACATGTGCCTACCAGCCTGTCCAGCCTCACCTGACATTTCCTCTTACGTTTTATTCTCCAGAACTCTGTAGATCTACTTGAAGCTGCTTGTGTCCCCCGTGCCTACTTGTTCCATTTGTTCCCGGAGCCTGCTCTCTGCAGTTCTTGTCACCTGCCAATTCCCATCTCAAGCCTTAACTTGAGGATGCTGCTTCTCTGTGGCCACGCCCCTCTCCCCAGGAAAGCAGGGTCGCCATTGCTGTACGACACACCTAACTCCGTTTTCATTACTGCCACATTTTGTTTCTGACTCCTTTCCTAAAGTTGATCAGAGGTCAGCCATATAGAAACTAGAAAATTTTAAATTTTATCTTTTTAAAGATTCTTGAAATTCCATTACCATAACACAATTATTTTATTTTTGTGTATTTTTTCCTAGTTTGTCTTCACACATAAGCATAACGATCACATAACTGTAAATTGGGTACCAGACCTGGATTTAATTCTTGATTAATTACTATTGACTCATAGCCATTTGTAACCTCATTTCTTAATGTGTAAATGAGGATTATAAGAAATATATCATGGACTTATTGTAAAATTAAGGAAGACAAATATATCATTAGCACTTCATAAATTTACCCTCCCATACAAATAGAATTTAAATATAAGTACAGATGACTTAATTTTTAATATAACAGGTGATTGCCAATAATACAGTGGACAATCTGAAAGGATATAATAAGACCACTGTAAATGTTTTACATGACTCCTTTCGGTCAAAATCTGTACCTTGATCTTGACCTTACCCACATGAAACAAACTGTATCATTTAGATACCATTTATTGAAGGAGCCAAATGACTTGAGTCATATATTTAAGTGCATAGCAATTTTATTATTCCGTTTATAAGGTGATGAGTTACCTGGTGCAATGTTTTCTGGGTTTGGGGGACTTCGTGGATCTGGGGTGTTGGGAGGAGTGAAGGGGGCTTGCTGTGAACTGCCTTCCAGGTGACTTGCATCCAGTTTCCCATTTTGCATGGCAAGACTGTGCTGTATTTGATCAAAAATAAACTCTGCTGAAAACTCAGAAATATTAGACACACAAACAGGAAATATCATATGTGCAAGCTTACATTTGTATATTTAGAATTTAAATACAATGTCACTTCATCGTTTCATAGGGCCTTAATGACTTACATGGCCATTGGTTTAGCTATTGAACTTTTTCTAAGTTTCTGAAATGTGTCCATGAAATGAATTTCACCGAAACTTACAAATCATTCTACCTGCATTAATTTATGAATTCTAATACTGACCATCTGTATAGACTTCTTCCTGGAGACTAATGATGAGCAGGAAAATCAACTCTTTCTAATTAGTCATTAATTAGCAGGAGACGACCAGTACCTCCACTGTTAAGTATACAAAGTCTTATCATAGTTAGGTCATGACTTATTTTAATTATGACATAAGCTTTAAGTTATAGAGTTCTGTCATGTGTGATTCCTTTTAGGAAAAGTTGGAAAGAAAAATGAAACTATGTTTTGTTTTATTTCAGTTAAGTTGACTATAAGTAAAATAAAACTAAAGCTGTATCTTATAGGTTATAAACATATACGTTTTAAGCACATGTATGATGTGTTTAACGTGATTTCTGTGAAATATCAATAGAAATAAGAGAGTTTTCAAAAGTGTGTTCTATAATTTGTGCCAAATACATAGTAAAAGTTATTAAAATACATATATTTAAGTTATTTAAAAAATATATATATTATCATGAATCGCTCTTCTGTTTTATTTTCCCTTAAGTGCTTATTTTCTTCACCCATTTCTTTTTTCTGCCTTTTTGTGTAAGAAGTTGATCAGTTCATGAACTAGAGCTTCGAGATTGGCTTGTGTAGCAAGCACTATATCTTCATTTTTTTTTTTTTAAGAATGCACATTTCCTATTGTTATTCTTTATGTCATTTAAGGCTTGTGTGTCTTGAAATTCTGGGAAGGAAAGTAGGCTCAAATCTGCACTTATTTTTTTCTGTTTTTAAAATGATACTTAATATTTGAACAAATGGCATTGATTACCAGGGAGCTGGTTTATATTTTCATCTAATGATGTCCTGAACATTGTTATAAAATGAATATATAAGTATAAGTTAAATAATTATTTTGACAACATCTGTAGCTCAAAGGAAGCAGCAAAAACTCATTTCAGAAAATTTATTCAATTAGTTTGATGTGATATAAATGTTACACAGATGATTTAAGAACTAGATTACAAGTAAATAGTTGCTACCTTTTAATGTTGTTTTTGTCTCTCCATCACTAGATAAGGCTATATTCGTTTATCTTTGAGCTTCTAGTGTAGTATCTAGAACATAGTAGGAATTCACTAAATATTTGCCAAAAGTATAAATAAATGAATGGGAATAGACCTGAACCTAATATTATTTTTTAAATTCCTGTCGTATTAACAGTGCTTGCTCCAGGTTGCAGGCTAGAGCCCTGATAAAGCAAGCGTACCATCATGTAATGTGGCTCCCTGTCCCCCAGAAGCAAGGCCGGAGAACACACACCATCAAAGCCAAAGGCACCTCAGAGAACATCTGCATCCATTCCCTTATTTTATAGATGAGAACGCAGGGCAGCAGGGCAAAGAAACCTCTACATTAACTTTATATCACACGACTCGTGGGAAAGCCAGGACCAAGCCCTGGTCTCTGGGCTCCAGGCCAGAGCTCCCTTCATTACACCACGATAGGTGTCGGTGTCAGGAACTCTAGAATTTTGAGAGCTGGCTTTCAGTCTTCTTCATTGTGTTGCCTAAGTCAAATCAGTACATTTCCTCAGATGCTACCTTCCTCATTTTTAAAGAGAGAGTGACTGTCATCAGACTTGAGAGTATGTTATGTAATTTAACGACATGTGACTTCATTGCATGCATTACTATTGTTTATTGCTCTGAGTTATTTATTAGCATTTGTTTATTTCAATATGTATGTTTTGGACTAATTTATTTAGTGCTCAGTTTTCTAGGAATACTGAAAAATTATCAACACATTCTTACACATTTTCTGTATAATCAAAAAATTTGACTAAAGATATATAAGATCATTGTCAATAATTTGAAATACTAGTGATGAGAGGATATGTTGTGTTCATAAGGACATTTTAACCTCATTTTACCTTCCTCTAGCACAGTATTAAATCTGTATTCTTACAGATGTAAGTGTAAGTTATGAAAACTGGCATTATTCGTTCATTCAGATGTTTGGACTTGCAGAGAACTTTTCAAAGAATTCCCATAAGCTACCTAATTTATGTTATTCTTTAAAGCTTCTTCTCTGTTGTCATTATCGAAAGAATATGATTATGTAATCAGACTCGTCAGCTGAGACAGGGATTATTTTGGGCTCATACTGTATTAGCAGCAGATTTTTCCTGATAAGAGGATACTGGAGATAATTATAGGGTAACATAGCATTACATTTATCCAAGACTTCAAGTGAAAAATCATTTCTCATAGATATAAATGCTCTACTTGAGTAAGATTGGATGTCTATCTAAATTATAATTATAACTAGATTCAACTCATGGGTGTTGAAGGATGCTCATTATTGTGGAAAAAACATTTAAGATGTTCTCTCAATATTTACCCAGAAACATAACAAGGAAAATATAAATTTGGGAATTAATAAAATTTTAATGTTTGTGGATATGGATGTTCTGTAAGGTGTTTAGTAATTACGGTAAAAGATCTTAGTGAAATCAGTCTGTTTGCTGTAAAGAAATGAGCTATCTATTCAAAACAACTTAGTGATGGCAGCTGGTAAGTTTTCAGGTTTAAATTCATAAGTAAACATACAGTCTTTTCAAAGCTATAGGAAGAAACTCTCAGTAAATAAAATATATTTGTTGTAGTAGCACCATCGCTTCAAATTTAGAACCAACACACTATTCCTTTTTGATTCTTTGTGCCTGGTGTTTTAGTTTTAAAGCCATGTCCCCAGAGCTAGTTGTCCTGTCATGAATGCCTCCCTCTACAGTCCCTGTAACTGGCGGTCTAAATGAACATAGCATTGACGCTGTGGGATTAGTGCTGTGAGAGGAGATCAAGTCCGTGGTCCCTGGCACATTTCATTGGGCACATGTGTTCAGCCAGTAAAACGCTTCCACTGATTGGTGGAACGCCCTGTGCTTTGGAAGTGTTTCCACCCCA
Source organism: Pteropus alecto (assembly GCF_000325575.1). Lineage (NCBI taxonomy): Eukaryota > Metazoa > Chordata > Mammalia > Chiroptera > Pteropodidae > Pteropus > Pteropus alecto. Next base: position 2,616,777 of record NW_006440645.1, on the reverse strand, counting down.
AACATTTACCTAGTGGTGATAAGGCCGTGTAAGCTCTTAGTGCCACCAGTCTCCCCTCCCTCACCTCCTCTTAGCAGCTCAGGCCAGTTCCTCAGTGCCAAATCTGCAAGCTTTCCATGTCTTTGTTGAACTAAAAAGATAATCAATCAAACGTGATACTTATTTTGCTTACCCACCTAAACTATCCATTGTTATGAAAAAAAGAAAAGTCTTAACAGGATCAATGGAAAGAAAATACGTAGAATACTCATTTGGGAATCTAGTCATATGTATAAATTTAGAAATGCTGCCCACATGATCAAGTTATACATACGTTTATTTGTGCTTTTGATTCATACTGGAAATTTTCAAATGTGTATTTGTCAGATCTTCTCTGCCGCATCTTAAATAGTCGGGCACCACGATTACTGAGATGGGATAGTTCTTCCAACATGATGTCTCTGGGGATGCTGACCTTTTTGCCCAGGTCCATGCCATCTACAACTGGAAAACGATATTCATGTGCATGAAAATCCCAAGGTAAGCATTTTATCACTTTTCTAAATTCCGTAATTTATTGCCTGCTGTACACGAGTGTGGTGACTGAGATGCAGTCTCTTTACTCAGAGTGCCTTGGGTTGAATCCTGGTTTCACTACTTTCTAACCCTATGATCACAGATATGTTATTTTTTCTAAACATCGATGTCCTCATCTCTAAAATGGGCTAATAGTAATAATACCTACCACATAGGGTTGATACGAGGATTAAATAAATGCTTTATATAAAGCATTTAGCACAGTACCTGGCACATAGAAAGAGTGAATGAAAAGTAAGTTGTCATTACTACCAGGAGAATTTATTCTTCCTTTGCTTAGTGAGTTTTTAAACAGCACAGCTTATAATTGTCTTTATAAGCTCTGTTTTGCTCTCCACATTTTTGTGTACGGGTTTGAGCTGTTCCTGTTCCTAGAACACCCACCCTTCCACCCATGCCACCTTATTTCCCTGTCTCTGTCAAAATGCTATTCATTCTGCATCAGGCACCCTGGAGCCCAGCATGAAGAAGGCAGGTGCTATGTCTTGAAGTAACAGATCCTTTCCAGTCCAGCATAAGTGCCATTGTTCTGGATCCCTCTAAAATCACTATTCATAATTATTCATGCCTTCTCTGTATTCCCATAGCATTGAATCACAATTACTTGACCCTGTTTTATGTTTGGGGTTTTTTTTGTGCTTCAGTCTTTGTGTTCCCCGTGCCTTACATACAGTGTATGTTTAGTAAATTAGCGTTGTTTTCTATTTTTAGTACTAAAGTGCTTTTCTAAAATCTAAAGTGGGTGAAACCCCTCCACTTGCTCCTTTAATCAAGAGTATATTTCTGTATAACCCACCAAGTTCCACTGTGAACAGCTGTTAAGGGCAGAGGAAGAAAAATTAGGGCACTAGTAAAATAAATAATTATTCTGATTGATTGGAAGAACATTGTTTGATGATGTGATAAATTAATCCTAATAATTAGACTTTGAGAGGTGTTTAGGAATAAAACAACAGAATTACTTATTAATGTTCGTTTACATTTTGCTTTGAAAAAAATCAATTTGTTTAATGTTTTGGAGTTACGTGAAAAGGAGCTCCACTAATTATAAAAACGTAATATGTAGACTTCTGCGTCTAGGAAGATAGAGTAGATAGACTTTTCCCTATACCTCTACTGTGTATAACTAAAAATCCTGGACCTTATACGTAGAACAAACATAGACTGAAACATGACTCAGCAAGCTAGGGACCCAAGGAACAACATGGTTGTGAATTCTCCGGGTTTTCTTTAATTTTATTTATCCTTGAGGAGCTGAAGGTGCTAGCAACCCAGAAACACCAACAAGTGCAGACCCCCAAAAAAAACTCCAGCAAAAGTCTGTTCTTTCTAGCCAAAAGACCAGGAAAGGAGCAGTCTAGCAAGGCAGAAAACTTTTAAACAATAGACACTCTACTTCAGCCAAATACTGCACACAGAAAGTCAAAGTCCCAGTGGGGAGCCCAGAATTTACCTTTTCGAGACTGTAATAAGGTGCCCCAATATTCCCCCAGGGGTGGTCAGAGAGGCCAGCCAGGAAGCTGGGACCAGTCACTCCTTACAGAATAAGTGGAGACCACGGGGGGATTCTGGACTCCCACTCCCTCTCAACAGTAACTTAGAGGCACCCCCCTTCAAGTCTCAGCGGGGGCCAACTGGGGAACCAGGACTTCCCTTTCTACCTAGCAGCGACAAGGTGACACTATCCTCCCCCTGCTAACGCAGTGTCGGACAGGGTCGATGAAAGAGAGGCTTAGATAGGAGCCAGAGTCTCAGATCATAACATGAAACATGTTAGGCTCAAACAAAAAATTACTTATACCAAGGACCAGAAAGATCTCAAACTGAATGAAAAAAGACAGATGCCAACACCGAGATGACCAAGATATTAAATTATCTAACAGAGATTTTAAAGCAGCCATAATAAAATGTTTCAAAGAGCAATTACAAAGCTTCTGGAAACAAATGAAAAAAAAATAGAAAGCTTTAGCAAGGAAATAAAAAGTTGTGTCAGGGAAACAATAGACGAACCAAATGGAAACTTTAGAACTGAAAATACAATAACAAAAATAAGTTCAGTGGATGGACTCAACGAGTTCGGTGGATGGAGGAGACAAAGGAAAGAATCTAAAATGAGAGAACAACGAGAATTATACAGTAAGAACAACAGAGGGAAAAAGACTGAAGAGAAACATGAACAGAGCCTTGGGGATTCGCGGGACCATAACAAAAGAGAGAGTATTTGTGTCAGTGAAGCCCTGGAAGAAGAGGGGGAGGGTGGCACTGGAAAAGTACTCAGAGAAATAATGGCCGAAAACCTCAAATTTGGTAGGAGACTTAAACCTACAAATTCAGGAAGCTAAGAGGATAAACTTATAGAAGTCTACAATAAGACATATCATGAACTTATAAAAACTAAAGACAAAGAAAAAATTTTGAAAACAGCCAGAGAAAGATGACAACTTACCAATAGGGTGGAAAAAAAACTGAGAAGGAGAGAGGTATACTCATCAGAAACCGCGAAGGCCAGAAGGAAGTGGCACAAAGTGCCGAAAGAAAAGACTTGTCACCCAGGATCTGCCATCCAGTGACAATACCCATTAGGCACGAAGCGGGAGTTAAGACACCTTTCAGGTGAAGGAAGGCTGGGAGAATTTGTTTCCTGTAGATCTACCCTGAGGAAATGGTTCGGGGAGCTGTCATGAAACACCAAAGTCTGGTGGCAGTTCTGGAGAAAAGGGGTCTGAAATCTGGGGGTCAGCGTGGTTGGTTCTGTGAAAGCCCTCCTGGTGGCAGACTGCTCACTTTTCGTGTTTTCACATGGTTCAGGGACAAAGCAGGTCTCGACGTTCTCTTTCATAGGGCATTGATCTCATTCACAAGGACCCCACCCGACAACCTAACCATCTCCCAAAGGCCTCACCTCCTAATACCATCACTCGGGGCATTAAGGTTTCAATGTATGAATTTTGGGAGATCACAGACATTCAGACCTAGCAAATCGCTAAAGGAAGTTCTTTAAACAGAAAGGAAACACTAAAAGAAGGAACCCAGAACATCAAAAACAAGGGAAGAATACAGTAAGGAAAAAGGTGGACAAATACAATAAGTGTTTCTTCCCTTCTTAAGTTTTCTAAATTGTTTGATAACAGAAGAGAAAAAATATAACACTGTCTGATATAATTACATTTATAACATTTATAATTTAAATTATAAATGTATGTAAAAATATGTCAGACAATTATAAACAGGAGGCTAAAGGAACATGAGGTAGGTGAGGTTTCTTAACCTTGCTTGAACTGATGACATCACTAGACTTTGATAAATGATGCATACATAGAGTTATGCATACATACCTAAACCAACGACTAAAAGCTATGCAGATATACTTGAGAACGCTAGACAAATAAAAATGGAATTCTAAAAAACATCAAGTAATCCCATAGGAAAATTAGAAAAAGAAAACAGAAAACAGAAACAACAAACAGAAAACAAAAAATAAAGTGGTAGACTTAAACTCTAACACATCAGTAATTACATTAAATATAAATCCTGTAAAAACAACAATTAAAGGACAGAAAGTAGCCAATCATATTAAAATAAAATTGACCCAGCTATATGCTGCCTACAAGAAACTCACTTCAAATATAGCAAAATAGGCAAGTTGAAAGTATCAGGCTGGAAAATAGACATCAAGCAAAATTAATCAGTGGAAAGCACAGTAGTATCTGATATTAATATCAGATAAAGTGGACTTCAGATCAAAGAAAATTACCAGAGACAGAGGACATTATATCACGATTAAAATGTCAATCTATCTCTGAAGATAACCTAGAAATCCTAAGTACACATGTACCAAAAACAGCTGAAATGGAGCAAAAACAGGTAGAATTAAAAGGAGAATTAGACGAATGTACAGTTATAGTTGGTGACTTTAACATCTTTCTCTCAACAAGTGATAGAACAGACGGAAAATCAGCCAGGATATAAAAGAACTCAATACTATCCACCAGCGTGATCTGATTTATAGAACGTTTATAGACTATGCCGTGCAACGACAGAATGTTCATTCTGTTCAAGGGTCCATGTCACATACACCCATGCAGAGCATATCCCAGGCCATAAGGTAAACCTCAGCAGCTTTAAAAAAGATTGAAATTACACAGAGTATGATCTCTGATCACAATGGAATCACACTAGAAATCATAACCGAAAGATAACGGGGAAATCTCCAAACATTTGGAAACTAAACAACATACATCTAAATAATCCCTACGTCAAAGAAGAAGTCTTAAGGGAAATAAAAAGTTCATTGAGCTGAATGAAAATGAAAGTAGAGCGTATCAAAATGTACGGGACACTTTTAATGCAGTGCGAGAGGAACATTTATAGCATTAAATGCACACATTAAAGAACGAGGAAGAGTCTCAAACCAACGATGCGAGCTTCTACCTCAACACCTAGAAAAATAAGAGCCACATTAACCCGAAGCAGAAGAACAATAGAGAAAATCAATTGAACATAGAGCTGGTTTTTGAAAAGATCAATAAAATTGAGAAACCTCTAGCTCTACTGACCCAGAAAAAATATAGGAGACACAAATTACCAATATTAGGAACAAAACAGGTTATCACTACAGACACAGCAGATGGCAAATGGATAATAGAATACTACAAACTACACATAAATTCACATAAATATGAAAACTTAGGAAAAACCGAACATTTCCTTGAAAAGCACAAATTACCATCTCGTCCAATACGAAGTGAATAATCTAATAATCCTATAACTATAAGGCAATTGAATTTGTAACTTTAAAATGTCCCAAAGAAGAAATCTTTAGAGCTAGGTGGTTTCACTGGAGAATTCTACTGAACATTAAAGGAAGGATTAACACTAATGCTACCTAATCTCTGCTTGAAAACAAAGAAGAGAGACTGCTTCCCAATTCATTATTAAGCTAGTACTACCCCAATACCAAAACCAGACAAGGACAACGCAAGAAAAGAAAGTTACAGACCAATGTTCCTCATGCATACAGAAGCAGAAATCCTTAGAAAAATATTTGTAAATGAAATTCAACAATGTGTAAAAGGAATTCTACACCATGAGCAAGTGGAATTTATCCTGGAGATAACAAGGCTGTTCGATATTCAAAAGTCAGTTGATGTAATTTACCAAATTAACAGGCTGAAGAAGAAAAATCACATGACTATACTATACCTTTGGGTTTAGGGTTGGGCAAAGTGTTGTTAAAGTTGACACCAAAAGCACAGTCCACTAAAGGAAAAACTGATAAATTGGACTCCATCAAAATTAAAAACTTTTGCTTTGAGAAAGGTTCTGATAAGAGGATAAACAGACAAGCTACAAACTGAGAATTAATATTTGCAAAACAGACATTTGACAGTGGGCTAAAATATATAAAGAAGTCTCAAAACTTACCAGTACAAAAGCAGACAATCCAATTACAGCATAGGCAAAAGACACAAAGAGACATTTCACCAAAGAAGATACACAGATGGTAAATAAGCATATGAAAAGATATTCAACATCCACTAGGGAATGCAAATTAAAACCACGATGAGATATTACTATACACTTATTAGAATGATTACAATGAGAAATAATGATAGCACCTTATGCTGGGGAGGGTGTGGAGATACTGAACCACTCATATATTGCTGTTGGAATGTAAAATGGTACAGCCACTTTGGAAAATAATTTAGTAGGTTCTGTTAAAAAATGAACATAGAACTCCCAGTAATACTGGGCATTTATCCCAGTTAAACGAAAACTTACATAGTTACCTATGTACAAATGTTCATAGAAGCTTTATTCTTAATAATAATAATAAAAACAGAAACAACGCAGATGTACTTCAATAGATAAATGGTTAAAAACACTGTGGCCCGTGTATATCATGATACTCAGCAAGATAAAGGAGCAGACTCTTGAAATGTGCAACTCCTGGACATATCTCCAGGGAATTACACTGAGTGAAAAAAGCCAATCCCGAAAGGTTATGTATGGTACAATTCCATTTATATAGCATTCTTGAAATGAAACAAGTACATGTGTGTGTATATACGTGTGTGTGTGAGCAGATTAGTGGGCGGCAGGAGTCTCTTGACTGTCTCGGTGCCAGCGTTCTGGTGGTGGTGGTGTACTCTTGTTTTGCAAGATGCTGTCATCGGTGGGGACTGGGGGAAGGCACATGGGGTGGCTCTGCATTGTTTCTTAAAATTGCATGTGAAACTACAATTATCTCAAAATAATAAGTTTAACTAAGAGCTGTCAAGCCGTGAAAAGATAGGAATGAGCTTTAAGTGTGTATCGCTAAGTGAAAGAAGCCAGTCTGTAAAGGCTACACACTCAAAATTTTGAGTCGGTGGGTACATTTTCAGGAATTCTGTGAGCCGCAACCAGTGAACACAACCATTATTAAAATTAAATAATATAGACTTTAAAATTAGATAAATGATATTTAAAAACAAAGTTATAAATACTCAAAGTATCGCTTCTAAATCTTTTACTACTTTTTACTATTTCTGCTCTTTTTTTTAATATCCTTATTTATATCTAGGGTATCTGTTTGGTGGAATACTATGTCATGTGTTACCGCACATCTCTTCCCAACTCCGCGTGCAGTGCCTCTTTGATGGTAGCTTGAAATTGGCTATGGTGGGAGTATTTATAACACAGAAACTGACAGACTCTACAAACTAAGGCATTTCTCACACACACACACACACACACACAAAGAACCAGTAGTTAAATACTTACTGGCATACTAGTAGACACAGGCACATCTTAAGTCATTATATTTTGCACAGACAAACAACAGAAGATGTGAGCTGAATTCCCCTAGGTTTTCCTCCCTTCCCTTCCCTTCCAGTAGTTAAATTTGTGGTGTAACTGGAGCAGGAGTTCAGACCGTCTGTGCCTGGGGAATCTAACGTATGAACACTCTCCTCACTTAACTTTCACAGTGAAGAACGTCCAAGTTCATCTGGTCCCTGCCTTCGTTGCGGAGCCCTGTGCACAGTCCTGACTGTGTGCGTGTTTAATCTGGATGCCTGATAAGTGATATAACTTATTCAGGATACATGTCCTTGACCTGATGGATTACAAGGTTGTCTTTGTGGCATTAGATCATCTATGAAAATAATGTTGCTAGGCATACTTTCCTCTTGATGTCATTTTTAGTGATCCACAATTTCCCGTTTATTCTTCAGAGTTCATGGGACTTCATCTATTATATTTTGCTACAATTTCAAGGAAATCGATGATTATCTTTGAATAAATATTTAATTATAAAAAAAAATCACCATGTAACATAATTTCCACAAAAAACCACCACTTTTAATCTATTAAAGATATTAAATAATTGTTACCAATATTCTTTCTCAGTATCCTCAACTGTACAATATTTTTGTCATTAAATTAAGATTTTAAGTCTTACAAAGAAAAGTTCAAATATTTCCATTTTTGAGCATACTTTTCTTTCACTTTTCATCCTGTGGAGCCACATTGCTATGAATACTGGAGACCAAATGGAGAATCAGGTTTCATTGGGAGAATATCAGTAATCAATTATTGAAATTGTGATCAGTTATGATCAACAGTCGAAAATGTGATCATTTCCTTTTTCAAACCTTATTTCAATGTGTAGTCATTTGAGCAGACGCTGGACTTAAATTCCTCCCAAAGGAACTTTTTTTTTTCACATTTATTTCATAGGTTAGCATTCTGAAACGAAGTCAACCAAGATTTATGTGCACACAGGTAGTTCTGTATTTTTAATTTGGAATTTTGATCAGCGGATCTAATTCACAGTTCATGAACACACCCACATACAAATAATTACAGTAAGACAAAGGATCTTTTAAAACTGTTTCTCCATGATTCACTGGCAGCTGCCATTCTGGTAGGCTAGGCGAAACCACTGCAGGGGAGTTAACTAAAACTGACTTGCTTTGGGGTGCTCCTGTCATTTACTTAGGTGCCTGGAGGACCCCAAGAGGGTTTCTCTGCTTCCGCTGCCTGTCTGCAGACTGGGCTTGTGTGGACGGAACAGTGGCCCATGAAAAATACGTTGCCACATAATGCAACATGTATGTCAAAGATAATAGTCCAGACTATGACTTTGAATAATTCCTGAAAAGAATACAATTGATAAAAAGCTTAATAATAATTTTCTGCATATTAAAAAACTAATATTGAAACCCATTTGGAATTTTTTCGTTTTCCTCTTTCGTATCTCTTCGCTTTGATTTGAGCTCTAAGACTATTTTATGAACTTTGAAAATTTACTGTTAATTAAAATATTAACCATTTAAGCTGTATAAATCTATAAACATTTAACAAATGAGATTACCAATGTATTGAATCACACAAGCAGAATAATCTAGTACTGTTTATAGCTTGTACATCTAGAGCATATGTGAGTGAGAAAAATAACAAACACTAGGATGATGGGATGGGATAGTTAGAATTCAAAGCTGTAATTCAACTTTGATGAAACTAGAATTCAGCCTAGTTCTCTGCTGCTGATTTTCTGGAGAGCCTTATTAGAGGTTTAGCAATCTGTGGCATCCTCAGAAAATCTATGTATTCACAAGATATTACTGCGCTCAGTTTTCAAAATAAAGCCTGCTTTTTCTTAGGGTTATGAGAATGCTAATGTGAAATTTTAAACCAAAGAAAACTAACAAACTTTGACACTAAAGCATCGGATTCGGTTATTTGTCAAGTTTTTTATGTTTGATCTGTGGTATTTAAGGCCCTCCTGGTGTCCTCATTTTGATATTGATGAATTCATTAATTGCATTTTAAGATACGCATACACAGGAAAAGTCAGAGGGGTCTTCACATAATCTTTCAACTGGAATTTGAGATTTATACTCTACTTCAAACTTTGACACTAAAGCATCGGATTCGGTTATTTGTCAAGTTTTTTATGTTTGATCTGTGGTATTTAAGGCCCTCCTGGTGTCCTCATTTTGATATTGATGAATTCATTAATTGCATTTTAAGATACGCATACACAGGAAAAGTCAGAGGGGTCTTCACATAATCTTTCAACTGGAATTCGAGATTTATACTCTTCAAAGAGCCCTTGCAATTTATGTCAGTATTATCATTGCCTTTGTTACTGGCAGAGAAACTGACACACACTGACGTGTGACTTCAGCACCCAGTTCAGGAAATTAGAATCCTGGGATTGGAGAATTAGATGTGTCAGCAAATCCAACCTCCTCATTTTCAGATGAGGAACCTGGTGTCTGATCTGGACCCCAGGGTTCCCAGTACCTTATCAACAACAGCCCTCCGTTTAGAACCTGGGCTTCCTGTTGTCACAATGCTAAACTCTTCCTGAAACCAGTCTGCCTAGTCTTCTTCTGTGTGCTGGGAAAAGCCATGCACCAGTCATGAGGGGTGGGGGAAAAGACATACAGAAAAAGCCCTTGCAGAGCCCAGGCGAGGAAACGGGGTACAGAAGCAGCCTTATGGGATAGCGGCCTCCCTTACCCCTGAGGCTTTTCTGAACCACCCGCAGCACCTGTGCCTAAGGCCAGGCGTCAGACTCCCAGTTCTCCCATGGGCGTTTTAGTTCCTGTTCCTTTCCCTCGGTTTCTGGACAGAGGCCAGTCGTTCTAGAGCACCCCCCCTTCTCCCATGCTGTTCCCGTCTCTATCCTCCTCTGTCTCTATCCGCTCATCGCTCCCTGCCCTGTTATCCTTCCCTGTGCCTTCGTCTATCCTTTAGCATTCTAGTCTAAATTAGCTACTGAGTGAGAGAGGAAGGTGGTTGACACTGGAGAACATTTGTAGGTTCAGGAAAACAGCACAGGGCTGGGGGCATGGGACTATGAGAAGCCATCTGTCCTAACCCCACAACTAATTCATTCATGCACAGATAATGGCAAAATATTTTTGTGGTTTAGCACTTGTTGGGTAGCAACATGGTTCTGATACTTGTTTGTAAACAGTGAGCTATTGTATCACAGGACAGCTTCCACCTCAGCTCTGCTTCTGATACTGATGATGAACATGATAACGGCCAGGGTGCTCACTCGCAAGTATACAGCCTAGTTCCAGCAGATAGTTCTTATTAATTGTTTGTGGGGAGTGTTGCATAGTTGCTTCTGGTACATAATGTGACACCAGAAAGAATGGGTCTGCGATGAGTGACAGTTGGGATGTAGTTAGCAGAGGCTGGGAGGCCCCCACATTTTTACTCATTCTGTCCAGCTCTGTATATTTAGTCTGTATGGATAGAATTTTTCAGTAGTTCTTGGAGGTGATTTCTTTTTCGGATGGGACAAATACTCTGTTGTAAAACTCTCCTTTCTGGATTCTTATCTTTTCTTGCTGATTGGTCTCAAAGGCTCCCCAGCTGTGGTCTCTCTCCCACCGCAAAAGCTGGACTGAACTCCGGCCCATGTTTAGAAGACAGCTGATTCAACCAGCTCATTGTGACTTTCTGTTCTCTAGGCTAAATGCTTTTGAAAAGTGATACAAAAAAATATATGAATTATAATACTACCAAAAAAAAAAAAAATCCTGAAGCATATGGGAAGGAGGTAGGAGAAGGGCTTTGAAACATTCTCTGTTCATTTTTATAAAGGACAATCCAGTCCAAATTTGATTGATTTAGTTTTATCATTAAGATTGAAAGAGTTGCATGCTTTATCTTAAATCATCCAGATTTTTACTGCTCTGAAGTGTTTGAAAGTTTGGAGGATTATACCCAAAGAGGTTTCTCTGCAGTCCAGGTCTCATTTCTCATCCTTAGAAAAAATGATAACAACTCTCCTAGCTCCAGGTCTCGAAATCCCCCGTCCTATGCAGATAGCAGAGTTCCGTACAAGATGTCAGAGGAAATAAGAGAGGGGAATTATTTAAGCTGGTTCATAAAGTACTACTGCTATTTTATCTGAGACGAGTTAAGAAAGAGCCTGTGATTATCCCTGTGTTATCTGGAATATGTGAGCTTCAGACAAAGACAGAGCGTGTGACTCCACTTACGGGGGCAGGACATCTACCCGTGACTTGGGAGGGAGGGCTTCACCAGACTGCTCATGGACTGGACCTGCCACTGGTGAGAGAGTAGTTATTCTCCTTGAGATATAATTGTATTTTTTTTTTATATTTCATAATCACAAAAGTTATGTTATATACAAGAAAGAGAAAGATATTCTTGTAAGTCTGTGTCCAGACTGACATTGAGTAGAATCCAACACATGATTTAAACTGGGATTTCATTAAGAGGATCAATAGATTTATGATTACGATGCAATGAGAAAATAATCACATCTGAAGTCTAATTTTAAGGTAAATTATTTAGTATCGAACTCAAATGATCATCTGATTTTTGCCTTATTGATCAAGGAAACTATAAAAATAATTTCAAATAAACTATCCGAAGCAAGAAATACAGAGAAACAAAAATTTTAAAGCAGCATGTATGTTGGAACTTTGGATTTATTGCAGTTCTGGAATCTGATTCAGAATTATTCTCTTTATTCCAAGCTAATTTGACATCACAATAAAACGTGGGAACTCAGTTCAGCCCAGTATGCTGATATTGTATTGAAGGAAATGAAAAGTAAACTTAGCAACAGGACTTTTCAGATATGACTGCACTGTATGGGGAGCGTCTAAAACAATCTTCAGTTGGTTCTGCTCTGCTTTCTTTAGGGAGGGTGAAGTGTGAAAACACTGCACTCTTCTGTCCCCTGCTGCCTGGGCCTCAGTATTGTTTAGGTGAAAGGTTACGTTCCTTGTCAATGAAGGGCATCATGGAGGGAGGCTTCCTGAAAACGCCACAGACACCTGGAATGGCTCGAGCCAGCCCTTAAACGGTCTGGATGTTCTACTTATTCACTTTTAAAAGAGATGCTATCCTTTCTCATGAACAAAGTTGAATTTCCTTTATAACAATCCAAATGGAATGTATTGCTTTCTAGAGTTATTTGGTAGCACTTGAAAGAAAGAGCTAGTAGAATATTATCTTATATCTAATTTATATTAAAAATTTTTTGAATCATGTGCTTTGAGACAACAAGAACTTTATATTTTCCTAGAAATTATAAATAAAAGTAGATCGCCACACAAAACACCTTGGTAATTAATTACTAACTATGAAAACTGAGTTCAGGGTTAAAGAAACTCATAGTGACTATGAATTCCAACTTAACAGCTTTAGTGAAAAAAAAAAGGATGATAGAACATACTTTAAATGATATATGTAATATAAGATAAGATAAATCAAGATAGACTGTGTGGGATGAACAATGAAGACAAATATGAGACCTGTCCAAAAAAAAAAAAAAAGAGGAATGGGGAATGGAGAAAGGTATTAACATATAATGTGGCGGGCAAGCCAGGCAGAATGCACATCAGCTGTCAGATCGCCTCATTCCTGTAGAGCAGTTGTTCATCTGAAAATAGCTTCTGAATGAGAAAGGATGACTACAAAAGGGTTAGTGACCACAGGCTTTTCTACACCCCCTAGAGCCCCAGGTCTGTTATGACAGAAAGCAGGAATTTAAAGGAGGTGCACTATAGAATGGTAAATAATTACATCAGGAAGTATCTACATTAGTGCCCAGCTATATTATTGCTACAAAGAGTTTTTATTGATACCATTTCCATGGATTTCCTTCATGATGGCTGAAGCTTGCTGTTTTCTCTGCTTCACCATGGTATTATGTGATAGCATGGTTTTTTGTTCCCTGTAAAAAATAAACGTTATTGGAGCAGTGTGACAAACTCTTGTGGAGTGTTTCATAGTCATCCTTTTGAAAGAGAGCATCTTTGCTTTTTATGAAGAATTTATTATTGCTTTCTACTGAAAGCTCTAATATGCATTCCTTGTCTAGTGACAGCCTATTATTCATTGACAGACAGCGTCACCGTGAAGAGAGGGTGATACTCAAGAGTTTCAGGCCCAGCCTTATCTACACAGCAGTACAGTGATCAGGCAATGAGACCCAACAAAAGAGCTGGCCTCCTTCCCCCTCCGCTCTCTTTTCCAGTTTATTAATCTGTCATTGTTCCTTACTGGCCTGCACTTGTACCAGCATCACAATACATCAATTCCAGCAAACTGTAAGAATGAAGAAGGAACACCAGATTAAACCAGAACTCTGTGGTGGCGTTTTAAAATTGGCATCAACAGCTGTCCTTTAAAGCGAAGAATACCCATTTGTGAGTCACAACTCTGCACCTCCTTGGACAACTGACTAATAGAACATTTTAGGAAACAATATGCTCACCTTGCTCGTAGGCTGCGCTTTCCAGCAGGATGAATCCCAATTCGTGGAGGAGAGACTAGAGATGGAGTAGGGATGGCACTTGGGCCTGATGGTTTTTATCCTTGAGCCCAGGACGGCATGGTCCCCAGCCCTGACTCAAACCGGGGACTGAGCCTCTCTGAAGAGACTGGCATCCAGCTGACATCAGCTGGCTATATATAGCACCACATGCTTCAGCTACTCATATCTTCCTGGCGAAAGAGAGGAGCAGAGGAAGATTAGGTTCTCGCCATTGTGTTTCTAGCTTGTGAGATGGTTGAACGGCCGCACAGAAATTTTCTCTGGAGCACCTTCCGTCTGAAGACATGGTAGCCAGAAGGGATTTTAAAAACTTTTTAAAATGTGGCTCTTAGACTACATCTTAATAGAGGTGGCAAGACACACACGCGTGAATCGGAACACAATGATACATTTTGACAATTAAAAGCATAAATAGTAATATCTAAAGGTTTCGAGGAGAAAGAAGGCACCGCAGCGGAGTGTAAGTGGGAATGAGGTCTCGCCAGGCTCGGGAAAATGGGCAGAATTCGCACGGCGAAGCGGGGCCGCCACGAGGCCATGACTCAGAGCCCGGTCCCGCTTTGTGAGGACACCCTGTGGAGAACGGTGCCTACGCAGCTGACCCATCTCCGCGGGCTCCGGAGTCCAGGGTTCCTGCCTGGCAGAATGGCGGTTGGTAGATCCGGGCGGTCGGCACGCGGCCTCCTTGCCGGTGCTCGGACACAGACGCCTGCTCGCATTTCTGGGCTTCGCTTTTGCGATTCCCTACTTCTGTGACCACGCTGTCCCCTACCCACGTGGCACTTCATCGAGTGCCTGCAAGACTCCGCTCAACCGTTGTTCTTCACAGCGTCGTTCCCCAGCCATCCTGTCTAAAGCGTCCCATGGAGCCACTCTCTGGCCCCTTCCTCTGTTTCACGGTTCTTTATATTTTTGTATTGAGATTAAAATCAAGTGGGAGTGACAGAAAACTTTAAAAACCCAGAAATTTTAAAAAGATAAAAGTGAGTTTTTCCCACACACAAGCTTAGTCCAGAGATAAATAATCTAGGATTGGCATGATTGACATGACATCAGGGGCTCAGTCACCTTCTAATGTTTTGTTCCCTTGTCCCTAAAATGCAGACCCCTTGAGCCGAAATGGCCCCTCCAGTTCTGGTCAGCGTGTCCACATTTCAGTCAACAGGAAAAAAAATAACAATGAGGAAGACGCACTGTCTCTCGCTCAGAACGTGTCCTGATATTGCTCAGACCTCTCTTGCTTATGTCCTTTGGGCCAGATCTTAGTCAGATAGCCATGCATAGCTCAAGAGAGGTTGGGAAACGTCGACTGCGTTCTGCACGGCCATGAGCCCAGCTAAGATTCCGAGATTAGCTTACTGACAGAGGTGACAAGTGGTTCCTGGATGACAACTCTTAGTTTTTGCCACAGGAACATATTAACATTATCTATCCATCTATCTGTCGGATATCTGTTTTTCCTACTAAAATATAAACTCCATAAGGGCTTGGGCTTTGTCTACATCTTCGGCAGCGAGAATTGTGTCTCGTATATGACAGCACTCAGTATTCATTGAATAAATGAGTGGGTTGGAAATTAATTGTAAAAGGCATTCAAAGTTTGGCATGAGTTTGGAATTCTCTTCCAGTTACATCAAATACTTGGGGGGAAATAGGGTTGTAATAAATGAACGGTAACTCGAATGTGAGAAGATGGTGGCACTTATGAGTTGTTTTGTGTGAGATTAAAATAGGATAGTCTGTACATTTCGGTGTCTGATCGTAGGATCATTAGTTCACAGCAGTAGGTGGTAGGTTTTAGCTAACTTACTGCAGTTGCTTCTAAGCAAATGTTCGCATTGAAGATATTAATTAGATGCCAGAGAGAAACCATTTTGCCAAAGCCAACAAATTTAAATTCTCTCTCCAGATCCTTCAGTGGTCTTTATATCCCTGGCTTTGACATTCACTGTGGTGTGCCATTAGTCAAGTCTCATATACTCTTAGTTTTCTTGTCTATAAAACGGAGATTACAGTTTCTACCACATAGTGTCATGGACATTTAACCTGTAATAATTTTAGAAATTTCTGACACAATAAAACTTTAATAAATATGAACCTTTTCTTTTTACTATTATTCTTGCAGTATGAAAGGATTTAGAACCTTAGAACAATTAACTATTATTTGGTAAAAAATAACGTTTTCGGAAAGCCCTGGTTTTCCCATTTGGTCACCTCCTGTTTCCAATTTTGTGTTACGTACAGTTCGGCTTGAAAAGGTTGACAGGTGTCCTCTGCAGACAGTAATTGTTATATGGGTAATTTTGGTTTCCAAAATGAAAGGAGATATTTTAAGTGTTTTAAAAATATAACTTACTTGTTTTTGTTTGTTTTTCAACTACACTTAAAATTGTTTTGTCTTTTTTATACATATCTCTGATAGCACTCTGGTTTCTGAGTTACTATTCTGGAAAAAAGAAAGAACAAATCCCTGATACTGTTTTTGGACAGTGTGTGCTATCCAGGTGCTTTAGGACACAAAGGCTAAATTTTAATGAGAACTGTAAATGGCGATTATAAAGCATCTTCAGTTGGTGCATTCTGAAAACCACTGCATTTCGATTTTAAATCAAGTCACAGGTAATATATTTCTGATTCATCTGCACAGAGATCTAGCTCTAGATTAAACTTCCTTCAAATTTGTCATATGGCCATCTCCCTTTGTCTGAAGCCCCCACCACCCATCCACAAGCCCCAGGCCTGCCCCCGCCCACGCAAGCACACAGCTCTAAGAAAGGGTGTCTGCTGCCCCGGGGACTCGGGGACTCGGAGCCCACTGTGTACTAGTCAGTCTGGCCCTCGAGGCGTCTCCCTAACCCGAGCTAGGCAGAGTCGTACTCTATATGCCCCTTGAGGCCCTACGTATTTTAAATTGATTGGCACTAAAGACAAAGACAGGTCTTTTCCCAGAGGCCACTAAGTGCGATTCTGATGGTAGGACGCGGTGCCCTGGGAGGCTGGTGAGGAGGAAGTGTGGGGCAGAGCTTCCAATGGCCCTGCAGCCAAACTGTCCCCAGTGCTGGGGCTGCCGCAGTGCATTTGCAGCCCCTTTACCACTTGCTGAAGGAGAAAGAAGCTTAAATGAGGTGGCTCTTACTCCCAGTATACCACCTAACAAAATTCCACTCTGCGAGGACCCATGAAAGGCCTCCTTGTCTGGCCGGCGGTGCACACGAGCCCTCAGCCAAGGAAGAAACAGGGCCTTGCCGGTCTTGCTGAGCAAGCACTGGTTTTTAATTCTGTGTTGCTCCTTGTCCCCTTTTCGGTCTGTATTTGGTGGCCTTGGGCAGTTAGAGATTCGGGCAGGATCCGGGGGACCTTAGATGTGGGGACTGACTGCCTGTGACCGTTAACGAGGCTGAGTCCCAGACCGATGCACACAGACCCAGCAGGGCAGCTGCCCAGCCACTGGCGAATGACAGCTCTGAGGGGACAGTCCACTCTTTGCCAGCCTTCCGGGCCCCCGACATGGTGCCAGCCCTGGGAGGAGCGACTCTGAGGATGACAGTGTGTACAGCTCACAGCTGGAGAGGCTGTCTGTGGACACATGGGTTTCGGTTTGTGCAGAAAGCCCTCTGCATTCGCCTTGACGGCAGCCCAGCTGCCATGGTGGCTGTTTCCCATTCTGAGGAGGGCCCAGCTTACCAGGCCCTCCAGAGGCAGGGTGGTCCTAAGCAGGCCAGCCATGCTGCTGTCTCTAATGAGATAGTGTGAGAAATATGGATGAGTTTGCGAGTGGGCTCCTTGCAGGAAAGGCTGAAGTGTAGGAGTGAAAAACTTTCCAATAAATCAGTCACAGGGAAGGGATATCTTCAGACGAGCCCCCAGGAAAGCACTGACAGCTACCAGGATGCAGATAACGAAACTGCCTGCTAGGCCCTGTTTGATCGAAGAGTTCCCCGGAAACATTTGTCTTTGTGTAAGACGTTTACAGCCAACATCTGCTTTCTGTAATCTGCTTGCTTGCTTGTTCAGAAGACCACCAGGATATGGTCTTAAGCTTTATAAGCTGCCTCCTCTGGAAGCTCGGGGCTGATCTCCTCTGACCCTGCGTGGTAGAGAGTCAGTCGCCGGCCGGCTAATAAAGGCTCACAATTCATCTCAATTGGCTCCGTGGGTCTTAGAATCGATCGCGCCACAACATAAGGGCACAGCAGCGGTCCTAGGGACTGTGACAGCCACCTTCGGCTGACGTTGGCGAGGCATCACCCTTGTCTTGCAGATGAGGAGACTGAGGTTCAGTGAGGCTGAATCCCCCACCCGTCACACTTGAAAGATACCGAGATGGGATTAAAACCAGTTCCGTCTTTGTATTTTCACGAGTTTGTGGAGAAATCTCTGTCTTCCTAGTCTCTGGCTATCTCGGTACTGCTATCTTTGTGACTAAATAAAGAAGCAGAGCTGAGCACTGTCGGGATGATTATTTCAACGTGCCCCTTACTGATTCTCTGGAATTTAGCATCCCAGCATGCGGGTCACTTGGGCTGCGGCACTTTTTACTTATGAAATTTGTGGCTCTTTTCCAACTCATGTTTTTCTGGTTTGCGAACTTCTAGAGATCCTTATGGTGTCTATCCTCAGGGTGCTTTCCTTTCCTTCAGCTGTGCAAATACTAAGGTTATTAACATGCTGAACATCAACAAATGGAAGCATGTGCCACTGGCCGTGCGGGCCTCTCCTTCCTGTCCTGGCCCACGTACGCTGCACACAAACACACTTGCCACGTTCACTGCCAAAAATAAGAACCAAATCCAGCTCCATCCAAATAACCCATTTATAGGCAAGCCCAGTGTTTTACGTGTTTTCCTCTGCAAAGTTGTTTCTTTTGCTTAAGCATTTCCTCCTAGGCTTTTAAATTAAGCCTGAAGGTAAACAGGGGAGGAAAGGAAAGGTAAACAGAGCCCAGTGACCAGCTTGTCAAGGACAGAAGCTAACGTAGCAGAGTTGGGAACTTGGAAGGAAATAATGCTTCGTATACAGGAATATTAAGAAACAAATTGCCAAAGCAAACCCGCAAATCATTTTTTCCCTTCGCTTGCATAATCCCAGCGTTTATCCAGAGCTTCGTCACATTTCCTGTCCCGATTCTAGCCAGCTGGTATTTTTCCTGTCTACAGAAGCTTTTTCTTTGACAGTTTTTCTCACCTGCAAGAAAATTAACCCTGCTTTTACATACAAATTTAGCATGACCTAATTAAGTAAAATTTCATGAAAGAAAACATGAAGTTTTTTTAAGGAATGTTTAGTGACAGGATCTGGATTTATAGCCATGTCTCACTTACGAGAGTCTCAGCATCACGACTATAAAGTAGGGACAATCACAGTATCATCAGGCTGTGGCACCGCATAGGGCTTATCTCAATGCCTGGCACATACCGAGTGTGTAATAAATGTCCACTGCTATTATTATCATCATCAAAAAGTGCAGCGAGCATAAACTTGGTGGTGAGGGAGTGACGATCAAAATGTGTGACGTCACCTTAAATAATAATGGCTTACTGCCCATTTCGGATGAGACAGCAGAGAGGTTGTCACATGCCAAAGGTCAGATAGAAACAATAAAATGATTCCTTAGCTTATAAAGATTCAGGTGTGACAGATATTAATACACAGAAATACAGCATGTGTGGATCAGAGGAAAATTTGCTTAAAAATAAAATATCCAGGTGAAAAGCAAAGGGGCTGGTGTATGTGATGAGTATTTATCCTGTGTGGGAGAGATTTATCAGTGTGTCACTAACAAAATCCGGCAAATAGCTTTTCTTCTGATTCTGTGCTCATCAATACAAATGTCCATTAATCCCATGTAGTTTGCCTGAATCCCCAACCAACCTGCTGCTTTTTCTGTTAAACTGTGACATATTTTAAGAGTAAAACATTCAGCGCTTAATGTTTGTTGAATGAATGAGCGAATGAATGGATACATAAGAAAAAGTTGAAGTTGGGAAAGAACCAGGAGAGCAAAGTTCAAGAGGAAAGAGAATCTTAAGGCATTGTCAAGTTCTAGAAAGAGATCACAGAGGATGACATAGGAGAAAAGGTCATTGAAATGGGCAAAAAGTAAGTCACTGGCAGAATTTAGATGCCTTTTTAGTGTGGAGGTCATGGAACCCAAATAGAATGGATTTAAGGCAGGAATGAGCAGACAGTGAGTGTTAGCTGCCAATGGAAACTATTCGAAAGGACCAGCCATGAATTAAAGGGCAGAGAGAGAACAGTTGCCCGAAGGAAAGCAAGTCGCGTGCGTGTGTGTGTGTCTTAGTTTCTCGTGTGTTTTGAGATTTTTCTTTTATTGGGAACTTTAATTCACAATAAAACACAACCCTTGGACTTTTCTAATTCATTCCTCCAGAGTGGGTTTGTGTTTCTGCCATGTGTGCTGAGGACGTTACAGACCTGGCTCCAGTTGAAATGGGTCCAGAAATGAAAGTTTCCAGCTTCTGAGTTCCTTACCTCACACAGTGTGAATTTTGTTTCTGAATCCATGTCTGACCCTTCCTGTGGCTGCAGATTCCCAGGAGAGCCTTCACTCCCCACAGTCAAGTTTCTCCCAGGCAGTTTTCTTGGCTGTTTGCCTCCCTGAGGGCTCTTTAGTCGCTTATGTGTGGTGAACTCTGTCCTGTGTGCATGCCTTTTCCTGAGCATGGTTCAGATATGAGGATGCAAAGTCCTAGGTGGCCTGGACATAGGGTTCTCCTCAGGCACCCAACTGCTTCAGCTCTCCCTGCCCTGGGCTCCGGCTTCATTCATTTTTAAAATGCTTTTACTATCTTTGTCTAGCAATTTTTCAATGAAGTAAGAGAATTATGAGTGAATTGGGTTTTTTTTTTCCAGCAGCATTTAACTCAGGGGGAGAATGGTACAGATGTTTGTGGGAGCTGCCCTCCTGGTTGCAGTGGGCTGCCAGTGGTGGGCGCCTGGAAGCGACTCTACCAGTGACCAGAGCTGAGGAATTCTGAATGGCGTACGGGTTGGAGCCACTGCTGGGAGGCCCGTGGGAGCCCAGTGCCCACTCTCCCACACAGTGACTGAAGCTCCGGTGTCAGGCCACCCTTGGGGTTGACTTTTCTCGTCTCTGAGGTGCACTGGTTATCCATCTGTCCTCCCGACGTCACAGAGCTTCTGGGAGATTCTGGGCCCCCCGATGCCACCTGGGGGCAGCGTGAGCCCCCTGCCAGCCGTCCAGTCGTCTTTAGCCTCCAGCAGTCTGGCCCGTCGACCCCGCATGACGTGGAGCAGGAAGGGCCCAGAAGCGCCGTCTAGAAGGTGGGCCAGTCTTGTCTCTAAGACCCGTCCCTCTGAACGTCAGCCCTTAACTGCCTCCCTCTTCCCGGCACTTGCTCAGTGAATGAGCCCCTTGTGTCACTCAGCGGGGGAGGGGCTTTGGACTGAAATCTTCAAAAGGGGCTGCATAGCTTTGTGAATGAGAGCAGGCTCAAGAAATGGGTGCTGCCGTGACTCGTGACTCGTTTAGAGCCATTCGGGAAGTGGTTCTGACGATGCGAAGGAGCCAAGGCCTCACCGGCCCCTCGGACACGGATCGTGTTAGCTTGGAACGGGTCCCCCGGAGTCTCCACCTCCTCACGCTTCCATGAGCACCGGGTCAGGGAGGCGCTCGCGTGACCTCGTCTCCGCCCTTTCTCTCCGCGCATAGTTCATAGCCGGATTGTGTGACTCTGCGTTTTCAGTCCCACTGTTTCCCTGAGCAGCCCGAGTTCACGTCCCCCTCGCCGGCCTGCGCCTCCTGAGCCAGGGAGCGCGGAATCCCGCCGCTCCCGCAGGTCCTGGGCGCCCACCCGCCTGCCGCCTGGGCTCCCCTGCTGCTCCCCCTCCTCCAGCTGCCCTTGGTGTGCCCTGAAGCAGGCCAGGCCGGCGAGGAGGGGCTGCTTGATGACGGCATAGAGAGCTGGTCTGTTTGTCGCTCGCCTTCAGTATGCCAGAGCTATTCCTGGCATCCTGGCATCAGAATGGTCCTGTAGGGGCTAAAGACTTGCGGCCTGCGTTTGGGGTCACGTCCATTCATGCAGACAAGTGCTGGGCGTGGCAGCCCGTGGAACCGTGAGGTGACACTGGTTTTTTAAGTGGATGCTATGGTTCCCACGTACACAGTCACTCCGTAAGTGGCTTCACTTTGCGACATGAATGGGACCATCTTCCTTTTCACTTCTGAGCATGCCGTCTTTGGGATTTCTTGTTCTCTAGCTGGTTTTGACATTTATCACATCTCCTGTACCAAAGTCGTGGCTGTTGCAGATGGGGAAAGAGACGGAGTATAGCTGAAGGTGATGGGAAATCCACCCCACCCCCGCCTCGTCCCTGTCCCCCTAGACACAGTCTTATTTCCGTCTTCCTGAAAACCAGAGAAATTCTCGATTTTCCTATATTTTGTTGAATTTTCTTTCTCTTCTTTGTTCTTAGAGCTCTTAATTCATACCTCTGATACGGGATTTACTACCTAATTATACGTTTTATATTTGTCTCTACTGCTTGATAATAGGCATCATAATATATTCACCTTCGTATTGTATCTCTAATTAATACCTAGCAAAATTCCTCCCTGTACATAGTGGACATCTAATAAATGTTTGTAGAATTAATCAGTGAGATCACTATTTCCATACATTTTATCTGCTTCTGTTTATTATATAGTTGTTACAACACATGTTTTTTATACTGCTTTTTTAAGGAAACACGTCAGGTCGTGTTATTTGAAGAACGTGCTCGTTTCTGGATGATTCCTTTCTTGGTGGTGAGCGCCATAGCAGTCAGCTGGTCGCACGCTCACCAGAGAGTGTTGGAGCCATGGCAGAGGTGCTCCCGAGCCCCGGGGGCCATCTGGAAGGAAAATCGTGCTGGTCGGTTGTCACCTTTGGTGCGGCTTGGCCTGGCCCAGAAGCCTGGTCCTGACTGGCGTGATGGTCAGCCTCTTGGCAGCCAGGAGCCGGCTCTGGTTATCCACGGCGATGGCGAAAGCCAAGGACACGCTAAAGGACGTGTCACCCTGTGGCGCAGGTGCCGGGAGAGGAAGGAGCTTTCCCAGGGTCATGCAGTAGCCCGCGTGGGAGCCTGGTGTCCAGCCTCGCGTTTGACTCTGCTTCTCGTCCCTGACGGCTGCAGGTTGTGTTCCTGTCGGGGAGGGTCTCCTCCCGTGAACAGGCAGGAGTGGGGGTGACGAACGCCGTTTGTACTATCTCAGGAAGCGCGATCCGTACGGGGGTTTCCTGGGGGGCGGCGGAGGCTTTGCCTCGCTCTTCGTAGACGTGACCGTCGTGTGTCTGACCCCAGTGCACAGCAAGCGCCAGTGCTGTGAAGCACTTTGAACTCGGTCAGTGTCTGCCGGTCTGTCGTGCACTTTAACAGAGGGCTTATCTTCTTAGCCTGTGCCTTTTCTTACGGATAAGAAGAGGAAACATTAATTTTTCTTAAAAATATCGAATTCAGAAAGATTTCTTACGGAGATGTTTACAGGCATTCTCAAGGAGGATTTTGTGAAACCTTAGGTCACTTCATAGATTTTTGTGGTCTTCCTTTTTTTACAAGAAAACTTCTTATAGAAAGAACAAACAAGATCAAATTCTTCTCATTGCATTATCTTTCCCAGTGGAGATCTTCCTGTTCTTCAGCTGCTCTTCCGTTAGCACTCTTAACGGTATCTCGGGCCCCTCGCTGAATTTTTAATCATTCGATGCTTTACCACAATTCCACTAATCAGTATATTTCAAACTCGAAAACACAACTCGATCCCGATCCCGATCCTGATCATAACGCTCCTGATTTCACTCTCGAGTCCTGCGTGTTGTTTCCCAATTGTTTGTAGTAGTAGTTCTCAAACGGGAACCGGGCATGTGCGGGGACGTCCCTGGTTGTTACAGCGTTGGGTGGTGGGCAGAGGCCCAAGATGCTGCCCCCGCCCTGCGTGTGGGGCCCCGCTGCCCACGGGCACCCCGTCCACGCAGCCGGCAGCCCTGGTGTACACAGAGCCTCACGGGGAGCGTTGCTCTGCTCCCTTCTCAGCCCCTATAGAGCACTTTGAGGGATTGCGTGAAAAAGCGAGCAGTTCCGATTTGTACATTCAGATGAAAGCTGTGCTTCAGAGCCAACCAGACGGAGGGCGAGAATGGGACCCAGAGCCTGGGCTTGCATGCTCCCCGGAGAAGGGAGGCTTTTCCATAATGAAAGGAGGAAAGAAGGAAACAGTGAGTGTGGGTGCACGCAGTCTTGGGGATGCACAGATGTAAAGGAGAGGCCATCTATTGAGAGGGAGGTGGCAGTGGTGACCCGGGAGGCTTAAGAGTACTGGAAGTGCCGTGGCCCCTGCAGAGGACGGGCTGTACTCACGCTTAATGAGCGAGCACCTTGTGATCAGGCCGCTCAGGGCTTGTGCTGGAGAGAGCCTCCTGGAGAGAGATGAGCAAGGGCTCATTCTTGCCTCGTGGGCCAGGGTGTGTGACAGCCATAGCAAGGGACTTGGGGACCAGTAGAAAACAAAGGAGAAGCCCGGTTGTAACCGCTGGACGAAATCAGAAACTGGTGGTTCAGGGAGATGACTGTCATTTGATGGCAGAGCCCAGGTTTATGGCGCAAGGTTGATTCTTAATCCCACCCGCGATGGGAATGGGGGTCTTACTCATTCAGGTTCAGGTGTTGGTTCCCACGGCCACCAGAGCAAGCCTGGCATATTGTGGATGTCTGGTAAGTGTTTGCAGAATGAACAGGTACTACAGATACACACACTGCAGAAGATGATGGTCTGCTCAATGAAGCTGGTTCGATTGGTATTTTCTGGCATTTTGAAACTTCAAGAGAAATAACTGGTGCAAGGGACAAGCACAGTGTGTACTCTCAGACCCAAAGGAGGGCCATCTGACCCAGCCTTGAAAATTCAGAGGGCTTCCGGAGGACGGGAGCGTTGGTTGTGTACAGCGTGCCAGGGATGAGGCAGGATCGTTTTATTTTCATGAGGATGGGTCCGGGTGGGCTAAGGGAAGCAGGATGGACCCTTCTTCTGCCAGAGAAGAATTGTGCAGGGCAGGAAGAGTCAACAGACGCTACGAAAGCAGGAGCCTCACACACGGTAACTGTGAGCCTGCTGCCTGTATCACGTACTTTGCCCGGGACCGTATATGTCAGTTCCGAGGTCACATTGCTCTCCAGTTAGGAAGTCCGCTGAAGACGTGGAGGGAGCCCTCTGTGGGAGGGGGACAGGCTTTTGCTCTTGGTGTCATCGCCTAGTGCTAAGTCTTCCTGCCACGGCGTCCTCTTCAGCAGCGGGATTTGTGTTTCTCCTGCGTGACGTTAATCGGTATCAAAACTAAGCACTCGGCATCCTTGGAGTAAGGAGTACTAACCAAATTTATTTTCCTATTCGAGGTAAATATTCAGCCACATCCTCCAGAAAACACATTTCTTTGTACTAATCCATAGTTTAGATATTAGGTTATAGGGAAGAAACGGTTGTATTTTTCTGATGAAATAAAACCACTCATGCTCCTTTAGGCTTGATGTTTTAAGTAGTTGGACCTAATTCTTGCTAATGTGCCTTTTTACATTGGCTGAGCACACTGGCTGCACCCACCCTGCAGGCTGTCACAGCACTCCCCAGGGAATAGCGCGTCCGGTGGGCTGAGGGGGACGGCTGTACACTGGCTTGCACCAGGCTCCAGAAATCTCCTGGTCTGAGGAACAACTGAGAACGTCTTTGCAAAGCATTTGTTTTTCAAGATGCTTTATCACGTGTTAATAACTCCTCACGAACATTATGCAAGCTAAGCGTTACACTTTTAGCCATTTTGGAGTTTGGGAAAAGCGGGAGGTTAAAGACTTGGCAGTGCATGCCAGTGCCCTTCGCCCCATGGCAGCCCGTGCTCGTCGAATGTGGCCACCTGACCTGAACTGCGCTAATAACGTCAGCCCTCCTGCCTCAGCTCGTCGATGGCTTTGGGACTGACGTGTGCCCGGACACAGCCTGGACGGTGAGGGTGTGTCCTCACTCTTTCTGAACCTGGAGGAGGAGGGGGCTGGAGGACGGAGAAGGATGTGGTGTGGGGAGAGCGTCCTCTTCTCTGGGAAGCTGGAAGGACGGGAGCCAGGAGAGTCCCCGCAGGCTGTAGCGGTGGGCACATTTGGGAGCGCTGGTCCGGGAAAGGAAGCCGACCGACAGACGGAGGTGGAGACGGAGGCCAGGGCCCGGCAGCACTCATGCCCCTGGCCCGGCCACCCTGCTGGCAGCGGTGTTTTCGTCCTGCCTGGGCCCCTGAGCGCCTCCTTTTCCTCGGCCTGTGCTCGTCCCGACTGGGTTTCTGCACCTTCCACCAAGGGTCCTGCCCAGCACCACGGGGAGGAGGCCGAACTGGCATTCCCGCGGACTGCCTGCCTCCCGCTTCTGTGCTGCTTCCGCCGGACCACGGCGACTGCCACGCCAGCTCCGGGGTCCTCGGGCCTTCTGGAATCTACATGTCATCTATACGGCTGATACCAGATAAGTCGTGCCAGGTGCACGTGGCTGGTTTTCTCTCTTGGCTCCCGTGACTTATGGTACCTGGTCCAGACTGGCATTTCTGGTAAGAAAGGCTAAACATCTAGGTGGACTCGGGCTTAGCTGTTGTGGGCCCAAGTTCTTCAGATCGTGCACATTTCGAGGTGGCTGCAACTCTTTGCTCTTAGGTCTCAGATCTCATTTTCCGCTCTTGAGTAAGCAAAGCCAAAGAAAGATATTTTTTTTTCCCCAAATATGTATGGATTTTATTGGTTGCCCAGAAGAATTAATTTTGGAACTGTAGCCAACTCATTGGTGTAACTACATCCTTTGTTCATCTTAGTCACGAGAATAAGATAGCCCCTTCTTCCTGGATGACAGGAAATGCCGCTTTCCTCTCTCGAATTGACATATGTGCTACCATTACGTGTTCCAGCAATTCTCAAAATCTTTTCTCTAATCCATTTCATTTCTAAAGAAAATCTTGGTTATTTTGACATCATAGAATCCTTGACCCAGAATCTTTATTCTCAAATAGCATTACTTAAAAGTTTATTTACACTGAAAAAGTATTTGCATATTTATGTATATGCAATGATATATTACATGTATAATTACTATAGACTTAATCTTTAATAAATTGCAAGATTTTTTTATAGAAATACGACACTGAATTAAATTACTTTTTTCAGGCCCTGTAGTTCTGATGATATTCTTCATAACAGCCTTCTGTGAATCCTAAGTCCTTTTCAACTCTGTTTGACTCAGAGGTGAAGAATTCATAAAAAGGGCTACACGATGCCCTCTACAGTTGTACGTTACTATTTATGTTCTCTATCATTTATGACAAGAGAACATCTCTGCTTAGTTGTTCTCGACCATTTGGATATGGTCACTGTCATTGAACTAATAGGTAAAGCAGAATTACAATAACAACAACAAATACCCACTTAATATAAATATTCCGTGAAGGGCATTGAAGACAAAGCCAACTGGACATCCACCATTCAATTAGGAGAGTGACCGAAGTCACCGTGAAGATTTTAAAAGGTCAGGTTAAATTCTGCTTGTGCTGTCATCGACCTGCAATGCTGTGTGGTGGGACCCGGTGCCAAGTCCGTTTCAGCAAGCTCCGTTTCCTTACCGCGCTCACCGCTTCCGCTGCCACTCGTAGAGGCAAAAAAGGCAACAGAAGCAGCAGGCCCTCGCCTGAGTCTTCAAATTGCTCATCAGGCCCTGGTTTATGAGCTCTCTGCACATGTATGTTATTTATTTTTCCTCACCATGCCACCTGATTCCTCCAGTCCCGGCCCAGGAAGTATGATGGGCAGGGAGGCATGCCTTTGGCTCGCAGAGGACTGTGTTTATTACAGCTGCCCTTTGTTTTATTTTTACTGTACAAACCATGAAGTGCCATGTAATTATAAGGCTCGGTTATTTATACTCTGAGGCTAAAGAAGGTAAGGGTTAGTCCCTCTGTTTTTATATTCCTATTTTTCCTGTGGCGTTCCTGCTTTGGTAAACTCACAGATGCCAATCTGTTACTTGCCAGAACAATGATCTGCATTTTGATGTCTGATGTACAAATAACCTGTTAGGAATAACTGAAAATTTTAATATTTGAGGGATCTGAAATAATACATAGAGGTTAGCTACAGAATTTGGTGTAGAATTCACATTTGTCCTCAAAGAGAAGCAAAGCACTGGGTAAGATGCCGGCTGTAAACTTGGTGGATGATTGTGACAAATTTGAGAAATCACATGAAGAATTAGTTAAAAGCTCTGAGTAGCTGAAAAGTAAATGAATAAAATTACTCTAAACTGTGTTACATGGGCCCACTTTTTCCTCACTTATAAAAACCAAGTTTCATTTTGCATAAGATACTGCATATGTGCTTTGTATGTAATTTTTATACATGCATTTTTCTTGTTGAGCCTTTACAGCAGTGTGCGCACATTAAGCATCTCTACCCCAGCTTTGCAAACGAGAGCGATTAAATAGAGCGATTTCAGAGCGATTAAATAGCTTTTCCTCCACCTATAGCTGGTAAACAGAACCAGGATTCGAAGCCAGGTCTGGTGGATTCCAAGATCTACATACTTAACCCTTGTTATACTTTTTCCTTTTAATAAACCAAAAAGGGTTCATTAAAACATTTAAAAATTTTTTAAATCTATATTTTATATTGTGGAAAAGAGATCTGCCTGAAGCCTTCATTCTTTCTTGTTACTAATCTGAGTCCTAGTGAGGTCATGCTTCCTGAACTAAAGCTACAAACGTGTTACATGGGGTGAGAGTTCTTTAATTAAAGTAGCAGATTAGGATACAGATTCGTGATCACACAGTACAAGAATTCAAAAAGGACACTGGCACTTATTCTCACCTAGACAAAGAGCCACAGTTTGAAAACCTGTTCATATGGAAAATAACAAACTCAGTTTCTTGAATTAACTATTTTAGTGCCCATGTTGAAATGGCTCAAAAAGAATATTTTTAGAGTAACTTAGTAGTAGAGATACCTTGATACAGAAAGAATGAATTTTGCTTTATGGATCTTTCTTTTCTTTTTCTTTTTTTCTTCATCACCTATTACTGTTAGCTGCTGGTAATCATCAAAAAATTGTCTCACATTTTCAAGATTTCTTGGTATTAGGTCATTGTTACTAGATGGAAGGAAGTCAGATGCTTAGAACTTAAGTGACTTACTCAAGATGACAACAGTGAGTCATTTGCTCAGCCAAAAAGACAGCAAGGAACTTCCTGGTTATAAGTGTTGCAGCTGGTGACTCAGCGTGCCTGTCCCCACTGCTTCCGCCTCAAACCCACGGGCTTTTCGCGAAGGGCAAGTGGGCTTGTTCTTCAGTATGACCACACTGCTGCTCCCCAAGAAGACATCAGCTGGAATTGAGATTTGCTTCTATGGTCAGCACCCAACCTCACGGTCTTATGTTGAGATTAAATCAAAAAGCGAAGATTCTAGTTACTAATTTCTTTGGACAAACTTTGCCTTAAGAGTTGATTGTTCCTCGAGAACAAAGGTTTGGACCATCAGGCAGTCTACAGGCAGGCTGTAGGCGGGCATAGCGAAGGGGACAGCGTGACCCATTGTCTTCTTATTTTGAAACAGTTTATGCCCACGAGGTATCTACCTGGTGTGATGTCATAGTTCAGGGGAGGCACTGTTACCTCCGACTCACACAAGTGTCAGCGTCGTCTGGACACCAGTGACTTCTGTAAGTCGTTTCTCTTAAAATTTACTTGTCATTCTTTAGAGCTTAGAAATTAACTTTACATGTGTATTGATCATTCTTAATTATCAAGTTCATCTTTCTCTGTGTCTGCTCCGAATTCTAAACCATACACTGTACGTTTCCTGTACAGCAGTTGTCTCTATCACAGTTTGTCTCCCGAGTTTCGATTATATAAACTTGGCTTCGTTATCTTCTACTTTGACCCCATGTTTCATGAGACAAGCCGGAGATGACCCCAGCTGGGCTGGAGCAGCAGGCCTCTGTGCTGGTGTGTCTGTACAGTGGGCAGCAATAGAAAGTTTTGCCTCCCTTAGGTGTCACTTCTCACCTCACAGAACCCCGGGGCCCTCATGCATGATAGTGCCGACTCAAACCCAAGCTCTCAATGACGTGGTCTAAGTTCTGATCACGCCCTCCCTTAGGTAAGGGCGTCAGGGCGCACAGGAAGGCTTGCCCGCGGCGGACCGGACCGGACCGGAAGGCTTGCCCGCGGCGGACCGGACCGGAAGGACCGCGCCGTCCGCTGGAGTCCGCGGGTGCACTTTCGCCCCCCAGCCACGGCTCTGGCCTCCTTTGAAAGTGCTGCTGACTTTCCCTGGGCGGATGTCTGTCCGCCCGCAGCACTTACTGGAGGTGTCGCCTGGAGCGTGGAGAAGGGAGACGAAGAGCAGCGGGGAAGGCGTTAGCGGGCCCGGGTCCCGCTTTCCTCCGCGGCCCCAGGGGACACCGCATGTCCCCTGCGATCCCGCCCGGCGCCTCTTCCTGCG
>NW_006440645.1:2573541-2586176 GCF_000325575.1 Pteropus alecto | reverse complement strand
CAGCCGCGCGCTGTGCCTCAGCCTGCTCGCTCGTCCTCAAGGATTTTGCCATTACCCGAAGTGGTGGCGCACCTGTGCCTGTCTCTTTCCCCCTAGAATCCAGGCCGGCACACGAGGGCTCGGGGGTCAAGATGGCCTGCCAGCCGTTTCCATAGAACGCTAATGGAACACGGCCACCGCCGTCCGTTTGTCTTACGACAGATTTTGCACTTAGTATGGCAGAATTAAGCAGTCGTGGCAGAGACTGTATGGGACACGAAGCCTCACTATTCATTATCCAGCCCTGTGTAGGCAAAGGTGGCCTCGCATGGCTGGAATATAAGCCTCACAAGGAAAGGCCTTCGTTCGTGCCTCAGCCCCGTGCCCAGGAGGATACGGGTGCTTCGCAGAGGCCCAGGAAGTGTGTGTTGAAGAACGAGAACAGGAGAGGGTGGGTGGCTCCCCCGAGGTACCACCTTGTTCCTCCCCCTCCGAGTCAGTCTTCTGTACTCCTCATTCTTCCTCTGCTTTCCATAAACTCTGTCTTCCGATTTCTTTCTTCCATTGACCTTTTTCTTTATGTTCATCAAATGAAATTTCTGGTTGGAAGAAAAACCCTAAAAATAACTAAACAAATTTTGGAGATATGAAGGTGAAGTTAGAGAATTGGGAGGGGGAAGGAATAGTACAAATCTGTTCATTTTTTCCTTTGCCAGCCTCTATCATTGTGTTCATTTTGGAACAAAAACGATGAAGAAGAAATATTTCTTTTAATGGGTATTCAGAACTACTTACCCAGCATACTGCCTGATGCTCTCGGTTGATTTTGCTAATATTGGCATCTTTTAGCCTCCTTTCTGTAATTCCTAGTTGGAGTGTGGTTGCTGTGGAGGAATTCTCTTTCTCATTTTGTTGACTGGGCACTTTTTATTATTAATTTGTAACGTGCTTCCCCCACCTTCGGTTTTTGCTCACGAGACTTTATCCCAAACATGAACTGGTGACATACGCAGTCCTTTAGATGTCACAGCTGACGTGTGCCATAGATACTTTCCTACTAAACTGAGGCTCTTGCAGATGAGTGAGTTTTCTATGTCCACACTTAAGACAAAGGAAAACAAACAAAAACCCCTACTGGCTCTGGTAACTCCTAGCTGACTAAAAGTTCTGTGACCCTGTGGAGCCTGGAATGTACTGGCAGCAAAGAGCCTGGATTATCTATCAGAATCTTAGAGCGTGTTTTTGAAGTAGGAGGTTCAAGCTCTCATGTGTCCAAGAATAATGTCCAGTGTGAGTTATCATTGCTCCCCTGGAAGAAAATTTACAAATGCGTAAAATGTGATAAAGGTAAAAATATGTGACTCTGAAGGTACACTGGTTCGTGTGTTGTGAGTGGACGTGTCAAGTCTAACCCGCCAGCGCTGTCCGGACATGATCACTTCCTATATTTGGTTCTGATACCAGGAGACCTTCGTGGTCCCTCCGTCAGCGTGATCTGCTACTGCCTGATCATGAGTGACAGAACGCTTGGCCCTCTGCTCGTCCCCAGCTCTGACCTCGTTTGTTTGATTGAGTTCTGAGCCTCCCTCCCTCCGGGTCTCCAGCCTACATTCAGCCTCGCCTAGGCCTCTGTAACTGCTTAGTTCCGATTTTATTCGGGTCTTAGAAGTAGCGATGATGGCAGAGAAGCCTGATGACAGGTACTTGTTTCTAAATGTCTAAAAGAATCTCTAAATTTATTTCAAAATGTAAAATATGTAAATGAGAAACATTTCATCTTCAGTAATAATGGCACCCCCAAGTAATTTTGATGTAGCCTAGTTTTCTAATTACCAGGCTGGTAAAGACAGCTAAGATACTGGGAAATAAGATTAACCTACACCATGTAATGGAAATTTTTTTAACTGTTTTTTTGTTTTGTTTTGTTTTTGAGTTCCAGTAGATTGTTTTTTTATTTTTTCCTTATAAATCTCCGTCATTGGATACTCAAAAAGAGCTAAGTTTACAAAGTCTAGCAGTTTATTAAACATGCTTATCACTTCTTGGTGAAATGGAGCCTGCGTCTGAGGTGACAGAGAGGTTCACCTGAAAGAACCAGGGCGGAGGCACCGCCTCGAAACCACCGCTTCCGGTACGTGGTGGTCCCCAGAGCACGTGGCTTCCTCATCAGCGATGGGGGAGGGTCAAGTCACGTGATCTCTCTCACATAGAGTCTCGCTCTCTATTTTAGGCCTCTGGGAATGTGTGTTGTGGAAGCAGATTCACAAGCCGGAATCCCTGTGTACACTCCTGCTTCCATTTTTGATGGCTTCCTTTGAATATTCCCTTCCCAGTGAGGATAAAACGAAATGTACTTAGCGTATTCATCCTTTGTTGTTCCAAAGGCACACCCAACGATGGGTTCAGTGAGAAAATGTTCAACATTTGTAAACAATCAACCTTCCTACAGTGAAGGCCAACTCCCTGGGGACCCGGAACAGGGTGTGGCCTGGGGGAGAGCCTGGGCCGGCTCCTCCCAGAATTAGTGCTCTTGGTTGACGGGATCTTTATCTCTCTCTTTTTTTTTTTTTTTCTGTAGCAGTGTTTTATTGCTTAAGGCAAAGAGAATAGAGAATGATGATGCAACTGACTCATTGAAATATGGCTCTCAGTGTAATGACTTAAACACTGTGACTTTGTGTTAGGCTGGTCACCAAGCAGGATGATCAGGCAACTTGACTCAGTGGCAGACTGCACAGACAGTGAAGGACAGACAGCCTGCTGGACTGGGTGCCCAGACCGAGCCTGTTGCTAAAAACAACTTAGAACGTTTGTGGGGGAAAAAAATAACCATCAACCTTGATTGCATCCACAAGCTGGAGTATTCAGGCCCTGAGATAAACACAGGTGGGAGCCCAGAGGGGTGAGCAGAGTGCATCTCCCGAGGGTGTTTCCTGACCTGGATGAACTTGAGGGTTAGTTTTGTATCTTTGCTGATTTATGGGGATGGAAAACAAAGCCCAGGGCTTGCCTCGCTTGGGAGGCTGGAGAAGAGACACACCCGCCATAAAACTAGGACACCAAAGGGCTACACCCTTGTGTAAGGGTGAACCCGAAGTAAACCCAGCCAAAGTTAGTTCCCAGTGTTCTAGGAGGGTCGTAGGAGGCACTTGACGAAACCAGGGGAAGTCCTGTAGGAACCCGCCTCCTCCCAGGCCTTGGAGAGCCAGCCCCCTGCCAGAGGCCCCTGGGAGTTGGGGCGCCCGCAGGCTCTCGACCTGCTGTTGTAAAGGTGAGGACATCGCAGGACGGAGAGCTTAGGAAACTTGCTTGCGTCACAAAGCAAGAAAGTGACAGAACTGGGGATTCGAACCCAGGCCACCTGACTAGAGTCGATTTTTCAGCACTGTAGCAGAGTGCGACTGAGGGGGCGGGACCTGGAAAGCAGACGGTCGGGGGGTGGTTCCAGGTCCCACCTCTGCGTGAGGCAGACTGCGAGCCCCATGGCCGCGGGGACGTGGCTGTTTTGCTCATCACTCAGCAGCTTTTAGTGGTAGGCATCCAGTAAGTATTTGTGGGATGAGTAAAATCAGATGCATCGCTGTGTACTCAGGACGTCCTCTCCGATCTGGACTGAAGCCAGTAGGGTGCGCAAGCCAGAGCAGAAGCATTTTTAATTGTTGTTTTGAAAGGTGAAAGACAATGACCTGTAATGGACGCATGAGGATTAAAGGAATATGAAATACCAACTTAATAGATGAGCAGCCTGACCCAGAGAGGACAGCGACTCTCCTGGGGTCACACCGTCAGAAAGGGCCAGGATGCTGTGAGAATAGGCAAGCCGGGCGTGTACCCGGGTCTGAGGAAGCGGGAAACTCAGCTCCAAATTCAGCTTGTCCAAAATGTAAATATCACAAAATCTAGAAAAGCTGTCATCCTAATTTCACCATAAAGGTAAGTTATGTGTCACTTAAAAATATTGAAGTGTTGTTTGAATCACATAATGGAAGTGGTGGTGGCCCCATCCTCTTTTCTGTGCATGAGACCTCAAAAGATCTGAATCCTCCCCAAGACAGAACCAGAAACGGTGCTCGGACCCCCACCGCCTCGCCAGCCCCCTTGCTGGCGGCCACTCCATGCGTCATCTCCCCGCTTCTGCTGACTGGGGCTGTCATGCCAGGGCCCGCCTTGGTTCTGAAGGACATGCCGAAGGAGGCTGGGGCAGGGACGAGGGCTGCGGGGCTGGACCCCAGCCCACCGTCCCTGGGGGAGGCCGCACACGCCAGGCGACCCCGACTCCTCCGGCGAGTTCCTTGCCTGCGCCCTGTCCCGCCTCCCTTCTGAGTTCCCGCTTCCCTCACGTCCTCGCTGCAGCAGAGTCAGTCACGTCACGGAGTCAGCGTGGGCACGGCGACACTGAGTGACAGCGGTGATGCGTTTCTGTTGGTAGCTCCTCCTGCTGGGCCTTCTCTTCTCCTTGTTTTCTAATTCACTGCGCTCAGGGCTTTGTGGAGGGGGTGGGGGGCGTGGCAGAGGCCAGCTACCCTCCTGCCTTATGGGGGGGGTCGAGCCACTCCCACCCCGCAGGCCAGCCCCAGAGGAAGCCAGGGCCACCACGGGCCTACCCTCCCCAAAGCGCCGTGGACTTTTCTGTAAGCTTTGTTTACAGAAATTCTTGACCACAGATAACGACTCAGGGCCTGGAACCAGGGACGGGTGTGGGTTTCACGGGGCCTGAAATGTGAACATTTTGGGTCCTCCCCCCAAAGAAAGGAAGACCTAAAGTTAAAAATGTCGAGTTAGCATGGGACTTTACGAGGGCCTCCTTAAACCAAGTCCGCTGAGCTCCGTGGATCCAGTACAAACCGTATGAGTTCAGAGTCAATCCTGGGCGGGCTTCTGACTTTGGGACTGAAAGGCTTTGTTTTGTGCCATAAGCAAGTGACGAGGGAAGGGTTGCCGTCCTTGCCTTCTGTCCACACCGCTCGTGGTAGCAGCAGGGTCGGCCCACGAGCTGGGTCGGCGTCGAGGAGACAGACAGGCAGGTGTCGTGCCAGGCCGGGGCCACCGTAACGAAGCGCTGAGCAGTGGGGGCGCGGGCGAGGCGGGGCAGTCACAGGAAGCTGCAGAGACGAGTCCGTCTGTGCCTGAGACGCAGGTGACAGAGACTGTGGAGATGGCGCCGAAGGCGTCCCAAACAGACAGCCGCGGCCGCCGAGACGCAGGGGTCGGGACACACGAGGGTCTGGCACCGTAAGCCGTGTGGAG
The DNA here is from genome assembly GCF_000325575.1 of Pteropus alecto. Classification (NCBI taxonomy): domain Eukaryota; kingdom Metazoa; phylum Chordata; class Mammalia; order Chiroptera; family Pteropodidae; genus Pteropus; species Pteropus alecto. Next base: position 2,580,950 of record NW_006440645.1, on the reverse strand, counting down.
TGGGTGACTGGGGCACAGGAGAAGGGGTTACCGGGAGGATGGAGGCTGAAAGGCAGGGCAAGGTGAAAAACCTTAGCTGTGAGCCACGCGGAGCCATCAGTGCCTTAAAGCCGGGGAACGGCCACCGTGCGTCTCTGCGATGCTGCAGCAGCAGCTGCGAGAGGAGCAGACTGAAGGTCGAGGCGGCCGGACCCCGGGGCCCTGCTGCGGCTGTCTGAGCGGGCGGTCCTGGGGCCTGACCCCTCCCGAGTGCTGTGACAGCGGCTGGGCGGGCCTGGCGGACAGGGAGACGCCGCAGCAGGAGTTCACGGGAGTCGAGGCCTGGCGTGCAGAGCCAGCTTTCTCCCGAGAGAGGAAACCGAGGCCGCTGCGTGGCAGGGCCCGGCCCCGCGTAAGAGCACGGGAGGGCTCCCCTGCCAGCCTTCAGTGCCAGGGGGAGTCTGAGCACGTAGCTGAAGAGGCTCCGCAGTCTGGTTCGGCCACGTATCATGTCACCACGTGAAACGGGAACGGTCTCGGTGGTGGTCACGGGCTCGCCCGGCGGCGCCTTCGGAGAGAAGGGTGCTGACATGAAGAACGGGCAGCGGTCACGGCCGCACCGGCTCCTTCGGAAGTGGTGGGATCTGCCCCCCGTGTGCAGTGTCCCAATGCCCCGGCATCATCTCCGAAGTGCCCGTACGTGTCTTCTCTGGCTGAGAAGTCGCGAGCTGCCCCGGCTTCCTCTCTCCCCTTCCAGGCCCTGGCCCTGGCCGCTCCCCCAGGGAGGGCGCGGTGCCCCGCTCGGGGCCACGTCCAGCACGAGCTGGGCTTCTTTAGCTGGTGGTTTCATGTTCTTTGTCCCCCTCTCAAGTCAGAGCTCTGTGAAGGCAGAGCTGTCGCTCCCGTGCCTGGCTCATTGTGGACGGCCACTGAGTGGTGTCCGGAGTGGTAACTGGATGTAGGTGGCTGAGAGCTAAGGGGGAGTCAGTGAAGTCTCTGGCCGGAGTCACCACCGAGCGGCCATCGCTCCTGGTGCCCAGGACATGCTGCGATTTCCACGTGGCATCCGCGATAAGTTACTACTTCAGCAGCAGAATTGTCATTCGCTAAACTCTGTAGTGACTAAATCTGTCATGTAACGAGGAGTCTGTGAAATCGTAAGCAGTTCGAAATCTGTGTTTGCTTCCTGTCGCTTTTATTTAGAAATAAGTAGGATTTAGTTACTTTCCTGACACCAGGTCATCGATTTTTATGATCCAGCAATTGAAAGACCGGGCTCTGGAGGCAGACTGCTGGGCTTTGAGTCCTGACCCCGCCACCTACCCAGGTGGCCCCTTGGGGAGGCAGCCCGACCATTCTGTACCTTACTCGTCGTCTATAAAACACAGGTCGCGGATAACTTCCTTAGAGTGAGTGTGCGGATTATGTGACCTCACGTGGGTCATTTCGATGACTTAGCCGCTGCTGCTGTTACCGTGTGGCTCCTTCACGAGCAGTTTTGCACGGTAAAGCTGTGAGTCCCATGCTCGCTATCAGTTCAGTGTCTCCAACATGGAACTTTTAATTCCCCTGCTAAGTTTATTTCTCACCTCAGTCTTCCTCCTCTCAGTAAAACATGCTGTCCAACCCCTGGTTCAAACCATAAAAGCTAAAAATAACTGGCACACCTCCCTGTCTTTACTGCCCACGTCCAGTCCGTATCCCAGGCCGGAGAGTCTGCCTCCCCAGCAGGGCGAAAAGCCCTTTGTCCTTCCATCTGTGGCCACCGCACCCTGACGCACGTGCCTGGACTTCTGCACAGCCTCCTCACGGGCTTTCCTGCGTCACCCCTGCCCTCTCCAGTGCATCGCCCTCATTTTGGGTGCACAGGGCAGGTCAGCTAACTCAGCTAGGAGCCTTCTGCAGCTCCCACAACTCTTAGGAGGAAGTCCAGACCCCTGATTACAGCCAGCGGACCTGCAAGGGTGGGCCTGGCTTCCCCACCCCTCTCCCTCCATCCTGGTGGGACCACGTGGGCCTCCTCCTCTCCGTGAGCCCAGCGAGCCCCCTCCTGTCCGTTCTCTCCACCGTGGTGCTGTTCCCCAGCCCTTCACAAGGCTGCACGTCTTCTCCCTGGGATCTTCCTTAAAATACCAAGGGCTTAAAGGTTTTTCTGACCCCTCTTTCTAAGGCGGCCTCCTCAGTCACTCTCTCTGTCATCCACTGTCAGTGGAAAGTTAGCGTTTGCTTGTTATTTCTTGTTGTCTTTATTTCTTGCTGGAAATGGCCTCACGAGGGCAGGAACCTCAGCTGCGTTCCCATCGCCGTCACCCTTGCTCCCAGCGTAGTTCCTGGCCCAAAGCGGAAATGCAGTAAACAATTGTTGGGAGAGCTGGAAGACTGAATGGAAGCTGTCGTGGCAGAGCGGCTTGGAGACCAAGAAACCACAGTACTCTCGTTCGTCCGCTAGCAAGCGTGCGTGGAAGACCTGCTGCGCGTCACCATGTAATACATTCGCTCTTAGAATAGAAGGTGAGCAGGTCCCCGTCTCATGCCGGCTGTAGGTGAGGTGTGTGGATGCAGAGGGAAGACAGGCGGCCTGCGGGGTGAAGTGCTTTCGTGAGCGGCCTGCGAGCCGCTTCTGGAAGGATGAGCGGGCTGGCAGGCCAGGAAGGAGAGGGCGTTTAGACAGAGGGAGGAGCAGCACCGACATAAGGAAGGGAACACGGACGGCCGAGTGTGGACGTGGGTTACTGACCATTAATAATGGGTAAATGGTCAGGAATGGATTACTAATAGCAGTGACTAGAGTTGGAAGGATAGTAATTGCTTGATGAGGCAGAGCTGAGTTTTCAGGAAGAAGGAAAAACGTTTTGAAGACTCGTTCAACAATAACATTTGAGTTTTAGAAATATCATTATGACGCTGTGTCACTAGTTTGAGTGCCGGGTGACGGGCGCACGAGCAGCCAGCGACAGCAGAGTGCTCTTGCGCCGAATGCAGATGCGGCTGCGTCCTCGTCTGTCTGTCTCCTCTCCGTAAAGAGGGAGCTCTGACCAGACAGCCTCTACGAGCCCTCTCAGCGTAATGACCCCTCAGGGCCCGTAGATTGTTGTCCATTTACCTTTCTGGTTTCCCAGGCATGGAAAGGCCAGGCCATCTGCGTATTTTTTATCATGTACATGTAGATACACGTATGTAGAATGGATTATGGGGCGGGAAGGCCCAGATTCAGATCCCAGATCTGCCTCTTCCAGTGGTATCTCTGTCGGTTCTTTACGCATCCCATGGCTCAGTTTCTTCACCTGTAAAATGGGGGCGTTAACAGAACTCACTGCAGAAGTTTACGGAGATTGAGTGACACAGTAGAGTTGGAGTGTTGAGCACAGGAGTCGGCGCCGTGTGAGTGTCTGTGAAGAGTGGTTATCATCAGTGCCATCGTCACCAGGATCGTCACTCTTTTCTGCCTCGTAGAGCGCTTAGCACCTGAAAAACACTGAATACATCTCCGAAGAGCGACCGGCCGAATGAGAAAGAAGATGGCAGTTCAGGTCAAGTATGCCAACTAAATCTCCGCTTGAGTGTTTTCCGTGCTTATTTGACTAAGATTTTCCTTAATTCTGTGAAAATAGGCAACAGCCACGTCCCCGGTGCACATCTTCGGCGTGCCATGTTTACGGAGCTTCGCTTGAGTGACATACGTGGTGCACTCAGAGCAGATCAGAAGCATATGTGGCAGAAAGGCCCGGTTTCCGTGGCATTCTTCCTAATTTTTTTCCTATTTTTGAAAAATCCAGGACGAATTTTGGGGAATTTCCGTTTGTCGTAACTTTGCACACACCATCCTGTGGAAGGACTGTCGCGTCATCCTTGAGCTTGCCCTCCACGCGGGCATCGCAGACAGGCTGGCGATTTCCAGACTCCAGCGCGGCTTTGGTCAAACGAGCCGCTGCCGGAGCTTTTCCCCTTCGCTCTTTTAGGAGCACACGCTGCACGTCTCCCATCACGTGTCCTCCTCCAGGTCACGTTTTTCCATCTGGGGAGGATTTCGGAATGGAGATGATGATATAATGCCACGTAAAACTATCCTGTCAGTTGCCAGTGACGTCACTCCTGTCCGTGGTCGCTCCCGTGCCTGGCTCATTGTGGACGGCCACCGAGTGGTGTCCGGAGTGTTAACTGGATGTCGGTGGCTGAGAGCTAAGGGGGAGTCACCACCGAGCGGCCATTGCTCCTGGCGCCCAGGACATGCTGCGATTTCCAGTGACGTCACTCCTGTCTGCGAACCGGGCAGCGGGGAGGGATGGCGGCGCGGGCTGTCCGGGACAGCACGGCACCGGCTCGGGGCTCCGCACACCACGCGTCTTACGAGCGTAGAACGGAGTCGACAGTACAGCAGCGTCAGTGCTCGGAATGACGGCAAGCAGGGCGGGTGACGTGGCCCCCTCAGACCCAGCCCGCGGGGCCCGGCGCTCTGCGGGGCGCGCAGCTCGGCCGGGGAGAGACCTGGGGTGGGGGCGGCTTCCTAAATCCCCCCGCCTTTCAGGGCACGGCCTCCGCGTCCCCTCCTCCTAATAGTCCGTGAGTTTTGAAAAGCTACCAAAGATATTTCTATGTTAATTCTTAATCTTTTAAAACTAATTGTTGGTACCAGAGTATTTTCGTGGCATACTTCATTTTAAATACTCTGACATCGACGCGATTGAGCAAAGGATGAAGCCTTAGGGTGTGCTGCAGAAAAGAAGCTAACCCAGTTTCTGCGATGGCGCCACTCCACCTGCCAAGTGAAAGTTAAAGAAAAGACCGACCGTCACTCCCGTCAACCAGAAAATCGGTGTCTCGAAGATTGTGACCACATCGGCGGCGGGAACGGACGGCCTGGAGAGAGGCCGGGTCCCCCTGGTGCTCATTCAGCCACCGTCATCTTCCCAGAAGTGAGGGAGGCGGGGCTGCTCGGGCCTCTGGGCCTCTCTGTTGAAAGGGTTACAGAGGGAGCTGGCAGCCGCGGTGTGTGCTCGGGGTGGTGGCCTGGACGCACAGTGACAGGCACGGGGTGAGCGGGCAGGGCCCCTCGGGGATGTTCTGGTGGTGACTGACTGACTGCACAGTGCCCTAGGAGGGGCGTTATGCCGGCCTGTCCGCGTGGGGAGACGGGCAGCCCTCCGTGTCCTATCTCCATGTCCTGCTCTTCCTTTCCAACACTGGAGGAATTTTCCTCATTTTGTTGTGCTATTTATAATGTGAGTTACAGACAAGGCATATTCAATCTACATTATTTACATTGTCTTTATCACTTTCTTAAGTTTATCCATTCACCAGCTGGTCACTTGGTTTTTTTTTTTTTGTACCGTTCTAACACTTTAAGGGCTTAAAAAAAATCGTTTTCATGACGTGTGGAAATTACATGAAATTCCAGTTGCAGCGTGCATAAGTAATGCTCATCCGGCCGCACTCGCTCAAGCCACGGCCGCTTGTGCAGAGTCGTGTTGAAGCCACGCGCTGAGTGTGACGTGTTCACACCTGCCCTTTGCAGAGCGTCCGTTCCCTGTGGGAGGGACCAGTGCTCCCAGGTCCTCGTCGCATTGTCGGGCATGATGCAGAGCTGCCTGGGGCATCCCTGCATCGTGCCGTCCCCTCTGCCCGGATCGGCCCTGCTCTCGGCTGCCCTCGCCCCTGCTAGCCCCCTGCCCAGCCCCTGAGACGCGCCTCTGCCGCAGACCCTCCGGAAAGGCTTGGGCGAGGACCCCCACCCGCACACCTGCCCTCCACTTACTCAGGGGTGGGTTTCCTGGGCTGCTCGCGTAACACTGTGCGTAATGCTGTCGTTACTCTCGTCTCCCTCAGATCTGTCGGTTCCGGGGAACGGAGCCCACGTCTTATTCACCCACGCGCCCTTGGCATCCGCCGTTGTCATGGCACCGAGCGGGAAACTGATAAAGACTGCTGGCTGACTGGCCGACGACGCAGCCGTCTGCCCGACGTTGGTTCCTGCAGCTGCCAGCATAGGGCTTTATGCACCCTCGTCGAGAGTGGTGCATTTCGGAAGAAGTCCTAGGCCTCCATTGATGGGGACAAGTGGTGCATCTCAGAAGTCCTAGGCCTCCACTGATGGGGACACGCCGTCCCCTTCCCAGGGCTTTATTCTTAAACTCTGCACAGTCTGTGTCCGTAGACTGTGGCGAGCCATGGACATTATTAACTTTCCACTTGGGGAGAAGGGTTGAGTTTGCTGTCACTTTAAACCAATTCTGGGTATGTTCGTTGTACCAAGAGAGAAGTTAGGGCAGAAACAGAAATATCATTCGATATTATTAAACCTGCCACCACCACCCGTGCTGATAAAATTTAAGGTTTCCTCTTAGAAAAATTAAAAATCAGGATGGCAGTGCCTGCTCCCATCAATGCTGATGTCTTCATGAAAGCTCATTTTTCTTACCTTAAAATCAAATCTTGTCATCGATCACTTCAAATAATAATAACTTGGGGAAAATGCTAAGTCGAATGATTTCGTAAAGTGAAATCAGTGCACATGGAAATATTTGTGCCATAAACGTCAGTGCCTTCATGGTAGTAAAAGTATTTGTTTAATGCTTATAGCTAAAATTCACCCGTCCCCCGCTTTTTTTTTTTATCTTGGAATGGCCCTCATTCAGTGTGCTTTGTTTTATGAATGATTTTATAGTAAGGTAATAGTGAAATGAAAATGTGTCACAAATTTTTTTGCAACTTCTACAGGCAAAATATCTATATGATTTGTTAATACCTCTGATTTCTTTTCTACATGATAGCATTTTAAATAGACCTTGAACAATGAATTCTTATTTCTTGCTCAGTGTCTTCCTTTCTATGGAAAATGAGAAATCCAGATACTTTGCTTATCCAAACATACTGTGGAAGAACCAGTTGGGTCTTTTTGGAGACACACGATGTTCAGACACGGCCACCGGAGAACTCTGCAGGGCGGGACTCTGCCCTCGTTTGAGTGACTTTGTCAAGTTCATGCTGGACATGGGGCTTGACTTAGCTGAGCACTGAACTTTGTGTTATCACAAAATCAGGGTTCTGTTTCCTCTTCCCAGCCCTCTAGTAAATACCAACTTCAATAAATTATAGGCATTCTTGTGTTGCTAATAACCAGAATTGTAGTTACTATAGACAGAAACCAGAGAGGTCATCTGAATTCAAGGACAGAGACATTTTTAACTAGCATAAAGGTCTAAATAATACCAAGTTATGGAAACATATGTAATCTCCTCCCTTTTAAAAATATTTTCTTTCTTTGTCCTACAAACTGGCCTGGAAGAAAGCCGTGGCATGAAAAACATGTTGCTCAACAGGAAAAACCTCCGGGCCAGCCTCTGGAAATGAGGCTTCTCCTGACAGGTCAGGGGTCAGCGCAAGGTGCTCCTTTCTGTAGGAGCCGGGCAGCCATAGCCTTCTCGGGTTTAAGA
>NW_006440645.1:2570083-2573501 GCF_000325575.1 Pteropus alecto | reverse complement strand
AAGGGAGGGGGGCCCGCTGTGAGGTCTCCATGCCCCAGGCCCTGCGCTGGCTCCGGGGAAGAGGACACTACCTCCCTCTCAGTGGGTTCTGCAATTTATAGCCCACCAGCAGGGGAATCCCTCTGAGAAAGGGGGCTTTTGTACAGCATCAGCATCTTGAGACAGTGCAGAGCCACTGTCCCTTCTGTCATCTTAATCTTTCAGACAGACCTCATTTTTGAAATGTGTTTCCAAGTGCCGGCCCATTAAAAAACATTTGTTATCAGAACGCCCCCCAAACAGCCATTTTATTCAGAATTTCCCTCCAAAAAAGTGTCAAGAAGCTGTGCTGCGCGATACCAGTTGACTAAGGAGCTCGCGTTCCAGCTGATAGTTTTAATATTATGTAAGAGCCGAAGTCATTTTTTAAAACGTTTTACTTAAGTGTGCTTTATTACAAGAAAGGCGCTTGTCTAACCAAGGTCAGTCTGGGGCCACCCCGAGAGGGGCTAGTAGTTGGAATTACTGGGGTGACGGACCTGGTAGATCCCAAGTGGTTTCATGATATCAAGTCATATTACTGAAGGCTGTGTTTGTGTGTAGGACTGAATTTCAATATACTATAGAGGAAAGAATTAATAAAGGATATTAAAAAATGTTCGGATCCCACACTTCTTAATCTACATGTGAATTGATCATATTCCCAGTTGTTTTTAAAATTTTTTAAATGTTATGGTTAAAATGTTGCCAATGAACATGAAATTCTTTTGATGTGTCTAGAAGCTGATATTATAGAAACTAAAATTTAAAAATAAGTAGTAGATAAGATTAACTCTCTTTGGGGCGAAGACTTAATTCAAAACAATTTTTATAAGGAAGAAAGAAAAGTCTCTTTAAGTTGATTTTCAGGTTACTTTTTATTAGTAACATAATTTTGAATTTCAGTATGCAGCTTTTAAATACAGTCATTTGGGATAAATATAGGTGGAAATGTCAATGTAATTAGCAGAAAACAGTCTTTTTCTAATGGAAAAGTGTGCACAGTATAGATAGTTCTACTTTAGAAATCAAATGTGAAAATCCGCTTTCTCTCAAAAAGCAAACATTTCTATAGTGCCTCTCTAATGATAATAACGAGCTTCTGTGATATCGTAATTTATCCCTAAAGTTTCGATTCTTTAATACACATATATGCGTGTGCCCTAATAGGACAGCCCTTTCCAATGAGGCTTATGGTGCCCAAACAACAGAAACATGTTCAGAGGTAAATGAACGGAATCTGTGCATTTATAAAACTCACAACACTAGACAAAATTTAAATCGTCTTAATAACGAACGCTTCACACATATGCAATAAGATATTTAAACTCGAGATGGAGGAAAGGTGCCGAATTAGTGTTCCTATGACTGGCATACTGTACTTTTAGAGAACGCTTTTTAACTCTTCCAGTGTGATTGCTACTAGCCGAAAGGTCTTACAACAAAAGTGGCCTGTGTTTACAAGCACAGCCCCTCTCTGAAAGGGCTGTTCTTATCCGACAGTTACCTAGGTGAGCATCGGACGGGCACCAGAGCTCAGCACACCAATCCAGCTTCACTTCCCTTCAAGCAAACCGGGCACACGCACCCGCAGTGCATGCGTGATGATTTGACGATGGCACTTTTGCTTTTCAGAATTATATCTGCAAAGAATGACTTCTCAAAACATGGATTTCTAATAAACATATGAGACGTTCACTTCCTTGTGAGTGTAAAATGTACAACTTTCCCGCCTTCGACTGTCTTTTTCTCGGTGCCTAGAGTACATCCAGATAGCTTAATAATGTAAATGGTAATTTCGACCTAGTGCATGCAGAGGGAGATAGCTGTCTTACAGTAATAATAATTAAGTTTAAAACGTCGGCTTCTTTCTATTTTGAATCTAGTGAACATTTCAGTGAATAGTGTAGTGATATAAACGTTTGGAATTGGAATATCAAATCCTAGGACTTAATGCCAGCATTTATAAAAGAAAGCAACAAGGTGTGATCTGATCTCATCAGGCAAAATCTTTTCTGCTAAATCACCTGCATCTTAAAACATAACATCTAAAGTAACATCTAAAGTAACTAAAGTTTGAAGCAAATAGGCATTTCATGTGAGGGATTCCCAAAAATTTGCTGACAGATTAATCAATATACCATAGAAGGTTCCATAGACACTCTTAGGAGTCAATAATTACATCTTATAATTTCAGAATTAACACTATATCAATTTAAGATAATTTAATATAACTTATAGAAAGTATTCATCTTTTCTCTATAACCAAACAAATTAGTATCTGGTTGAGTCCATCAGTAATAGGACTTGGGATTTCAAATTTGTATTCTTTCACTTCCAAGATAAGGGATCACTTGTATCCTGGAAATTTGTTTGTTTGTTTGTTTTATTCTATAAAACACATCATAATAAGTTCAAGAGTTAAAAAGTAAAACAAAGCAAAATAGTCACTTTTAAAAACTTAATAAAGTTTTGACTACTCAAAGTGTTGTGTTTTTTTTTTATTTTAAAATAGTCTCAGTACTTGCTTATGATGTAAAATAATTTGGATTTCTTCGTATTGAATACTTTGCGGGTGTGGCAGCGAGGAGCAGGTGTGTGACTGACTGTCATGCTAACCAGGCACAGGTCATGGAACTGACCGAGCAGCTGCCTGGCTGCCTTTGAACTGCCTAGTGGTGACGCTAAGGAAATGCCACTTGCCGCGTAGGCCCCTGTGGCATGTTTTCTATAACTAGATGGCCATGCCCTTCAGCTGCACGATAACACATCCATCTTCCACTTCCTTAAATCCATCAGCCATTTGTTAATTCACGTCAACCCTCATTCCACGTAACACGTAGCACAAAACACCCAACAGTTCCTTTTAGACCTTTAATAAGACACGTAGTGACACCAGTGACCTAACCCACTGCAAAACTTAATCTGATACTTATATGATGAGCAACAAAGATGAGTAAGGCATCGCAGGTCGCCCCACTCGTGAGAGGATCCCAGAGCGTCAGCGTTGTTAGGGCTCCGAGATTGCGTGATCTGGTCTGCCCACCTGACGGGTGAGGACGGCTGAACCCGCGTCTGTCCTGTCTCAGGCCACTTGCTTAGCGTGGACGAAAAACGAGTCCTACACCTAAATCTTTCTGTTCCCCACACATGACACCATCTACCTCAAGCCCTCTGAAAGGTATCATCTCGCTCAGATGTTCCTTCCTTTGTGAGCATGCCTGCGTTTCAACTGTAAAACCTCTGAAGTTTATTACATTTTCAAATGTTTCTGAGAAACGCTTAAAAGAACACCACGGAAACGTGTTTTCTATGTAATTGTCACTCACTGGCAGGCTCCCAGTGCAACGCCTCCCGCGCTGTGCTCCTCGCTGACCCTGTGATGGCGGTGAGCACACGA
>NW_006440645.1:2549690-2570023 GCF_000325575.1 Pteropus alecto | reverse complement strand
TGCCTGGGACAAGACGCATGGAAGAAAATACTGAATTTCACTTGAACTGAGTAGGATTTGGTTGCCTAGATGACCCCATATTCATAGAATAAACGGAATTAAGATCGTGCATTAGATATAAGTGCCAGCGCAGTGGTGCAGAAAAAGAATTTTTTCTTCAAAGGAACCGTGCGCATCAGCAGACAAGGAAACGATTTGCACTCGCATGTACGTGTGTACACACACTCAGATAAATGACTTCTGAGAACAAGCCGAGAGCAAGAGTGAATCTGACTCTACGGAAAAAGAACTCTGCAAGGGGACGTTTTTAAAAAGTTCTTGTTACAGGCGGCACGCGGTCGGTTCCGACTTTCATGTTTGGCGTCTCCATCCCCGTGGGTGTGGGTTGGAGCTGCCGTCGGCCCCTGACACCCCGCAGTCGGACCTGGTCTCCAGGGCTGCGGCTTCGCGGTCGTTTCGGGCGGGCTGCCAGGAGCACGCGCGTGGCCAGCGGGAGCCGCCCTGGGAGCTGCTGAGCGCGCTGTCCTCTTGCCCTGCGCACGGGCCCTCGCTGGCCTGCCGGGCCTGCGGGACCCAGGGCCGCCTGTCATCCCGGCCCTCCGAGGGCCCCGGCAGCACCTTCCTCCGAGCGGCCGAGACCACGGTCGCCACGATGGAGTCCTGGATGCTTCTGGGTCTAAGCACGTCGTCCGCTGGAGAACGGGGCCACTTCGCAGCTGCCTCCCGCGGGGTCGGGCTCTGGGTCGCCCTCTGGGGCCCGCCCGTCGGCCAGGCAGGCCAAGGTGCCCACGGCGATGCTGCAGAGGCAGGGGCTGGGACTGGCCTTCCAGGAAGAGACAGGGGGCGCCCCCTCTCCTAGAAACACGGAAAGCGTTAGTGCGCCTCGCTCGCTGCGGTTCGTGCTGACGGAACCGGCCCTGGTGCCGGCCCCAGCACCGCAGAACCGACCCCAGGGCTGATCGTAAGGCCAAGACGCCCCCCGCCCGGGACTCACCTCACTCAGGGGCCGCGGGGCCGGTCATCCCCGGCCCTCTGCCCGCCACACAGCCGCATCTGCATGCTGAGCTCGCCCGAGTCCCCTTTGCCTGGTGCGAAGTCAGCAAAATGTATTTACAGCCCCAGAAAGAGGCCGCGGCCTCCTTGGCTTTTCCCATCTCCTAGTGACTTTGAACCTGTCCTCCCACTGTGGTCCACCAACTACCGCGAAACACGAGCCGAAGCTCCTGAGCTGCGTTTGCCCTACCAGCCTGGCGGCGGGGCGCCTGCCTCCTCGAAGTCTGCGTTCGCTGGGGACGATCGCACGGGGCTTTGTTTCCTGAGGGCGGCGTGCGGCCCATGTCCCCGAGGGCAACGCTTCGCCACGACTTCATCTGCATTTTCCTCCCTTTTCTCTGTGTGACATTCCTTGTCTCTCTGAGAATCCGTCCCTGAAACACCCACCGTGGAAGCGAAGCGAACTGCTCGGCTGTGTCCACGCAGAGATCTGCTCTATCGAAAGCTCCTGCAGTCTCCCCTTTGGCCCCTCCCGTACCCCTCACGCACCCCATCTGCGTGATTCCCTCGGAGTCACGCCCCTGGCACCCAGGGGAGGTGAGTGACTGAAAGTATCACAGCATCGTTCCTGGAACAGAGAGCAGTGCCATGCTTAAGGGTGTCCAGCTTCCCCGAACGATTTCAGCAGTTTTTCTTTCGTAATGGAGTTCTTAAATTTAAAGTGATCAGCAAACTGGGATTTGACAAAAGATCTCTATTCAGTTGTTTTTTCTGCTTTTTTCTATTAGGCACAGAAAAAAAATAAGGTAGATGGCTCATTTTTGGCTCACATATTAAGGGGGTCAACACACCGAGTCTTGCTTCTCTCTCTTTAATCACTAAGACGTTAGTAACAACGGTCGAATCCTGGCAGAAACTTGTTTGCATTCTCTCCTCATCCTCATCCGGATCTAATGATAAGTCCTCCTCACTCTCTCGTCAGGGAGGGGAGACGCCTGATTTTAGTCTCCGTCCAAGGGCTCGGTTCCTCTTTCACATTATTTATGTGTTGGCTTCATCCATTTAACAAAAAAGTTTTATTGGGGGCCTGCTGCTCCCAGGCATTCTGCTGCGAGCCTGGGAATGCAGAAGAGATTCGGGGAGGCCCTGGCTCGTGGGCAGTGTCCCGCTCTGGCTGCGTAGCACCCAGGGCGTCAGTCATGGGTCGGCAAGGGCAGACGGCCTTCGCCCGTCCCGACAGGGCCAGGAGGGAGTTCCCACACGGAGGGAAGTCGTCGCACTCGGTGTGACTAAGAGCAGGTCAGCTCTTGTCTCCCGCAGTGTCTGCTCTGCCTCCCTTCCCTCCTTACCTCTGGGAGAGAGAACAACATTGGTCTACAGCAGCCGTCCGGGCCTTCGCGGCCCCAGGGACAGGTGCTCCTGTGAGAATCGAATGCCTGAGGATCTGAGGCGGAGCCGAGGCGGTGACCGGTGACGCAGGCTGGGGGAGCGGCTGCAAATGCAGATGAAGCTTCGCTGGCTCACTAGCTCGCCCACCGCTCCCCTCCTGCTGTGCGGCCCGGTTCCTAACAGGCCACGGACCGGTACCTGTCCATGGCCCGAGGGTTGGGGACCCCCGGTCTACAGAGTCCTGGGACGGCCTCATCACACAGAGCTCCCCAGGGGCCTGCTTTAATAGGGTCTTTAGAACAATAGAGAGTTGGAGGGATGAGGATAAAGGGATCCAAGACTCTACAGACATCTCGGAGAGGCGCCCGAGTCTGCGTCCAGGTGACCAACGTCACTGGCTAATAACGGGAAAGACAGAATCGTCGGCCTGTTTGGAAGTATTAAGTGCCACAGGAACCCATACTCCCCAGTGACTGGACATCCGTGGATGCTGGGCAAAAGAGAACATCTCGTCTTCTGGTCTTTCTCCCACCTACTTAGTTTCAGAATCTTCAGAAGAATGGAAACTTAACAGAAATTAGGAAATTTAAAACATTGCTGAATGACGTCCTGGTGACAAGGAGATCGGAGATCTTTTTCAGCTACGGTGCAAACATTCATTGAACATGCGGGGAAAAGGAGAACTTTGAAGTACCATGTTTAAAAAGGAAGCCAAGGCTTTATGAAGACAAATTTAAAATAGCTTTCAACTTAAAAATACTCTCGTAGAGAATACACCTGTGCCAACGGTAGCAGCCGCCCCATAGTAAAGGAAGAGGCGGCTGCCTCTGAGCAAAGTGCCCCCTTCTGAAAGCTGCTCCGCCTGCCACGTACATACCTCCCTGTCCTTCAGGTGCTAACAATAGAAGATGAAATTGCAGTGATCCTAGGTCAGACTCGCAACTGTGGTGCAAATAGAAAGGTCTCAGGTCACGCTGTTGTTTCTCTTTGTGCCCAAAATACTTCCGGTCTCTCGTCTCTGCCTGCACCCAAACCCCTAATTTTAACGTTTTTCCCCAAAGTGACTTAAGTGTCTTGTTCCTGGGTGTCATTTCCTTCTGTGGGTCTCTGTACCAAGGCTCGAGCTGGCTGAATTAAGCCATGTGATATACCCAGAGCCACAAATGACCAGAGGGACCTGAAAATAACAGAGGTGTTTCTTCCGTTTTGGAGTTGGCATGTCTGACGGCAGGATCCTAGGACAGCAGGGGCTGGAACCAGGGGTTGTATAATTACCGAAAGAGTTCCTGTTTTTATACGAGAGCCCTTAGCTCTGACCCGTGTGTCAAACTGGCACTGCGGGCGATGTGTCGTCCAACTGATTCTTGCTTTTTTGTCTCCTACTCTTTACGTTTTTTTTTTTTTAATGAAGTTTCTCCACTGCCGCTGGGTGAATACTTGGCAGTATTCCTGTGCCATTCTCAGGAATGACCTTCCGTTTAGGAATAGTCTCTGGTCACCTTAAGTTACCCACACCAGCCGACTTCAAAATAGAAGATCCCACCCCTTGCGATAACAAGCTCCACAGGCCCTGCCTTCAGCTCAGCTCAGCTCAGCTCGGAGTTGGGAGGCCCTTTCTCAGCTTCACATGAACCGCCTTTTTATGTCAATTAAATGTCGAATCATCCACTTAGCTTGCTGATGAAGCACAGCTTAGTTGTCTTCCCTAAACTGTCTGGTAGCCAGTTTAACTGGCCGGAAACTCCTGACGTTTAAGTCTGAGGTTCACTCAGGACAGTGACTTCTGAAGAAATGCGCATCACCCCGAAGCCAGAGAAGTTCAACGTGGTATGTTCTGAAGTTCAAACTACTTCATACCATAAACCTTGAAAGCTAGAAAGCTCTCTTGATGGGAATCCCGCTTACCTCCGAATCACAGAGAAAGCGTCTCCAACTGACCGATGATTTCAACCCCTCCCGCTGCTTTCTCTCTTAAACACCCCTCAGTAAATATTCAGCACAGACACGTACTTTACCATAAACGGATTCCAACAAAAGCAAACGCAAGTCAACAGCATTACTTTTGCCTTTTCAGTCACCGGAATTTCTAAAAAGTAGGGCTCCATGGCGAAGAGAGGAAGGCGCTGGGCGCTCCCCAGTTTCCCGTTCGCTCAGGTCGGACCTTTGCAGCCGCTGTCACTGCCCCCGTCTTACGCCACACCTGTTCGGTCACACGCCCGCCGCGGGCCACCGCACCGAGCTACCGGTCTCCCGCCTGGCTTCCCCGGTCCCTCCACATGGCGGCCCAAACCGTCTGCTAGAACCCGAGTCAGGTTATGTCGCTCAGTCCTCTGTTTAAAAGCCTCTCGTGGCGTCCCATTTTGAGAAAGGACAACCACAGTCTCTTTCACTGACCCTCCGAAGTCTGCTGCCCGCCCCCCTCTCGTTTCATCACCTGCCCTCGCCCCCTCTGACCCAGCCTCGCTGGCCTCCCTGCTCCCCTGAGGCCTCGGCAGGCAGCCTCGCCCCGCTGGGTTTTCACACGCGCCCACCTTCTCCTGGGGCACAGTCTCCAGACGTGGGCCTGTGCCTGCTGCGTCCCGTCCACGCCTTGCCACCTGTCACCTGGTCGCTCTGCGGCTACTCTCGCTCGCTCCCCGGCCTTATTTCCCCTCTGAGGCGTTCGCGCATCTCACGTAACGTTTCGTATAGTTATTGTGTTTATCTGCTGCTCCTCATTGGAATTTAGCTCTGTCCAAGAGTGAGGGTCACTGTTTTAGTCATTAAAACCTCCTTAGGCCTAGGACAGCCTGGCAAGTAGATCCTTAGTATTTGCTGAATGAATGAATGACCATTTCTGTAGCAGACTGCCATAATCAGGAGACTCGGTCAGCTTCACCCAGATTGTCTCACGTGTTGGTCACGTGTGGTGGGGCCCTCACACAAATAGTCCTCCCACCACCCCCAGTATACACACACCAACGTGCACACCCACCCGCACCTGGCAAGACAAGTAGGATTCATCAGTATTTACGGACAAATCAATGCGGCTAAACAGGCATGAGATTTTAGTGTGCAAATGAATGATTCGCATTCAGGTCAGTGAAGTGTGAGGAGTTTGATTCCGCAAATGAGAAACATCTTAGAAAATTATGCACGAATCCTAAGAGGAGCCTAAAATTTGTTTGCAAGATTTAAAAATTAAAACATCAGAAGAAGAGAGGAGGAGGAAGGAGGAAGAGGAAAAAGGAAGAAGAAGAAGAAAGAAAGAAAATGAAATTTGGGATCAGTTAGAGAAGCAGCAGCCGCAGAGCCTTTGCCGCTGGCGACTCGTGAGCCGCTGGGGTCGCGGGGACTGGCGTGCGCGCAAACCGACCCGCAGGCCCCGCGGGCTCGCGCGCGCCCCCAGTTCTCCGGACGGGGAGCCGGTCAGCCCCGGAAGAAGTTTCTCCATCCACGTAGGGAATCCCTCCATCTCGCTGTCTAGGAGAAACGCCTCCACGAGGTGACTCAGATACAGTCAAGCCTGAAGTCGGGGGCCCAGGAGAATTTTCAGGTCATTTTTTGTTGTAGTCCGTTAATAAAACGGTTCGTAGCTCATCCTTCTTAAAGCGAACCTCAACTCTCCTCCCCCGGAGTGGGGTTCCGAGGGGCTCCGTTTCAGTGCTGTCTCATCTGAAAAACGGAGGCCCCTCGCCTGAGACGGAGACGGATGCCCAGGCCTCGGAGGTCGTGTCACGGAGCAGAGGAGGGGCCCGCGAGTGGGGTGACCCCTCGGGCCTGGCGCGGAGAGGTGCCGTCTTGGGTCTGGGGCCTCCCACCCCGCTCTGCCGCTGGCCGTGCCTCGTAACCCGTCTCACATTTTCGGCTCTCAAACGGCCCACTCTTTAAGTCCCGTTTTGTGTTTGCAGGAAACCCCACTGCGAGGTTCGCTGGACAGAACGCGAACCCGGATGCCACACTGACCCGGGGCCCCGCCGGGCCTCCTGTCCCCCACCCGACCCAGCCTCTCCCAGCCGTCCTTTCCGTGGCTGTAAAATGGTGACAGGGATGGCTGTCCCTTCGGGATTGCGGTGGAGACGGTGCCTGGATAGATCACGCCCCCAGCTCGGCACATGGCGGTCATTCTTGCTGCTGTGAGAAGAGTCCGTGAGGCCTTACAAGGCGGCCGAGACCTGGCAGAACCTTCCGTTCGAGAGGCGAGTGCACAGGCGGCTGCCCGCCCCGGATAAAAATAGGAGGAGCCTCGCCTTTGCGGGGGCTGGAGCGCTGCACCCTCGTCCTTCTGTGCCAGCCACGACACGCAGACCCCGGGGCCGCCCGCAGCGCCCCGCAGCGCCCCGCCCCGCGGGCCCCGTCGTCAAAGAGTCAACGTCGCCGCGTTCACGCGAGGCCAGGCCAGGAGTCCTCACCTGCGCGGAGGATGACAGTGCCTAAAATGTGCAGTTTCTGCGACTTTCTTCTGTTAGCTCATGAATCCTCCCAACAACCCTACAATCCCCGTCTTGTAAATAAGGAAACCGAGGCATAGAAATGAAGTAATTTACCTTAGGTCACACAGCTCGAATGTGTTTATATAAGGAAATTGAAGAATTAAAGCCATAGATGATAACATTTTATCTGAATAATGTATTTTAAGGCATCAGATCTATTAGCAGAAAGAAACGGCTACAGCAGCAATTTTTACCCACTCTCCCTTTATCCCCAGAGAGGAAGTATGTCACTCTAAAAAGTGTAACCTATAAAAATACTCCTATCCACAGAGACTGTGCTCTAGTTAAATAGCTGGGACTGCCCTTACAATTTTTTGTAATTTTTGGAGAAAAGCCTTAAGTATATATTTTATGACAGTACTTTAATCGGTTTGAGCATAAAAATAAAATCTTCTAAACACATTTCAAAATATTTTCTCTCCCTCAAAAGTTTTAAACGGTAAAAGTCATATAGATTTTCACCATAAAAAAAAAAAAGAATAATATCAAAAGTCCAAATTTCATCAGTTTCTATAGAGGGGGAAAAAAGTCATTTCACAATATACAAAGGATGTTGATCGCGTATGAAATAACTTTTTGACCTTGTGTCAAGCACTTAATAAAGGAGAGTCATCATTATTAGCATAGAACTAGTACTCTATGTACCTTATTAGAATGATAATTATGATAAATTATAAAACCCACTTAAAATATCTTTACCTGTGTGAAGACAGCTTCCACTCTCCATAATATCCTAAAGACCTTTCCCAAAGCAAATGCAGGCAGCCTTCTCCTCCCTCGTCCACAAAAAGAAAAGTCACTGTGAACATGCACTTATCCCTAGAACAATAGTGGGGATAAGAAAGATGGAGTTTTATAAATTACGTGCCTGCTATTTGTGGACGGAAAAGTGTGCCGTGATGAATCGCGCATCCCTCCCTGGGTGGCCGTGGCGGGTGGTCACGCCAGGCCTGTGACTGCTTTGCCGAAAGGTTGTAAGCGGCCCTGGGCCTTGTTCTGGTGCATGTAGGTGAACACACCTGTGAAGAGCCAGAAGCGACGCCCCTCGAAGGCGTGACCACGTGACCCTGTCGCCTAGCCTGTGCTCAGGTCCCTCGGGGCTGTCTCCTGCCTCCTGTCTTTCTTCTCTTCCCTCCTTAACTTCAAACGCATAAAAGGAACTGTAAAACGGACCTTCTCAGGAGCATTCGAGATCTTGCTCCCCGGCCCCTGCCATCAGTTCTGGCTCAAATGAAGTCTTATAAAATTTCTCTACAGGTTTGGACGTTTCTGACGTGGACGTGGGAAGTAGACCTGATGTCTCTGAAGCAAATTTCCCAGGTAGGAACGCTTTCGCTTTCCCCGAGGACCCTTTATCAGTTAAGATTCTAAGAACAAGAATTCTTAAGCGTGTGTCGTCTGACAACCTCGTTGGGTCCTTCGCATGATACCATTCTCCATATTTCCCCCTGGTGTGTTTTTGGGCAAGCTTTCTGTCACAAACTCCTAATTACGTTTAAAATCGATGAGCCAGAGACAAGGCCACAACCATACAACACGTGACAATACTACTTCACAAGGATGCAGAGAATACAGTCTGAGGAAAATGACTTCTTTGATCTTTGTAACTGTTTTCCCACCCATTACGTTTTTAAGCTAATTAAATAGATCCCTTGATTCATATCTTGAGCCCTGGGGGAAATATTTAACCTACTGCTCTTGGGAAATTTCTAAGATTTACTGCCAAATCACATTTATGTTTCCTGCGTCAAAAACACGGCCCCAGAGTGTTGTTTAAAATTAGGAATACAAAATATAACTTCTTCATCTGGGAAATCACCACCAACTGGCTCTCTCAAGCACAGAGTAGGAAAATCTTGCTTAACTGCCTTACCACGCCTCTGGTCCAGGTGAATTTATTTAGTGGCATCTCCCTTGTTTAAGACAGTCTACGCAATAATTCCGTGTGCGCTATTTCATTTCAGAGGCACAGGGACACCATAAAGTGAGTGGGCTTCTCAAGTGGATGCTTGTTTTTCTGGACCAGGTAAAAGAACCACTGAGAGAGGAAAAATAGATCAAATCAGAAAAACGGGCTGAAGCAATGCTAGCTACGAGGGCGCGCTTTACAAACACGGACGGGAGACGCAGACATCTCTTCCGTCGCAAGCTTACAGGGTAACGTTTCTCCACAAGAGGAAGCGTTTGCTTCACATGAAAATACCCCAGGAATATCAGCAGTCCCATTAATGGGTCAAGGGGACGAAGGAAAAATAGATCAAATCAGAAAAACGGGCTGAAGCAATGCTAGCTACGAGGGCGCGCTTTACAAACACGGACGGGAGACGCAGACATCTCTTCCGTCGCAAGCTTACAGGGTAACGTTTCTCTACAAGAGGATGCGTTTGCTTCGCATGAAAATACCCCAGGAATATCAGCAGTCTCATTAATGGGTCAAGGGGACCACGTCTCAGGAGCTGTCAGTATGCTGGGCCACCTATCAGACTTTTAAAGACCGAACGTTTCATTTTGCCCTTGGCATTAGCTGTTCTTACAACGTGTCCCACAGGCATATCTTTCTGAATACACTCACAAGACAGCAGCTTGTAGTTATCTAGACTAACCCTGCCTGTTAATACCGCCGCCGATGGCGCTGTGTGGGCCGCAGTTATTCAGACGGCCACACTCTTTACCCCCAGCCACCCCAAAGGAGACCGTTAGTCTCTCCCCACAGCATAGTTCCTCGACTGTCCAGCTCTCCCTGTTCTCTCGGACCGTTCCTCACGGGGAATGTGCAAACCTACATCTCGCGTTACAGAAGCTGCAGACACGTCACCCTCCTCCTGTCCCAGAGAGGAACCTGAGCGTGTCACGGGTCTGGAAACAGCGCTGGACGCAGGGGCAAAGCTGCCGCTCTGCCTGTCCCTTTGTCCCACATTCTTCCGATACCTAAGCAGCCTCTGACTGGTTTTGTGTTTCGTCAGCTCACTGCACCATTCGATTAGCTTAATCTTAAAGTGAAACAAAAGTATGGGGCTCTTGCCCTGTGATCCTTAAAGTGCATGGGCTGCTTTTCAGTTTTGAAAATTTTACAATCGTATTGATTTTCATTTTTAAAACCTAATCAGCATTCATAGTGCTTCAAAAGTCTCCTTAGCTTAGATCCCAAAGTAAGAATGTTTTGATGAGTGACAGAGGTACCTGTTAGTTGTCACTAAAGACCTTTGGATGTGAGATAACAGACCCCGATGCCCTCCAGCCAAGGAAAGTCATACAGTCCCCTGCCTGGAGGTAAGGAGCCCGGTACCGCCCCTTCCCTAGACGACGAAACTGCATGATAGGAGCCTGTTCCTAGAAATAGCTGTTATTCCCTGCGGCGAGTAGCAGCAGATAAAATCGCGTCTCAGGCCCTGTCCCTTCCTCTGCTGGGAAGAGGATGAGCGAGGCCGCCCAAAGCGCGCTGCCTTCGCGGCGGGAAGTGAGCGCCCCGAGCGGGACGCGCGTTGTGCTGCCACCTGCCGGGCTTCGGAGGAAAGGCGGCCGCGCGGCCACCCGCGTCCCCAGCCTGCGGTCCCCGAGCTGACTTGAGCGTTGTGTGGGGGGAAAGTGTTGTTCTAAGTGTGGCTGCCAGCGCATTTGCGTCGCCGTCACCCGGGGTGTCTGCTGCAGAAACGAACCCCTGGGCTCCGCCCACACCCGCTGAACCCGCCCTTCCAAGGTGGGGCAGGGGATCTTGATTTTCGCCGGGGAACAAAAATTGGACCCCTGTGTGAGGACTCTGTGGGCCGTAGTGCGGGAAAGCCACGCTGCACGGAAAGGCAGTCGCACCAGCTGGGGAGTCCAAGTGTAAAATTAAAATCGGAGTCAAGCGCTGTGATGTGTTTTGCTTTGCCTTTTATTTCAGTGATGCTGCGGTGATGAGGTGGGACATTTTGCTGGATATTTCACAATGTAGAAGTCAAGACCTGTGTGGCCTGTGTTGGGTTCATATGACAAATCGTAGCTGGCACTGTCTGCCAGGCACTGACAAGCAGTGCATTAGGCCAGCCCATGGATAAACTGTGATTCGGGGAAAACCCCCAGCTGGGGAAGGATTGGTGTGACATTTTACATTAGCCCTGTATTTATATTAGTCCATCCTATTTCTCACTGATTTTTAGATTTAAAGGACTGTGAACATTTTTTTTTTTTAAATCGATCTAAGATATATTCGGAGAAAAAAGAACTAAGGGGCATGCAGTGCAAGAGAGAAACCTAGCTTTTTACTTAAGAAAAAATGTAATTAAATGGCACAAAAGGAAAACCAAATCAATTTAATCGTATTTGGAACAAGCACTTTTGTTATAAGATTTTCACTTCTTGAGTTTTTTCTCTTTAAAATCAGCCCTCACTTCTGCTTCTGACCCAGAAGGATTCTAGACGTCCCAGAAACCCACAAAAATGCCCTGGGTCTGAAAGGCTGCTGGCATTTAGGTTCCTCCCCACATGGCCACTGGGCTTCTGGGAACCGCTTTTCATCGCTGGCCCCGTGAGCCCGGAATTTGCTCTGTTCAGACCCAGGTTTCGCTCCTTCTGGTTTTGGAAAATGAGCTCGCTCCTGGGCAGGGGATCAGTTACTCAGAGGGCCAGGCTGCTGACCCTTTGTCCCAGGACAGCGCGGGGAGGAGGGACGAGACCAGCTGTCTGCCACGCCCGCAGAGCCGGGCCAGGCTTGTCAGAGCCCCAACGTGGCAGGCCAGAACTGGGGTGCCCTGGGGGCTGGGCGTGCCACCGACCCCACTTCCTGTGGGATGGGCCTGCGTAAGCTTCAGCTGCCCTCCCAGGACCTTGCTCAGGACACCAGCCATCCTGCCTTGAGAGCAGACTTAACAGGCGTGGCCACATGCACCGCGGTTCTGCTTAGTGTCACTGCTCTGAATAGAACACAGCCCCTCACGGCACTGTCACAGCTGACGGCAAGTTTCTTTTTAAAACGATACTGAGCCAGTCGTTTGGAATCCTGGTCTCGTCTTTGTATCCCACTCCAACAATGCTGCTGCAATACATGAAGACGAAGGAAAAAACTGACCAGTGGGCTGGATGGAGGAGAGGAACATAGACAGACAAAGCTTCAGTGAGGACACGGTAGACAGAGATTGCTCAGGACAGACTCCTCGCACGAGATTCCCACAGAGCCTTCCGTGTTCCACTGTGTGGGGCCCTCACAGGACACGGGGGAGCCTGTTTAACTGCTGTGTGTGTGTGTGTCCCTCCTGGGAAGTGTCTGAAACAGTAGCTACTGTTTATCAAGTGCCCTGTGCAGTGATTTCCATAGCTGACGTGGGCTGAGTGCTGTCTATACACCAGGCACTGTTCTACACACCTGACATTGACTCACTTCATCTTCACGACTTGTGAGGGACGCCTGTTATTGTCCCCATCTCTCAGCTGAGGGTATCGAGGCGCAGAGAGGCCGAACTGGCTGCCTCCAGTCTCCCGCCCAGCGAGAGGCTGGCCTGCGAGCCCACACGCCTCACCACAAACGCCCATGTCGCACGTGGATTTAAGAGGCGGTTGGTTTACTTTTTGTGGCCGTGAAATCAAATCATAGCTTTTTGAATTTAAAAACTAGGGAACATTTTGACACATTATTGTTACTAAAATGTGAGTACGTGCTCCTCCTCGCTATTCCTTCCCCTCATTTACCTGGCGTGACTTAGCACAGCTGGCGGGCTGAAATGGCGCCTGTGGCCTCGGGCCCAGGGCATCGTGGGTGTCAGGAGAACGTCCGGGGTCCCCCACCGCTGACAGACCGGGTGGTAAGCGAATGGGCTGATGGGAGTGAAAGAGCAGCTGGCCCCTCCCCTTGCTCCTGTTGACAAGCGTCTGTGTCGGGGGCTGCGAACTCTGAGGAGTGTTTGCAATACGTCTTCCTTTGACGTAGAAGTTTAAGTGACTGAGCTATTTCTGAGACAGGTACAGACAGGGATCAGCTCTGACAGGCAAGTCCTGTCCTACGGGACTTTTGTACCCGTGACCAAGAGGAGCGATCGGCCCGTGGCTAGAGAATGGCCGAGAAGCTCGGGCGTTAGGCCTCGAGCCCGGGCCCCAGCACTTCAGACCGGGCCCCTGAGCTTCTCCACCCCTGTCCCCTCATCTGTAAAGCGGGGCACTGACAGGACCTACCTCGTACTCTGGCCATTTGGGGATGAGTAAAATGTTAACATCTGCTAAGTGTTTAGAATGGCACCTTGCATGCAGTCAACCCTCGTGATTGTCACCTTTTTGGTGGCTCTGTGATTTTAAGCTCTGCACATGCCATGAGGGCTTTCACAGTGAACTCAGAAGCTCCATCTCCATGTTCTCCCGTACAGGTGAGTTACGGGAGACCCGCGCCCAGAATCCACTGCTCGCGCTCCTCAGGGGATGTTTTCAAAATAGCTGTGGGACATAGGTAAAGAAAAAAAATGACTGGAAAGAAATAAGGTGCAAAAAAAGGTCCCTGCCAGGACGTCTTTGACAGAGATGACGGCTGCGGAATCGTCCCGAGGACTTGGCAGGAAATGGGGGGGCTGCCTCGGTCCCCCTGAGTCCGTGCTGGCTCAGCAGGGAGGGACTTCACGGAGCTCTGAGAGTCTAGTGGCAACGATTCTCCTGAGTGCAGTTTGACACCTGAAACCTTGTGACTCTCCTGGCATTATTCTGCGTAGCATATTTCTGTCACGATGTCTCGGGTTATTACTGGTTCAGGAATAAGCCCAAGCTGGGTGCTGACTCACTACTCGCTAAGAAAGCTCCCTGAAGTACATGTCTGAACGGTGCGAGGCCAGGCCGCGCTTCCTCTCACGGAGAGACTTCGTTTTGTTTTATTTCTGTAGATGACATTCCTCCCACTCCTAGACCATGAGTGTCGCCTACTCATCCTGAAATAAGAAAATGAAAGAATTTGGGGAACTCATACAAAATCACGGTCCGATCCATCTTTTTCACTTGTAAAACAGATGCTCCCTCTTCAGACAGGTTTTCACTCCCAACATACCCTCGCAGCATCTGATTTTATGACGGATCTTATGAAAGTAGAGTGGGCCTTCTCGATGTCACTGGGCATGGCTGAAGCCACTGATAAAGCGAACGCAGAGCGGGCTCTTGGTGAAGCTCGGTGAGCACACGCCAGGTCTCGGGGAGTAGGGTTCCGCGTCCCAGGAGACGGGGGCACGTGGTGCTGCAGGGAGGGTGCAGGGCTGGGTGTCACATATTTGGCCCAGCCCCGGCCCACTGCTTAGCAGCTGGGTGTCGGAGAAGATGCTCAGCCTCTGAGCTTTAGATGCCTCGTCCCTAAATGGGGCAATAACAGCTTCCCCCCTTCGGGGCACTTCGGAGGGCCGGATGAGCCCCCAGTGTAACTGCTCACGTGCGCGGGGCCGGACTGAACCCAGGCCCCACCACTGCACACGGTGTGACCTTGGGCGAGTCACCTTGCCCTGTGCTCGGGACAGTGATGGTGCCCACACTGCACACGGTGTGACCTTGGGCGAGTCACCTTGTGACCTGGCGCCCGTCACAACCTCTGCGGGGGTTGCCAGAGGCGGGGTTGGGGGCGAAAGGCACAGACTGCCAGCTATAAAACAAGCCCTGGGGGTGTGAAACCAGCAAGGTGACAGTGGCCAACAAACAACACGCGCGCTGTATATTTGAAAGTTGCTAAGAGTCGTTAAAAGTTCTCATCAGAGGCAAAGAAAATCTAACTGAGTCGATGGACAGTAACTAGACTTGACTGTGCCAATCACTTCGCAGCATGTTTACACCTGAAATGAACCCAAGGCTGTCGGTCAATTATACATTATTCCAATAAATAAAGAGATCCCCTGAACAAAACACCTTGCTTTTCGATATTTACTTTCTCTGTTTTTCCTAGACCGTCTATTTCTTTTGAACTCAGAACTAACTGCAATCTTATCCTCTGGGTTGGTTTTGTTTTTTTTGGCTTGGTTTGGTTTTGTTCTGTTTTGTTTTAAATGAACAAACCATTAATAGTTATCAAGGAGCTCAAGAAGTCGGGCCGTGAAAGGATGCATCCGTGGTTCATTTGAATGCTGTGATTTTGAGAATTAATATCAGGTGGAGGAAGGAGGGTGGGCTGGACAGGCGGTCCTTGTGGTCATTTTTATTAGGGACCCTAAACGTATGTTTCACCAGTCATAAAGAACACATAATTTAGGTAAATATGTCAAGAATTGGAACCACAAAATAAAAATTTAAGAAATTCTGTGTATATAGAAATTACTCTATGTGCATAGAAATTCTTTGTATATAGAAATATTCTATGCATATAAAAATTCTATGTATAAATAAGAGATTTAAACTATGAGACGCCGTAGAAGCCTGACTTTCTCTCGTGATACCTGAGATACACTTTTTTCGCTGGCAAACCTTTGATAGGAGTCTAAGAAACGGTTGACAGGATTTGGTATGAAATTACTCTTCATTCAGTGGCCTCTGAGTAGCAGGCTCTATGGCTTCCGGGTGCCAGGGTAAGTCAGTGACAGATGCACGTGACGCAAAAACGTCAGCCTTGTAGTTTTAAGAACCTAGGCACCACCTGATGGCATCAGGAGAGGGCGGTTCTGATCTAGGGCCTCTCCAGAAGCCTGCTTTTTATTGGCCTCACGCTCCACAGGATGGCCTGTAATGTTTGTACTTTATTTTAAAAAATAAATCATAAAGGGAGAAACAGATTGGTCTCCTTTAGCAATTTTGCCTGGCGTGTGGGTCCTGTGGGAATTCACTGGCCGGCTGGCTGGCCCTCAGCCAACCCCGGTGGGAAGTCTAGAGAAGAATTCAACCCTGCTTTTTCCCAGAATACTTGTTGACGACCTCAGCAGCACTGAAGTGTGACATGAGTCTCTGAGTCCCCCAGAGTCCAGCGATGAGAGGACACAGGACCAGTGAGGGTCAGCGTTTCTGGGAATATCATGTTGGGTCTTAGAATTTACATATTCTTCTCATGAACTTTTAATAGTTTTTAAGGCAAACCCGACAACTCTGATTTTAAGAGGGAACAAGCTCACGGCCCACGGCTTTCTCCCGAGAAGCGTTTGGAACATCTGGCTTTTGAGAAAACAGTCACTTCGCTTTGATGACTCACTTAAGTATCCCTCCTGCCCAGCCCGCGGTGACTCAGAACACAGCAGCGGGTTTGGGGGACTTCCCCTTAGACCAGGGCGCTTGCGGGTTGTCACGTATATAACTGGGTGAAATGACAGGCAGCACAGGGCTTTTCTTGAGAATCATTGCAAACTCAGACGCCATCGGCCGTGTGTCTTGTGCTCTGAGAGGCTTCACTGTGAAAGGTGCCAGGGTCAGAGCGGCCGGTGTGCCTGTCAGAGAACCACCTCCGAGGACCTTCAGCCTGGTACCCAAACAGGGTGGCGGCCCCACATGGGCTGCTGTGCCCCCTCTCAGTGGTGGTCACTGGCTTTTGACATCTCAGATGTGACTCCTGCCACCGGGCTAGGACGTAGGCTACGGGGACTTGGCTGTCCTCCGAAGCCCAGCCACCTCCTGCAAGGGGTCTGTGCTCTAGGATAATTCCAGAACCCTCATTTACTTCTTTAAAGAGCCATCTGTGGCTTGGATCGGTTTTCCAACAGTTAAAGTGAGCGGCTTTTGTGAAGATTAAATGAGGTGCACGCTATCATTAACAGGTGTTCTAGATACATTTTAAAGTACAAATTTTTACGTGGTCTAGAATGACGGCCCACATGTGTGTCATGAAACAGTCCCACAAATGTACGGTTTGTACTGTCAAGGAATAGTCAGAATGCAGAGACAATGTTTTTTTTCCTCTCTCCAAACAAAATGTGTCTGTTACTGGGACACAAGGATAAACTGTACGTGTCCTCAGATCGCCGTGGCAACACACGGATTCCCAGCCTCACCAGCTCCGGGACTCCCCTGCCCTCCGGTGAGACTGGCAGACCTCGTGTCACACATGCTCACTGCCGTCAGAGAGGGAGGTCTGAGACATTCTTTAGGGGACACTCGTGGAAAGATCTGCACAGGTCCCGCAGTAGGTCGGTTCCTGTTGACCATGCAGTGGACTCCTTGGCATGCAGCACGTAAGGCACCCAACATAACAAGGATTCAGTTAACAATCATGGCTATTGTGCTGATGACGAAAACCTGATTTCATTGATGCTCTGCCTAGGAATTCAGCTAATGAAGAACGAGGGAAGAAGCCAGGTCTAAAAAATCAAAAACTGCCTCCTCAGATCCCGCAACAAAGCCAGCAACACCCAGGCTGCAAAGGGTGCCCCCTGGGAGGGAAGCCGAGCTCATGAGCCCTAAGTCTCCCCCCGGCCGTGCTGACGCCTGAAAGGTGGCACATGCAGCTTATTCTACAGGGGTCCCTGGGGGCTCCCTGGTTGGGGAAGCAAGGCAGAGGACACCTCTTACTCCAAGGAGCAGACTAATCATCCGTCCCACTGTTGATCCCTCAGGGCGTGGTTAGACTGTTGGGGACATAGTTTTGGTGGCCTCCCAGCCCTCTTGCGTAATGTGGGGCTGTGTGACCCAAGATGAGGCCAATGACCCCAGGTCCCAGCAAAGCTGTGGACGCTCTGACTGCATGCCTGGCATGTTTCTTAGAAGCAGCATGGGAGCCCCGTGACAGTCCCAGCCATGTTAGCTGTGTCTTTAGTCATCAGCCCCCAAAGTGGCTCTGCTAAGATCACCACCTGTCCAGCAGGAAACGGACCGAAAACATTTCTCACTCCTGCATACCACAGGCCACTGGACAGCTGGGAGTGCCTGCGGGCCTTCGCCATCCTGGGCTACTTTTGAATCCATGATCTCAAACCGACTGCCTTGTGCTCCATGTCTTCCCTCTAACTCATGCCGTTCTGTAAATGCTATGTGAAGAATGCAGAGTCATAACGATGCTCTGTCCTGCTTCACCTTCAGAAGCCTTTTTTGGTTCTATTAGAAAAGAATGCAAAATGCACAGCATTCAGTAGACTTCTTCGCATGGAACGACTAATACAAACAGTATTATAAAATGGGTAGATTGCTTTTTCCTTTATCCTGTATTAATATTCCCAGTTGATTTCCCAAAAAGGCAAGTAAGAGCCCGAGCTACATCCTGTGTTTGTAACCTCGAGGTAAATCGCCACCAAAGGCAATGGACGAGTTTCCAGAGAAAAAGCAACAGAATCGGCCCCATTGTTCGCTAGCTGACTTAGCTTTGCTCTTTGTGCGTGCTGTCTCAGAAATACTTAAGGCTCGCGCGTTCGCAGTACCGGGAGAACGGGTATGCTCACAAAAGGAAATGCAGAGGTACTGGGAGGGATACGAGAGAGTTATCAGAGTGACTTCGGTCAGAACAGCTCACAGAGGGAGGCTCTTAAAAAGTACATACATTGAGTAGATAAAGAAGAAAGTAACATTTTAATAGGACAGTGAAAAACGTAGCCAGTTGACAGCGACAGCAGAGGAACAGGAACACAGGTATTTTCGAAGGACTCCAGGGGGCCCTGGACCCTGAAGCCAGGCAAGCTTTCACAAGCGGTCTCCGAACACCTGTGTGGAGTGGCTGGTTTTTCTCGGGCGCTGTCAGAAGTGCTCTGTGGGTCTCTACATTAGTTCACGTTGAATATTTTCCATGGTCGGTCAGACCCGGACTTAAAATAGACACGAGAAAGGTCTTCGGGTTCACTGTCAGTAACTCACCAACTTCAGAGCCAGCTGGGTGACGGCATGGTGTGCGTCCAGTCCAAGCTTGCAAGGTAACCTTGCTCGAATCCTCCTGGTCCATCAGATATAGGTAATAAAGTGACGGTGGGAGAACAGAGTTGCAAGAAGAGTCAGAAAGCCAAACAAACACAAGAAAAACCCCCGTGCGGTCACTCAGAAACGATGCTAACGCCGCCCCGCCTCCCGCCCCCACGCGCCTGCTCCTTCGTGCTTCGCCGTCGGCCCCTGCGCTCGGCGACCAGTCACCCTCCGTCAGGTGGTCGGTCTCCCCAGGGCCTTCGTCCGCAGCCGGCCCACCTGCCCCACGGTCCCCCACTGCGCTGGCCTCTGCCGCTGGCCTCGGCCAGAAAACGCCGCGCGCTTCCGCGGACTCACGCCTTTTCCCGAGTCACCGGGGAAGGGCCTCGGGCACCCTCTCTGGGGGGAGTGTCCTCCTCCTTGCCCTGCCCGTTAACCTTAAAGAAGTCTCCTGACACGCGCGCGCACACGCCGGACGCCCGGCGAGCTCCGGGTGCTCGTGCGAGCTCGGCCATCCGTGCTCAGCCCCTCACTAAACCGCGTGCGCCCAGCACCCCCGGCGCCTTCTCCGCGACGTCACGTGGCTGGCCGGGGGCGACAGACCAGAGCCCTGTCCTCAGCACATCCCTTGGCCCTTTAACACGAGTAACAGAGAGAAGGCACTACTTAAAACGGAAATCACAGCCCACACCTATTCTCACAACTCTGAACCTGTCGGCACAGCTGTCCTGCGACAGAAATGCTGCGCCCTGATGTTTGACGAGGCTCATCACTGTCTCTGGTGGCTGACGTGTAAATCCTAAGTGTCCTGCCTACTTAATATAATGGCATATGTGTCTCTTGGGGGTGCCCCGGGTTTTTAAGTGTGCAAAGAAGATAAATACGGTTTAAGTCATCTGAGTTAGATTTTTGACTCATTAACAATATTATGCTCCTTGGACCCACATGGGGAGGGGACCCCTGAAATTAAGTAGGTGGAGGACTTGCTAGGCATTCTGGGGGACTCAGGTAACACTGCAAACCACTCATCCAAGCCACGCAGACACCCGGCCTCGCGGCGAGATTACTCTTCCGCGATGGACGGTCTCCACACCTGAGCCGCGACGCCGCCCTTCTTGGCCGAGAACTTCGGCCTCGGTGCCACGAAGTAAGACGCGGAGGCTGTGGGGGAGCTGGGAACGGCCCCGGGCACGGGCGACGCGCTGCCGGGGGAGGTGGCCTCTGCCACGAAGGCGGGCTGAGCGCTGTAGGCCGGCACGGAGTACACGGAGGCGGCCTGCACGTGCGTGGCCGCGCCGGCGTGCCCTGCCCCGGGGGCCAGCGCTTGCTTGGTGGCCGGGACCGAACCGGCCTTGGCGGGTGGCCTCTGCGGGAGGCCGGCCTTTGCATCCGGGGGCTGGAAAGTGAACAGGGATGCGTTCAGCTGATACGGTTGGTGCTTCATGACATCCAACGCATTGAGGGGTTTCTTGCCCTTTTTCTTGCTCGTTTTGGAGGCCTGCGGGGCGGACGCCTGCGACTTGAGCGCGGCGGGCGGGTAGGAGGGCGTGTGGATGGGGTTGTAGGCCAGGGGAGGCGGCGCTCGCACGTTGGGCGAGTACTTCCAGCCGGCGGGGAGCGACGCGGTGGGGGACTGCGCGCGAGCGGCGTGGGCCTGCACGGTGTCCGAGTCCACCACGTACTTCTCCATCCGCGACTGCCTCTTAGCGAAGAGCTGGGCGCCCTTCCCGCTCATGGCCGGCAGCTCGGGGC
>NW_006440645.1:2549110-2549680 GCF_000325575.1 Pteropus alecto | reverse complement strand
GCCGGTGCGGGCGCCGGCGGCTTGGGGGCGCAGTTCAGGCTGGCCACTGCCGCTTGCGGCCCTTTGAAGGGGCCGGAGAGGTGGAGGGCACTGGCCGGCCGGGCAGGGGCGTAGGAAGGCTGCGCTATTTTGATGGACGAGACCACGGTGCCCTGCGATGGGCTGGCCGCGGGGAAGGCAGGAGGCTGGGCCGCGGCCACTCCTGGCGACCAGACCGGCGAGACTGGAGTGGCGGGTTGCGAGGGCCAGGCCTTGACCGCAGGCTTGGGAGCCACCGGAGGCGGGGTCTTCTGCTTGGCCGAGGGGCTCTGCATGAAGTTACAGGCCTCGGCCCCCAGGCTGAGGTAGTCTTCCTCGGGGCCCGAGTCGCCCCCGGGCCCCGCGCCCCGCTTGCCCTCCGAGTTCTGCAGAAGGGACAAGAGCTCGGGGTTCGGGCTCACTTTGGGCTCCTTGAACGTGAACATGGGCTTCGCGGCGCTTCTGCGCTTGGCCTCCTGCAGGATGCCGGTTCTCTTGGCCGGCACCGCGATGCGCTCGTCGCGGGAGGCCAGGCGCTCGGACCTGTCGGGG
>NW_006440645.1:2546452-2548882 GCF_000325575.1 Pteropus alecto | reverse complement strand
CGACTTCCCAGCCAGACCAAAGCAGGTGATGCTTAGTGATTCAGCAAGGTATTTTTTTTTCAAGTCACCTTAAACATGGGACATAACCCAGAATTATGTACTCACAGAGCTCAGAGCTAAAGGGTCTACAAAGCCCATACCATCATATCTAACTCTTATTTGATAGATATGGAATCTGTGTTCTGGAGAATGAAAGTGTCTTAGCCAAAAACAAACTCTGAAATTCCCCAAAGATGAGAAACAGCATGACTCCAATTATATCCTAAGAAAGGGCCCTGACTTGCCTACACTTTCCCTCATCTCAGAAATAATTCCTTATGTCTCAGAGCTTAGATCCTTCTTGATTCCATTCTGGACAAATATATTCTCTACTACGATGGAAATGTATTCGCTATATGATGGAAAATTTTTCTAATTTCCAGGCGCCCTCCGGGTCCTCGGGGTCGTCCTGCCGCCCGAGCTGGCCGGTGCCGTAGCTGACGAGCGTGAACTTCCTGGCGCGCCGCCGCCTCTTCTTAAACATCAACACGCCCTTGGAGTGGGGCGTGGGCGCGGCCGTCAGCAGCAGGGCGATGCTCTTGCATTTGGACTTGGCTTCCTTCACCTGCTTCTCCGAGAGGCTCTCACTCCTCCGGAGCCCTGGGGAAGGACAGAGTCACGGGGACATGGTGAGTTCAGGGGGGACTGCAGAGCAGCTCCGAATGCACCCTGTGCGCCCTGCGCGCCGGGCCACCCCCCGCCTCGCCTGGCTCTGCCAGCGGCCCCTCCAGAGCAGGACAGAGCTTCGGCCAGCGCCCCAGCGCCCCCGCGCCCCCGCGCCCCCTTCACCGGCCCCTTCTCCTGCGTGGAAGCACGTTCTGCCGATTAGACTGCGTCTCACCACCTGCCTCTGCGTGGGTCCGAACACCTCAACATAAACGACGGCTGGGGAAGCCGCGTTTGGGACGTAATCGAAACTTAAAAGGGAATCATTTAAGGACATAATGTTTTCTGAAAATACGAGTCAGGATATAATTTGTATTTCTATATTTACAAAATAAAACGTCAATATAAAACTATTTCCAAGCATTTTCAAAAAGCGCAGGGGTGGGGCAGGCAAGAAAATGTTTAGCTTAATGTTTCAGTGTAAGGACTTTAAATGGTCAGTTTTCTTCTTCTTTTTTAATTTTGACCTCCCCTCAAAGTCTCTGCATTCAGAGACTGAATTAATATGAATTCAAAACTAAGCGAATAACAATTAACTAGATCTCTGTGAATGAAAGAAACCAGCTACGAAGCTGTCTGGATGAATTTGTAATGTATTGCTATTTTGGAAACATACTATTTTGGCCGAAGTAAGAGTAATTGTAAATCTTGGGGAAATTTATTTTTATTTATTTATTTATTTTTTAGGCGAGGCAACCCTTGGTTGACCTCACAGATTGCAAGGACCTTGTCAGTTTACAATCCCTTATTTTTTATGCCCATAGCACCTGGTCTTCCTAGGTGGTCTCCCACCTGAGTACTAACCAGGCCCCACCCTGCTTAGCTTCCGAGATCAGACGGGATCCGGCTTGTTCAGGGTGGCATGGCCGTAGACAAGGGAAATTTTAAAATTTTATGATTAGTGACCCTTTTATCTGTGGATAAAAGCAGATGCAGAAATTAAGTCATTTAAAATGAGGTTTGACAGTTTTAAGGTAACAAAAATTTTTGTTCAAATTTAAAATTTTATTGTTATTATAAAACTAAATCGATCAGTGGCAAATTAATTTATAGCATCAGTTAATTATAGTCATGTATGCAGTGATAATGAATATGGTTCACAAAAAAATTTTGACTCCTCAAAACTGTTAAAATTTTCATTTCAGAAAATTTTTCTGAATACTTTATGATTGAAAATTAGCTCTTTTTATACCGAAAATCAGACAATGGTTAATTAAAAAAAAAAATAAAATAGAATCAGAGTAAATAGTTTTATAACAAAGTTATAGATATTCCTTGGTAATCAAATTTTATTTAGAGAAAATGGTAAAACGTATGGTCATTCCCGAATGTAATTTTTCCTGAGTGGAGTTAGACAACTCACTGGTAAACTGACCGTCACAGCTGCATAGTTGTTGCTGACTTCGCTGCCAACACGTAAAGCATGTGGATGATGCACTTGTTTCAGACGCTATAAATGTGACGGTGCCTACAGATGCTTAAAGCACACGGAATGACCAGCAGCATTTGCCCATAGAGCTCCAAATGGTTATGCTAAAAATATGCTTTGAAAGGAATACAATAGGTTCGGAGACGGAATCCACTGCTCTGAGTAACTGAGTTCATTACTGCCGCGTATCGTGCACACACCCAAGTGCCTTCGCCAGTCGAGCCTTTCCTCCCCACGTGAAATTCCAAAATTTGTGGGGAAAAAAGAAAGAAAACAAAAAATCATAAAACCTAACT